>NW_027142086.1:320922-641844 GCF_036365525.1 Heterodontus francisci | reverse complement strand
TTATTAAACAATGAGGGGAACACACTCCCCTCACTTATACTGTTCACCTGGTAACATGTCCAGTGTGTATTGAACCATCAGGGGAACACCCTCTCCTCACTTTTACTGTTCACCTGGTAACATGTCCCGTGTATATTATACAATCAGGGGAACAAACTCTCCTCACTTACACTGTTCACCTGGTAACATGGCCTGTGTATATTAAACAATGTGGGGAAAACACTCTCCTCACTTATACTGTTCACCGGATAACATGTCCCGTGTATATTAAACCATCAGGGGAACACACTCTCCTCACTTACACTGTTCACCTGGTAACATGTCCTGTGTATATTAAACAATGAGGGGAACACACTCTCCTCACTTATACTGTTCACCTGGTAACATGTCCAGTGTGTATTAAACCATCAGGGGAACACACTCCCCTCACTTATACTGTTCACCTGGTAACATGTCCCGTGTATATTAAACAATCAGGGGAACAATCTCTCCTCACTTATACTGTTCTCCTGGTAACATGTCCCGTGTATATTAAACAATCAGGGGAACACACTCTCCTCACTTCGACAGTTCACCTGGTAACAAGTCCTGTGTATATTAAAACATCAGGGGAACACACTCTCCTCACTTATACTGTTCACCGGATAACATGTCCCATGTATATTAAACCATCAGGGGAACACACTCTCCTCACTTATACTGTTCACCTTGTAACATGTCCTGTGTATATTAAAACATCAGGGGAACACACTCTCCTCACCTATACTGTTCACCTGGTGACATGTCCCATGTGCATTAAACAGTCAGGGGAACATACTCTCCTCACTTAGACAGTTCACCTGGTAACAAGTCCTGTGTATATTAAAACATCAGGGGAACACACTCTCCTCACTTATACTGTTCACCGGATAACATGTCCCGTGTATATTAAACCATCAGGGGAACACACTCTCCTCAATTATACTGTTCACCGGATAACATGTCCCGTGTATATTAAAACATCAGGGGAACACACTCTCCTCACTTATACTGTTCACCTTGTAACATGTCCTTTGTATATTAAAACATCAGGGGAACACACTCTCCTCACTTATACTGTTCACCTGGTGACATGTCCCATGTGCATTAAACAGTCAGGGGAACATACTCTCCTCACTTAGACAGTTCACCTGGTAGCAAGTCATGTGTATATTAAAACATCAGGGGAACACACTCTCCTCACTTATACTGTTCACCGGATAACATGTCCCGTGTATATTAAACCAT
This sequence comes from Heterodontus francisci, assembly GCF_036365525.1. Lineage (NCBI taxonomy): Eukaryota > Metazoa > Chordata > Chondrichthyes > Heterodontiformes > Heterodontidae > Heterodontus > Heterodontus francisci. The sequence goes on along the minus strand of NW_027142086.1, from coordinate 640,578 downwards.
CAGGGGAACACACTCTCCTCACTTATACTGTTCACCTGGTAACAAGTCCAATGTGCATTAAACAATCAGGGGAACACACTCTCCTCACTTATACTATTCCCCTGGTAACAAGTCCAATGTGCATTAAACAATCAGGGGAACACACTCTCCTCAATTATACTGTTCACCTGGTAACATGTTCTCTGTATATTAAACCATCAGGGGAACACACTCTCCTCACATATACTGTTCACCTGGTAACATGTCCCGTGTATATTCAACCATTAGGGGAACACACTCTCCTCACTTATACTGTTCATCTGGTCACATGTCCCGTGTGTATTAAACCATCAGGGGAACACACTCTCCTCACTTATACTTTTTATCGGGTAACATGTCCCATGTATATTAAACCATCAGGGGAACACACTCTCCTCACTTGCACTGTTCACCTGGTAACATGTCCCGTGTATATTAAACAATCAGGGGAACACACTCTGCTCACTTATACTGTTCACCTGGTAACATGTCCCGTGTATATTCAACAATTAGGGGAACACACTCTCCTCACTTACACTGTTCACCTGGTAACATGTCCTGTGTGTATTAAACAATCAGGGGAACACACTCTCCTCACTTATACTGTTCACCTGGTAACATGTCCCGTGTGTATTAAACAATCTGGGGAACACACTCTCCTCACTTATACTGTTCACCTGGTAACATGTCCCATGTATATTAAACCATCAGTGGAACACACTCTCCTCACTTCTCGAGTTCACCTGATGACATGTCCCGTGTGCATTAAACAATCAGGGGAACACACTCTCCTCACTTATACTGTTCACCTGTTAACATGTCCCATGTATATTATACAATCAAGGGAACAAACTCTCCTCACTTACACTGTTCACCTGGTAACATGTCCTGTGTATATTAAACAATGTGGGGAAAACACTCTCCTCACTTATAGAGTTCACCTGATGGCATGTCCCATGTGTATTAAACCATCAGGGGAACACATTCTCCTCACTTATACTGTTCACCTGGTAACATGTCCCGTGTGTATTAAACCATCAGGGGAACACACTCTCCTCACTTATACTTTTCACCTGGTAACATGTCCAGTGTGTATTAAACCATCAGGGGAACACACTCTCCTCACTTATACTGTTCACCTGGTGACATGTCCTGTGTTTATTAAACAATGAGGGGAACACACTCCCCTCACTTATACTGTTCACCTGGTAACATGTCCAGTGTGTATTGAACCATCAGGGGAACACCCTCTCCTCACTTTTACTGTTCACCTGGTAACATGTCCCGTGTATATTATACAATCAGGGGAACAAACTCTCCGCACTTACACTGTTCACCTGGTAACATGGCCTGTGTATATTAAACAATGTGGGGAAAACACTCTCCTCACTTATAGAGTTCACCTGATGACATGTCCCATGTGTATTAAACAATCAGGGGAACACACTCTCCTCACTTATACTGTTCACCTGGTAACATGTCCCGTGTATATTAAAGCATCAGGGGAACACACTCTCCTCACTTATGCTGTTCACCTTGAGACATGTCCCGTGTATATTAAACCATCAGGGGAACACACTCTCCTCACTTCCACTGTTCACCTGTTTACATGTCCCGTGTATATTAAACCATCAGGGGAACACACTCTCCTAACTTATTCTGTTCACCTTGTGACATGTCCCGTCAGTATTAAACAATCAGGGGAACACACTCTCCTCACTTATACTGTTCACCTGTTTACATGTCCCGTGTATATTAAACCATCAGGGGAACACACTCTCCTCACTTATACTGTTCACCTGGTAACATGTCCCGTGTGTATTAAACCATCAGGGGAACACACTCTCCTCACTTATACTGTTCACCTGGTAACATGTCCCTTATGTATTAAACAATCAGTGGAACACATTCTCCTCACTTATACTGTTCACCTGGTAACATGTCCCGTGTGTATTAAACCATGAGGGGAAAATACTCTCCTCACTTATACTGTTCACCTGGTAACATGTCCCGTGTATATTAAACCATCAGGGGAACATCCTCTCCTCACTTAGACTGTTCACCTGGGAACATGTCCCGTGTATATTAAAGCATCAGGGGAACACACTCTCCTCACTTATACTGTTCACCTGTTTACATGTCCCGTGTATATTAAACCATCAGGGGAACACTCTCTCCTCACATATACTGTTCACCTGGTATCATTTCCCGTGTGCATTAAACAATCATGGCAAACACACTCTCCTCATTTATACTGTTCACCTGGTAACATGTCCCGTGTATATTAAACCATCAGGGGAACACACTCTCCTCACTTATACTGTTCACCTGTTTACATGTCCCGTGTATATTAAACCATCAGGGGAACACTCTCTCCTCACTTATACTGTTCACCTGTTTACATGTCACGTGTATATTAAACCATCAGGGGAACACCCTCTCCTCACTTATTCTGTTCACCTGTTTACATGTCCCGTGTATATTAAACCATCAGGGGAACACACTCTCCTCACTTATCCTGTTCACCTGGTAACATGTCCCGTGCGTATTAAACAATCAGGGGAACACTCTCTCCTCACTTATACTGTTCACCTGTTTACATGTCCCGTGTATATTAAACCATCAGGGGAACACACTCTCCTCACTTATACTGTTCACCTGTTTCCATGTCCCGTGTATATTAAACCATCAGGGGAACACACTCTCCTCACTTATACTCTTCATCTGGTAACATGTCCCGTGCGTATTAAACAATCAGGGGCACACACTGTCCTCACTTATACTGTTCACCTGTTTACATGTCCCGTGTATATTAAACCATCAGGGGAACACTCTCTCCTCACTTATACTGTTCACCTGTTTACTTGTCCCGTGTATATTAAACCATCAGGGGAACACACTCTCCTCACTTATTCTGTTCACCTTGTGACATGTCCCGTCAGTATTAAACAATCAGGGGAACACACTCTCCACACTTATACTGTTCACCTGTTTACATGTCCCGAGTATATTAAACCATCAGGGGAACACACTCTCCTCACTTATAATGTTCACCTGGTAACATGTCCCGTGTGTATTAAACCATGAGGGGAAAATACTCTCCTCATGTATACTGTTCACCTGGTAACATGTCCCGTGTATATTAAACCATCAGGGGAACATCCTCTCCTCACTTAGACTGTTCACCTGGGAACATGTCCCGTGTATATTAAAGCATCAGGGAAACACACTCTCCTCACATATACTGTTCACCTGGTATCATTTCCCGTGTGCATTAAACAATCATGGGAAACACACTCTCCTCATTTATACTGTTCACCTGGTAACATGTCCCATGTATATTAAACCATCAGGGGAACACACTCTCCTCACTTATACTGTTCACCTGTTTACATGTCCCGTGTATATTAAACCATCAGGGGAACACTCTCTCCTCACTTATACTGTTCACCTGTTTACATGTCCCGTGTATATTAAACCATCAGGGGAACACCCTCTCCTCACTTATTCTGTTCACCTGTTTACATGTCCCGTGTATATTAAACCATCAGGGGAACACACTCTCCTCACTTATCCTGTTCACCTGGTAACATGTCCCGTGCGTATTAAACAATCAGGGGAACACTCTCTCCTCACTTATACTGTTCACCTGTTTACATGTCCCGTGTATATTAAACCATCAGGGGAACACAGTCTCCTCACTTATACTGTTCACCTGTTTCCATGTCCCGTGTATATTAAACCATCAGGGGAACACACTCTCCTCACTTATACTGTTCATCTGGTAACATGTCCCGTGCGTATTAAACAATCAGGGGCACACACTGTCCTCACTTATACTGTTCACCTGTTTACATGTCCCGTGTATATTAAACCATCAGGGGAACACACTCTCCTCACTTATACTGTTCACCTGTTTCCATGTCCCGTGTATATTAAACCATCAGGGGAACATACTCTCCTCACTTATACTGTTCACCTGGTAACATGTCCCGTGTATATTAAACCATCAGGGGAACACACTCTCCTCACTTATACTGTTCACCTGGTAACATGTCCCGTGTATATTATACAATCAGGGGAACAAACTCTCCGCACTTACACTGTTCACCTGGTAACATGGCCTGTGTATATTAAACAATGTGGGGAAAACACTCTCCTCACTTATAGAGTTCACCTGATGACATGTCCCATGTGTATTAAACAATCAGGGGAACACACTCTCCTCACTTATACTGTTCACCTGGTAACATGTCCCGTGTATATTAAAGCATCAGGGGAACACACTCTCCTCACTTATGCTGTTCACCTTGAGACATGTCCCGTGTATATTAAACCATCAGGGGAACACACTCTCCTCACTTCCACTGTTCACCTGTTTACATGTCCCGTGTATATTAAACCATCAGGGGAACACACTCTCCTAACTTATTCTGTTCACCTTGTGACATGTCCCGTCACTATTAAACAATCAGGGGAACACACTCTCCTCACTTATACTGTTCACCTGTTTACATGTCCCGTGTATATTAAACCATCAGGGGAACACACTCTCCTCACTTATACTGTTCACCTGGTAACATGTCCCGTGTGTATTAAACCATCAGGGGAACACACTCTCCTCACTTATACTGTTCACCTGGTAACATGTCCCTTATGTATTAAACAATCAGTGGAACACATTCTCCTCACTTATACTGTTCACCTGGTAACATGTCCCGTGTGTATTAAACCATGAGGGGAAAATACTCTCCTCACTTATACTGTTCACCTGGTAACATGTCCCGTGTATATTAAACCATCAGGGGAACATCCTCTCCTCACTTAGACTGTTCACCTGGGAACATGTCCCGTGTATATTAAAGCATCAGGGGAACACACTCTCCTCACATATACTGTTCACCTGGTATCATTTCCCGTGTGCATTAAACAATCATGGCAAACACACTCTCCTCATTTATACTGTTCACCTGGTAACATGTCCCGTGTATATTAAACCATCAGGGGAACACACTCTCCTCACTTATACTTTTCACCTGTTTACATGTCCCGTGTATATTAAACCATCAGGGGAACACTCTCTCCTCACTTATACTGTTCACCTGTTTACATGTCCCGTGTATATTAAACCATCAGGGGAACACCCTCTCCTCACTTATTCTGTTCACCTGTTTACATGTCCCGTGTACATTAAACCATCAGGGGAACACACTCTCCTCACTTATCCTGTTCACCTGGTAACATGTCCCGTGCGTATTAAACAATCAGGGGAACACTCTCTCCTCACTTATACTGTTCACCTGTTTACATGTCCCGTGTATATTAAACCATCAGGGGAACACACTCTCCTCACTTATACTGTTCACCTGTTTCCATGTCCCGTGTATATTAAACCATCAGGGGAACACACTCTCCTCACTTATACTCTTCATCTGGTAACATGTCCCGTGCGTATTAAACAATCAGGGGCACACACTGTCCTCACTTATACTGTTCACCTGTTTACATGTCCCGTGTATATTAAACCATCAGGGGAACACTCTCTCCTCACTTATACTGTTCACCTGTTTACTTGTCCCGTGTATATTAAACCATCAGGGGAACACACTCTCCTCACTTATTCTGTTCACCTTGTGACATGTCCCGTCAGTATTAAACAATCAGGGGAACACACTCTCCTCACTTATACTGTTCACCTGTTTACATGTCCCGAGTATATTAAACCATCAGGGGAACACACTCTCCTCACTTATACTGTTCACCTGGTAACATGTCCCGTGTGTATTAAACCATGAGGGGAAAATACTCTCCTCATGTATACTGTTCACCTGGTAACATGTCCCGTGTATATTAAACCATCAGGGGAACATCCTCTCCTCACTTAGACTGTTCACCTGGGAACATGTCCCGTGTATATTAAAGCATCAGGGAAACACACTCTCCTCACATATACTGTTCACCTGGTATCATTTCCCGTGTGCATTAAACAATCATGGGAAACACACTCTCCTCATTTATACTGTTCACCTGGTAACATGTCCCATGTATATTAAACCATCAGGGGAACACACTCTCCTCACTTATACTGTTCACCTGTTTACATGTCCCCTGTATATTAAACCATCAGGGGAACACTCTCTCCTCACTTATACTGTTCACCTGTTTACATGTCCCGTGTATATTAAACCATCAGGGGAACACCCTCTCCTCACTTATTCTGTTCACCTGTTTACATGTCCCGTGTATATTAAACCATCAGGGGAACACACTCTCCTCACTTATCCTGTTCACCTGGTAACATGTCCCGTGCGTATTAAACAATCAGGGGAACACTCTCTCCTCACTTATACTGTTCACCTGTTTACATGTCCCGTGTATATTAAACCATCAGGGGAACACACTCTCCTCACTTATACTGTTCACCTGTTTACATGTCCCGTGTATATTAAACCATCAGGGGAACACTCTCTCCTCACATATACTGTTCACCTGGTATCATTTCCCGTGTGCATTAAACAATCATGGCAAACACACTCTCCTCATTTATACTGTTCACCTGGTAACATGTCCCGTGTATATTAAACCATCAGGGGAACACACTCTCCTCACTTATACTGTTCACCTGTTTACATGTCCCGTGTATATTAAACCATCAGGGGAACACTCTCTCCTCACTTATACTGTTCACCTGTTTACATGTCCCGTGTATATTAAACCATCAGGGGAACACCCTCTCCTCACTTATTCTGTTCACCTGTTTACATGTCCCGTGTATATTAAACCATCAGGGGAACACACTCTCCTCACTTATCCTGTTCACCTGGTAACATGTCCCGTGCGTATTAAACAATCAGGGGAACACTCTCTCCTCACTTATACTGTTCACCTGTTTACATGTCCCGTGTATATTAAACCATCAGGGGAACACACTCTCCTCACTTATACTGTTCACCTGTTTCCATGTCCCGTGTATATTAAACCATCAGGGGAACACACTCTCCTCACTTATACTCTTCATCTGGTAACATGTCCCGTGCGTATTAAACAATCAGGGGCACACACTGTCCTCACTTATACTGTTCACCTGTTTACATGTCCCGTGTATATTAAACCATCAGGGGAACACTCTCTCCTCACTTATACTGTTCACCTGTTTACTTGTCCCGTGTATATTAAACCATCAGGGGAACACACTCTCCTCACTTATTCTGTTCACCTTGTGACATGTCCCGTCAGTATTAAACAATCAGGGGAACACACTCTCCACACTTATACTGTTCACCTGTTTACATGTCCCGAGTATATTAAACCATCAGGGGAACACACTCTCCTCACTTATACTGTTCACCTGGTAACATGTCCCGTGTGTATTAAACCATGAGGGGAAAATACTCTCCTCATGTATACTGTTCACCTGGTAACATGTCCCGTGTATATTAAACCATCAGGGGAACATCCTCTCCTCACTTAGACTGTTCACCTGGGAACATGTCCCGTGTATATTAAAGCATCAGGGAAACACACTCTCCTCACATATACTGTTCACCTGGTATCATTTCCCGTGTGCATTAAACAATCATGGGAAACACACTCTCCTCATTTATACTGTTCACCTGGTAACATGTCCCATGTATATTAAACCATCAGGGGAACACACTCTCCTCACTTATACTGTTCACCTGTTTACATGTCCCGTGTATATTAAACCATCAGGGGAACACTCTCTCCTCACTTATACTGTTCACCTGTTTACATGTCCCGTGTATATTAAACCATCAGGGGAACACCCTCTCCTCACTTATTCTGTTCACCTGTTTACATGTCCCGTGTATATTAAACCATCAGGGGAACACACTCTCCTCACTTATCCTGTTCACCTGGTAACATGTCCCGTGCGTATTAAACAATCAGGGGAACACTCTCTCCTCACTTATACTGTTCACCTGTTTACATGTCCCGTGTATATTAAACCATCAGGGGAACACAGTCTCCTCACTTATACTGTTCACCTGTTTCCATGTCCCGTGTATATTAAACCATCAGGGGAACACACTCTCCTCACTTATACTGTTCATCTGGTAACATGTCCCGTGCGTATTAAACAATCAGGGGCACACACTGTCCTCACTTATACTGTTCACCTGTTTACATGTCCCGTGTATATTAAACCATCAGGGGAACACACTCTCCTCACTTATACTGTTCACCTGTTTCCATGTCCCGTGTATATTAAACCATCAGGGGAACATACTCTCCTCACTTATACTGTTCACCTGGTAACATGTCCCGTGTATATTAAACCATCAGGGGAACACACTCTCCTCACTTATACTGTTCACCTGGTAACATGTCCCGTGTATATTATACAATCAGGGGAACAAACTCTCCGCACTTACACTGTTCACCTGGTAACATGGCCTGTGTATATTAAACAATGTGGGGAAAACACTCTCCTCACTTATAGAGTTCACCTGATGACATGTCCCATGTGTATTAAACAATCAGGGGAACACACTCTCCTCACTTATACTGTTCACCTGGTAACATGTCCCGTGTATATTAAAGCATCAGGGGAACACACTCTCCTCACTTATGCTGTTCACCTTGAGACATGTCCCGTGTATATTAAACCATCAGGGGAACACACTCTCCTCACTTCCACTGTTCACCTGTTTACATGTCCCGTGTATATTAAACCATCAGGGGAACACACTCTCCTAACTTATTCTGTTCACCTTGTGACATGTCCCGTCAGTATTAAACAATCAGGGGAACACACTCTCCTCACTTATACTGTTCACCTGTTTACATGTCCCGTGTATATTAAACCATCAGGGGAACACACTCTCCTCACTTATACTGTTCACCTGGTAACATGTCCCGTGTGTATTAAACCATCAGGGGAACACACTCTCCTCACTTATACTGTTCACCTGGTAACATGTCCCTTATGTATTAAACAATCAGTGGAACACATTCTCCTCACTTATACTGTTCACCTGGTAACATGTCCCGTGTGTATTAAACCATGAGGGGAAAATACTCTCCTCACTTATACTGTTCACCTGGTAACATGTCCCGTGTATATTAAACCATCAGGGGAACATCCTCTCCTCACTTAGACTGTTCACCTGGGAACATGTCCCGTGTATATTAAAGCATCAGGGGAACACACTCTCCTCACATATACTGTTCACCTGGTATCATTTCCCGTGTGCATTAAACAATCATGGCAAACACACTCTCCTCATTTATACTGTTCACCTGGTAACATGTCCCGTGTATATTAAACCATCAGGGGAACACACTCTCCTCACTTATACTTTTCACCTGTTTACATGTCCCGTGTATATTAAACCATCAGGGGAACACTCTCTCCTCACTTATACTGTTCACCTGTTTACATGTCCCGTGTATATTAAACCATCAGGGGAACACCCTCTCCTCACTTATTCTGTTCACCTGTTTACATGTCCCGTGTACATTAAACCATCAGGGGAACACACTCTCCTCACTTATCCTGTTCACCTGGTAACATGTCCCGTGCGTATTAAACAATCAGGGGAACACTCTCTCCTCACTTATACTGTTCACCTGTTTACATGTCCCGTGTATATTAAACCATCAGGGGAACACACTCTCCTCACTTATACTGTTCACCTGTTTCCATGTCCCGTGTATATTAAACCATCAGGGGAACACACTCTCCTCACTTATACTCTTCATCTGGTAACATGTCCCGTGCGTATTAAACAATCAGGGGCACACACTGTCCTCACTTATACTGTTCACCTGTTTACATGTCCCGTGTATATTAAACCATCAGGGGAACACTCTCTCCTCACTTATACTGTTCACCTGTTTACTTGTCCCGTGTATATTAAACCATCAGGTGAACACACTCTCCTCACTTATTCTGTTCACCTTGTGACATGTCCCGTCAGTATTAAACAATCAGGGGAACACACTCTCCTCACTTATACTGTTCACCTGTTTACATGTCCCGAGTATATTAAACCATCAGGGGAACACACTCTCCTCACTTATACTGTTCACCTGGTAACATGTCCCGTGTGTATTAAACCATGAGGGGAAAATACTCTCCTCATGTATACTGTTCACCTGGTAACATGTCCCGTGTATATTAAACCATCAGGGGAACATCCTCTCCTCACTTAGACTGTTCACCTGGGAATATGTCCCGTGTATATTAAAGCATCAGGGAAACACACTCTCCTCACATATACTGTTCACCTGGTATCATTTCCCGTGTGCATTAAACAATCATGGGAAACACACTCTCCTCATTTATACTGTTCACCTGGTAACATGTCCCATGTATATTAAACCATCAGGGGAACACACTCTCCTCACTTATACTGTTCACCTGTTTACATGTCCCCTGTATATTAAACCATCAGGGGAACACTCTCTCCTCACTTATACTGTTCACCTGTTTACATGTCCCGTGTATATTAAACCATCAGGGGAACACCCTCTCCTCACTTATTCTGTTCACCTGTTTACATGTCCCGTGTATATTAAACCATCAGGGGAACACACTCTCCTCACTTATCCTGTTCACCTGGTAACATGTCCCGTGCGTATTAAACAATCAGGGGAACACTCTCTCCTCACTTATACTGTTCACCTGTTTACATGTCCCGTGTATATTAAACCATCAGGGGAACACAGTCTCCTCACTTATACTGTTCACCTGTTTCCATGTCCCGTGTATATTAAACCATCAGGGGAACACACTCTCCTCACTTATACTGTTCATCTGGTAACATGTCCCGTGCGTATTAAACAATCAGGGGCACACACTGTCCTCACTTATACTGTTCACCTGTTTACATGTCCCGTGTATATTAAACCATCAGGGGAACACACTCTCCTCACTTATACTGTTCACCTGTTTCCATGTCCCGTGTATATTAAACCATCAGGGGAACATACTCTCCTCACTTATACTGTTCACCTGGTAACAATTCCCGTGTATATTAAACCATCAGGGGAACATACTCTCCTCACTTATACTGTTCACCTGGTAACATGTCCCGTGTATATTAAACCATCAGGGGAACACACTCTCCTCACTTATACTGTTCACCTGGTAACATGTCCCGTGTGTATTAAACAATCAGGGGAACACACTCTCCTCACTTATACTGTTCACCTGGTAACTTGTCCCGTGTGCATTAAACCATCAGGGGAACACACTCTCCTCACTTATACTGTTCACCTGTTACCATGTCCCGTGTATATTAAACCATCAGGGGAACACACTCTCCTCACTTGTACTGTTCATCTGTTAACATGTCCCTTGCGTATTAAACAATCAGGGGAACACACTCTCCTCACTTATACTGTTCACCTGTTTACATGTCCCGTGTATATTAAAACATCAGGGGAACACCCTCTCCTCACTTATTCTGTTAGCTGTTTACATGTCCCGTGTATATTAAACCATCAGGGGAACACACTCTCCTCACTTATACTGTTCACCTGGTAACATGTCCCGTGCGTATTAAACAATCAGGGGAACACTCTCTCCTCACTTATACTGTTCACCTGTTTACATGTCCCTTGTATATTAAACCATCAGGGGAACACACTCTCCTCACTTATACTGTTCACCTGTTTCCATGTCCCGTGTATATTAAACCATCAGGGGAACACACTCTCCTCACTTATACTGTTCATCTGGTAACATGTCCCGTGCGTATTAAACAATCAGGGGAACACACTCTCCTCACTTATACTGTTCACCTGTTTACATGTCCCGTGTATATTAAACCATCAGGGGAACACCCTCTCCTCACTTATTCTGTTCACCTGTTTACATGTCCCGTGTATATTAAACCATCAGGGGAACACACTCTCCTCACTTATCCTGTTCACCTGGTAACATGTCCCGTGAATATTAAACAATCAGGGGAACACTCTCTCCTCACTTATACTGTTCACCTGTTTACATGTCCCGTGTATATTAAACCATCAGGGGAACTCACTCTCCTAACTTATACTGTTCACCTGTTTCCATGTCCCGTGTATATTAAACCATCAGGGGAACACACTCTCCTCACTGATACTATTCATCTGGTAACATGTCCCGTGCGTATTAAACAATCAGGGGCACACACTCTCCTCACTTATACTGTTCACCTGTTTACATGTCCCGTGTATATTAAACCATCAGGGCAACACACTCTCCTCACTTATACTGTTCACCTGGTGACATGTCCTGTGTGTATTAAACAATGAGGGGAACACACTCTCCTCACTTATACTGTTCACCTGGTAACATGTCCAGTGTGTATTAAACCATCAGGGGAACACACTCTCCTCACTTATACTGTTCACCTGGTAACATGTCCCGTGTGTATTAAACCATCAGGGGAACACACTCTCCTCACTTATACTGTTCACCTGGTAACATGTCCTGTGTATATTAAACCATCAGGGGAACACTCTCTCCTCACTTGGAGAGTTCACCCGGTAACATGTCCCGTGAATATTAAACAATCAGGGGAACACACTCTCCTCACTTATACTGTTCACCTAATGAAATGTCCTGTGTGCATTAAACCATCAGGGGAACACACTCTCCTCACTTATACTGTCCGCCTGGTGACATGTCCCATCAGTATTAAACAATCAGGGGAAGACACTCTCCTCAATTATATTGTTCACCTGGTAACATGTCCCGTGTTTATTAAACAATCAGGGGAACACATTCTCCTCACTTATACTGTTCACCTGCGAACATGTCCAGTCAATATTAAACAATCAGGGGAACACACTCTCCTCACTTATATTGTTCACCTGGTTACATGTCCCGTCAGTATCATACAATCAGGGGAACACACTCTCCTCCCTTATACTGTTCACCTGGTAACATGTCCCGTGTTTATTAAACAATCAGGGGAACACACTCTCCTCACTTATACTGTTCGCCTGGTAACATGTACTGTGTATATTAAAGCATCTGGGGAACACACTCTCCTCACTTATACTGTTCGCCTGGTAACATGTCCCATGTTTTAATCAATCAGGGGAAAACACTCTCCTCACTTATACTGTTCACCTGGTAACATGTCCCGTCAGTACTAAACCATCAGGGGAACAAACTCTCCTCACTTATACTGTTCACGTGGTGACATGTCCCCTCTGTATTAAACCATCAGGGGAACACACTCTCCTCACTTACACTGTTCACCAGGTGACATGTCCCGTGTGCATTAAACAATCAGGGGAACAGAATCTCCTCACTTATATTGTTCACGTGGTAACATGTCCCGTGTGTATTAAACCATGAGGGGAAAATACTCACCTCACTTATACTGTTCACCTGGTAACATGTCCCGTGTATATTAAACCATCAGGGGAACATCCTCTCCTCACTTAGACTGTTCACCTGGTAACATGTCCCGTGTATATTAAAGCATCAGGGGAACACACTCTCCTCACTTATGCTGTTCACCTTGTGACATGTCCCGTGTATATTAAACCATCAGGGGAACACACTCTCCTCACTTCTACTGTTCACCTGTTTACATGTCCCGTGTATATTAAACCATCAGGGGAACACACTCTCCTCACTTATTCTGTTCACCTTGTGACATGTCCCGTCAGTATTAAACAATCAGGGGAACACACTCTCCTCACTTATACTGTTCACCTGTTTACATGTCCCGTGTATATTAAACCATCAGGGGAACACACTCTCCTCACTTATTCTGTTCACCTTGTGACATGTCCCGTCAGTATTAAACCGTCAGGGGAACACACTCTCCTCACTTATACTGTTCACCTGGTAACATGTCTCGTGTGTCTTAAACAATCAGGGGAACACACTCTCCTCACTTATACTGTTCACCTGGTAACATGTCCCTTATGTATTAAACAATCAGGGGAACACATTCTCCTCACTTATACTGTTCACCTGGTAACATGTCCCGTGTGTATTAAACCATGAGGGGAAAATACTCTCCTCACTTTTACTGTTCACCTGGTAACATGTCCCGTGTATATTAAACCATCAGGGGAACATCCTCTCCTCACTTAGACTGTTCACCTGGGAACATGTCCCGTGTATATTAAAGCATCAGGGGAACACACTCTATTCACTTATGCTTTCACCTTGTGACATGTCCCGTGTATATTAAACCATCAGGGGAACACACTCTCCTCAATTAGACTGTTCACCTGGGAACATGTCCCGTGTATATTAAAGCATCAGGGGAACACACGCTATTCACTTATGCTTTCACCTTGTGACATGTCCCGTGTATATTAAACCATCATGGGAACACACTCTCCTCACTTATACTTTTCACCTGTTTACATGTCCCGTGTACATTAAACCGTCAGGGGAACACACTCTCCTCACTTATCCTGTTCCCCTGGTGACATGTCCTGTCAGTATTAAACAATCAGGGGAACACACTCTCCTCATTTATACTGTTCACCTGTTTACATGTCCCGTGTATATTATACCATCAGGGGAACATACACCAACCTCACTTATACTGTTCACCTGGTGACATGTCCCGTCTATATTAAACCATCAGGGGAACTCACTCTACTCAATCATACTGTTCACCTGGTGTCATGTCCCGTGTATATTAAACCATCAGGGGAACACACTTTCCTCACTTATACTGTTCACCTGGTAACATGTCCCGTGTATATTAAACCATCAGGGGAACACACTTTCCTCACTTATACTGTTCACCTGGTAACATGTCCCCTCTATATTAAACCATCAGGGGAACACACTCTCCTCACTTATACTGTTCACCTGGTAACATGTCCCGTGTATATTAAACCATCAGGGGAACACACTCTCCTCACTTATACTGTTCATCTGGTAACATGTCCCGTGTGTATTCAACCATTAGGGGAACACACTCTCCTCACTTATACTGTTCATCTGGTCACATGTCCCGTGTGTATTAAACCATCAGGGGAACAGATTCTCCTCACTTATACTGTTTATCTGGTAACATGTCCCATGTATATTAAACCATCAGGGGAACACACTCTCCTCACTTGCACTGTTCACCTGGTAACATGTCCCTTGTATATTAAACAATCAGGGGAACACACTCTGCTCACTTATACTGTTCACCTGGTAACATGTCCCATGCATATTAAACCATCAGGGGAACACACTCTCCTCACTTCCACTGTTCACCTGGTAACATGTCCCGTGTATATTAAACAATCAGGGGAACACACTCTCCTCACTTATACTGTTCACCTGGTGACATGTCCTGGGTGTATTAAACAATCAGGGGAACACACTCTCCTCACTGATACTGTTCACCTGGTAACATGTCCCGTGTATATTAAACAATCAGGGGAACACACTCTCCTCACTTATACTGTTCACCTGGTAACATGTCCCGTGTGTATTAACCAATCAGTGGAACACACTCTCCTCACTTATGCAGTTCACCTGGTGACATGTCCCGTGTGTATTAAACCATCAGGGGAACACACTCTCCTCACTTATACTGTTCACCTGGTAACATGTCCCGTGTATATTCAAACATTAGGGGAACACACTCTCCTCACTTATACTTTTCATCTGGTAACATGTCCCATGTATATTAAACCATCAGGGGAACACAGTCTCCTCATTTACACTGTTCACCTGGTAACATGTCCCGTGTATATTAAACAATCAGGGGAACAAACTCTCCTCACTTACACTGTTCACCTGGTAACATGGCCTGTGTGTATTAAACAATCAGGGGAACACACTCTCCTCACTTATACTGTTCACCTGGTAACATGTCCCATGTATATTAAACCATCAGGGGAACACACTGTCCTCACTTATACTGTTCACCTGGTGACATGTCCCGTGTGTATTAAACAATCAGGGCAACACACTCTCCTCACTTATACTGTTCACCTGGTAACATGTCCCGTGTATATTAAACCATCAGGGGAACACACTCTCCTCACTTATACTGTTCATCTGGTAACATGTCCCGGGTATATTAAACCATCAGTGGAACACACTCTCCTCACTTATAAAGTTCACCTGGTGACATGTCCCGTGTCTATTAAACCATCAGGGGAACACACTCTCCTCACTTATACTGTTCACCTGGTAACATGTCCCGTGTATATTAAACCATCAGGGGAACACACTCTCCTGACTTATACTGTTCATCTGGTAACATGTCCAGTGTGTATTAAACAATCAGGGGAACACACTCTCCTCACTTATACTGTTCACCTGCTAACATGTTCCATGTATATTAAACCATCAGGGGAACACACTCTCCTCACTTATACTGTTCACCTGGTAACATGTCCCGTGTATATTAAACCATCAGGGGAACACACTCTCCTCACTTATACTGTTCACCTGGTGACATGTCCCGTGTGTATTCAAACATTAGGGGAACACACTCTCCTCACTTATACTTTTCATCTGGTAACATGTCCCATGTATATTAAACCATCAGGGGAACACAGTCTCCTCACTTATACTGTTCACCTGGTAACATGTCCCGTGTGTATTAAACCATCAGGGGAACACACTCTCCTCACTTATACTCTTCACCTGGTAACATGTCCCGTGTATATTCAACCATTAGGGGAACACACTCTCCTCACTAATACTGTTCATCTGGTCACATGTCCCGTGCGTATTAAACAATCAGGGGAACACGCTCTCCTCACTTATACTGTTCACCTGGTAACATGTCCCGTGTATATTCAACCATTAGGGGAACACACTCTCCTCACTAATACTGTTCATCTGGTCACATGTCCCCTGCGTATTAAACAATCAGGGGAACACACTCTCCTCACTTATACTGTTCACCTGGTAACATGTCCCGTGTGTATTAAACCATCAGGGGAACACACTCTCCTCACTTATACTGTTCACCTGGTAACATGTCCCGTGTTTATTGAACCATCAGGGGAACACACTCTCCTCACTTATACTCTTCACCTGGTAACATGTCCCGTGTGTATTAAACAATCAGGGGAACACACTCTCCTCACTTATACTCTTCACCTGGTAACATGTCCCCTGCGTATTAAACAATCAGGGGAACACACTCTCCTCACCTATACTGTTCACCTGGTAACATGTCCCGTGTGTATTAAACCATCAGGGGAACACACTCTCCTCACTTATACTGTTCACCTGGTAACATGTCCCGTGTTTATTAAACCATCAGGGTAACACACTCTCCTCACTAATACTGTTCACCTGGTGACTTGTCCCGCGTATATTAAACCATCAGGGGAACACACTCTCCTCACTTATACTGTTCACCTGGTAACATGTCCCGTGTATATTAAACCATCAGGGGAACACACTCTCCTCACTTATACTGTTCATCTGGTAACATGTCCAGTGTATATTCAACCATTCGGGGAACACACTCTCCTCACTTATACTGTTCAACTGGTAACATGTTCCGTGTATATTCAAACATTAGGGGAACAGAGTCTCCTCACTTATACTGTTCACCTGGTAACATGTCCCGTGTATATTAACCAATCAGTGGAACACACTCTCCTCACTTATACAGTTCATCTGGTCACATGTCCCCTGCGTATTAAACAATCAGGGGAACACACTCTCCTCACTTATACTGTTCACCTGGTTACATGTCCCGTGTATATTCAAACATTAGGGGAACACACTCTCCTCACTTATACTGTTCATCTGGTAACATGTCCCATGTTATTTAAACCATCAGGGGAACACACTCTCCTCACTTACACTGTTCACCTGGTAACATGTCCCGTGTATACTAAACAATCAGGGGAACACACTCTCCTCACTAATACTGTTCACCTGGTGACTTGTCCCGCGTATATTAAACCATCAGGGGAACACACTCTCCTCACTTATACTGTTCACCTGCTTACATGTCCTGTGTATATTAAACCATCAGGGGAACACACTCTCCTCACTTATACTGTTCACCTGGTAACATGTACCGTGTATATTCAACCATTAGGGGAACACCCTCTCCTCACTTATACTGTTCAACTGGTGACATGTCCCGTGTACATTAAACCATCAGGGGAACACACTCAAATAAAAGCAAAATACTGCGGATGCTGGAAATCTGAAACAAAAACAAGAAATGCTGGATTCACTCAGCAGGTCTGGCAGCATCTGTGGAAAGAGAAGCAGAGTTAACGTTTCGGATCAGTGACCCTTCTTCGGAACTGTCAAATATTAGAAAAGTCACAGATTATAAACAAGTGAGGTGGGGGTTGGGCAAGAGATAACAAAGGAGAAGGTGCAGATTGGACCAGGCCACATAGCTGACCAAAAGGTCACGGAGCAAAGGCAAACAATATGTTAATGGTGTTTTGAAAGACAAAGCATTAGTACAGATTAGGTGTGAATATACTGAATATAGAACATCAGCAAGTGCAAACCTGAAGAAAAACAACCTGAAAAAAACAGTGGGTAAGCAAACTGAACAAACTAAGATGAAATGAAATAAATGCAAAAAATGTAAAAAGGAATGCAAAAAAAAGGAAGAAAAAATAACTAAAAATGACTAAAAATGAAAGTAAAGTGGGGGGCTGTCATGCTCTGAAATTATTGAACTCAATGTTCAGTCCGGCAGGCTGTAGTGTGCCTAATCGGTAGATGAGATGCTGTTCCTCGAGCTTGCGTTGATGTTCACTGGAACACTGCAGCAATCCCAGGACAGAGATGTGAGCATGAGAGCAGGGGGGAGTGTTGAAATGGCAAGCAACCGGAAGCTCAGGGTCCTGCTTGCGGACTGAGCGGAGATGTTCCGCAAAGCGGTCACCCAGTCTGTGCTTGGTCTCCCCAATCTAGAGGAGACCACACTGTGAGCAGCGAATACAGTATACTACATTGAAAGAAGTACAAGTAAATCGCTGCTTCACCTGAAAGGAGTGTTTGGGGCCTGGGATAGTGAGGAGAGAGGAGGTAAATGGGCAGGTATTACACCTCCTGCGATTGCAAGGGAAGGTGCCCTGGGACGGGGACGAGGTGGTGGGGGTAATGGAGGAGTGGACCAGGGTGTCGCGGAGGGAACGATCCCTTCGGAATGCTGACAGGGGAAGGGAGGGGAAGATGCGACTGGTAGTGGCATCACGCTGGAGGTGGCGAAAATGGCGGAGGATGATCCTTTGGATATGGAGGCTGGTGGGATGAAAAGTGAGGACAAGGGGGACCCTGTCACGGTTCTGGGAGGGAGGGGAATGGGTGAGGGTAGAGGTGCGGGGAATGGGTCGGACACGGTTGAGGGCCCTGTCAACCACAGTGGGGGGAAATCCTCGGTTGAGGAAAAAGGAGGTCATATCAGAAGCACCGTCATGGAAGGTAGCATCATCAGAGCAGATGCGTCGGAGACAGAGAAACTGGGAGAATGGAATGGAGTCCTTACAGGGGGTAGGGTGTGAAGAAGTGTAGTCGAGGTAGCTGTGGGAGTCAGTGGGCTTATAATGGATATTGGTAGACAACCTATCCCCAGAGATGGAGACAGAGAAGTCGAGGAAGGGAAGGGAAGTGTCAGAGATGGACCATGTAAAGGTGAGAGAAGGGTGGAAATTGGAAGCAAAGTTGATAAAGTTTTCCAGTTCGGGGCGGGAGCAGGAAACGGCACCGATACAGTCATCAATGTACCGGAAAAAGAGTTGGGGGAGGGGGCCTGAGTAGGACTGGAACAAAGAATGCTCGACATATCCCACAAAAAGACAGGCATAACTAGGACCCATGCGGGTACCCATAGCGACACCTTTTACTTGAAGGAAATGCATGGAGTTGAAGGAGAAGTTGTTCAATGTGAGAACAAGTTCAGCCAGGCGGAGGAGGGTGTTGGTGGATGGGGACTGGTTGGGCCTCTGTTCCAGGAAGAAGCGGAGAGCTCTCAAACCATCCTGGTGGGGGATGGAGGTGTAGAGCGATTGGACGTCCATAGTGAAGAGGAGGCGGTTGGGACCAGGAAACTGGAAATTGTCAAAATGACGTAGGGCATCAGAAGAGTCACGGATGTAGGTGGGAAGAGACTGGACCAGCGGAGAAAAGATAGAGTCTAGATAGGAAGAAATAAGTTCAGTTGGGCAGGAGCAGGCTGACACAATGGGTCTGCCGGGACAGTCCCGTTTGTGGATTTTGGGAAGGAGGTAGAAGCGGGCTGTCCGGGGTTGCGGCACTATGAGGTTGGAAGCTGTAGAGGGAAGATCTCCAGAGGAGATGAGGTCAGTGACAGTCCTTTGGACGGTGGCTTGATGTTCGGTGGTGGGGTCATGGTCCAGAGGGAGGTAGGAAGAGGTGTCTGTGAGTTGGCGTTGAGCTTCTGCAAGGTAGAGGTCGGTACGCCATACAACAACAGCACCACCCTTGTCTGCAGGTTTGATGACCATGTCGGGGTTAGACCTGAGAGAACGGAGTGCCTCAAGTTCAGAGGGGGACAGGTTAGAGTGAGTGAGGGGGGCAGAGAAATTGAGACGACCAATGTCTCGCCGACAGTTTTCAATGAAGAGATCAAGAGCGGGTAAGAGGCCAGGGTGAGGGGTCCAGGTAGAGGGAGAATGCTGGAGGCGGGTGAATGGGTCTGCTGGTCGGGGGGAGGACTCCTGGTCAAAGAAGTGAGCCCGGAGGCGGAGGCGACGGAAGAAGAGCTCAACGTCATGCCGAGCGCGAAATTCATTGAGGTGGGGGCGTAAGGGGATAAAACTGAGTCCTTTGCTGAGTACAGAACGCTCAGCATCAGAGAGGGGGAGGTCAGAGGGTATAGTGAATACACGGCAAGGGGTCAGATCAGAAGGGGTGGGGTCAGAGGGAAGTGAAGCAGAAGGAGGATCTGGAGGGGCATTAGTCCCCATCAGCTGCTGGAGCTTGTGTTCCTTAACACCTGAAAGGAAGAAAAAAAGTTTTTTGTTAATGCGTCGGATGAGACGTAAGATGAGATGAAACTGCGGAGTAGAACAGATTTGAGATAAGGTGAGACGGTGCTGCTGGAGAGAGAGGTCCAGTGTGTGCATATGGCGGCGCATAGCACTGAGTGTAGATCTCAGGATGCGGCGAGAGTAGCAGTCCGAGGAACGTTGTATTTCTCGGAGATATCTGTGATCCTGGGTGGTTTCAAAGCATGATGGGTGAAACTGCAGTTGGAATCCACGTGGAATCAGTCGGAGCCAGAGAAAGTCACTGAGGACGGAGATGTGGCTGTGAAAACGAGTTTTGGTAGATACCTTATCAAACACCAGGAGGGAAATAGAAAGCAATGAAGGTGAACAAGGTAAACGAGACAAACGAAAATCCCGTCGGAGAGAAGAGCAGAACTTCGTCAAGGTAGGCATTCCTGGAAGAGAAGTGGCAGTGAATTGAACACGAAAATAAAAGCAAAATACTGCGGATGCTGGAAATCTGAAACAAAAACAAGAAATGCTGGAATCACTCAGCAGGTCTGGCAGCATCTGTGGAAAGAGAAGCAGAGTTAACGTTTCGGGTCAGTGACCCTTCTTCGGAACAGACAAATATTAGAAAAGTCACAGATTATAAACAAGTGAGGTGGGGGTTGGGCAAGAGATAACAAAGGAGAAGGTGCAGATTGGACCAGGCCACATAGCTGACCAAAAGGTCACGGAGCAAAGGCAAACAATATGTTAATGGTGTTTTGAAAGACAAAGCATTAGTACGGATTAGGTGTGAATATACTGAATATTGAACAGCAGCAAGTGCTGGAACACACTCTCAGGGGAACACACTCTCCTCACTTATACTCTTCACCAGGTAACATGTCCCTTGTATATTAAACCATCAGGGGAAAGCCCTCTCCTCACTTATACTGTTCACCTGGTAACATGTCCATTGTGTATTAAACAATCAGGGGAACATACTCTCCTCACTTATACTGTTCACCTGGTGACATTACCCGTGCGTATTAAACAATCAGGGGAACACACTCTCATCACTTATACTGTTCACCAGGTAACATGTCCTGTGTATATTGAACCATCAGGGGAACACACTCTCCTCACTTATACTGTTCACCTGGTGACATTTCCTGTGTATATTAAACAATCAGGGGAACACACTCTCCTCACTTATACTGCTCACCTGGTAACATGTCCCGTGTGCATTAAAAAATCAGGGGAACACTCTCTCCTCACTTAGAGAGTTCACCAGGTAACATGTCCCGTGAATATTAAACAATCAGGGGAACACACTCTCCTCACTGATACTGTTCACCTGGTGACATGTCCTGTGTGCATTAAACCATCAGGGGAACACACCCTCCTCACTTATACTGTTCGCCTGGTGACATGTCCCGTCAGTATTAAACAATCAGGGGAACAATCTCTCCTCACTTATACTGTTCTCCTGGTAACATGTCCCGTGTATATTAAACCATCAGGGGAACACACTCTCCTTACTTATACTGTTCACCTGGCAACATGTCCCATCAGTATTAAACAATCAGGGGAAGAAACTCTCCTCACTTATACTGTTCACCTGCGAACATGTCCCGTCAATATTAAACAATCAGGGGAACACACTCTCCTCACTTATATTGTTCTCCTGGTAACATGTCCCGTGTATATTAAACCATCAGGGGAACACACTCTCCTCACTTATACTGTTCACCTGGCAACATGTCTCATCAGTATTAAACAATCAGGGGAACACACTCTCCTCACTTTTACTGTTCGCCTGGTAACATGTACTGTGTATATTAAAGCATCTGGGGAACACACTCTCCTCACTTATACTGTTCACCTGGTAACATGTCCCATGTGTATTAATCAATCAGGGGAACACACTCTCCTCACTTATACTGTTCACTTGGTAACATGTCCCTTGTATATTAAGCCATCACGGGAAAGCCCTCTCCTCGCTTATACTGTTCAGCTGGTAACATGTCCCGTGTGTATTAAACAATCAGGGAAACACACTCTCCTCACTTATACTGTTCACCTGGTAACATGTCCCCTCTGTATTAAACCGTCAGGGGAACAAACTCTCCTCACTTATACTGTTCACCTGGTGACATGTCCCCTCTGTATTAAACAATCAGGGGAACAAACTCTCCTCACTTACACTGTTCACCTGGTAACATGGCCTGTGTGTATTAAACAATCTGGGGAAAACACTCTCTTCACTTATAGAGTTCACCTGATGACATGTCCCATGTGTATTAAACAATCAGGGGAACACACTCTCCTCACTTATACTGTTCACCTGGTAACATGTCCCGTGTGTATTAAACCATCAGGGGAACACACTCTCCTCACTTCTACTGTTCACCTGGTAACATGTCCAGTGTGTATTAAACCATGAGGGGAACACACTCTCCTCACTTTTACTGTTCACCTGGTGACATGTCCTGTGTGTATTAAACAATGAGGGGAACACACTCTCCTCACTTTTACTGTTCACCTGGTAACATGTCCCGTGTGTATTAAACCATCAGGGGAACACACTCTCCTCACTTATGCTGTTCACCTGGTAACATCTCCCGTGAGTATTAAACAATCAGGGGAACACACTCTCCTCACATATACTGTTCACGTTGTAACATGTCCTGTGTATATTAAACCATCAGGGGAACACACTCTCCTCACTTATACTGTTCACCTGGTAACATGTCCTGTGTATATTAAACCATCTGGGGAACACACTCTCCTCACTTATACTGTTCACCTGGTAACATGTCCTGTGTATATTAAACCATCAGCGGAACACACTCTCCTCACTTATCCTATTCACCTGCTAACATGTCCCGTGTATATCAAACATTGTGGGGAAAACACTCTCCTCACTTATACTCGTCACCTTGTAACATGTCCCACGTATATTAAGCAATCAGGGGAAAGCCTTCTCCTCACTTATGCTGTTCAGCTGGTAACATGTCCCGTGTATATATACCAGGTGAACAGTATAAGTGAGGAGAGTGTGTTCTCCTGATGGTTTAATATATACAGGACATGTTACCAGGTGAACTGTATAAGTGAGGAGAATGTGTTCCCCTGATGGTTTGATACACACGGGACATGTTACCAGGTGAACAGTACAAGTGAGGAGAGTGTGTTCCCCTGATTGTTTAATACACACGGGACATGTTACCAGGTGAACAGTACAAGTGAGGATACTGTATTCCCTTGATGGTTCAATATACACGGGACATGTTAGCTGGTGAACAGTATAAGTGAGGAGAATGTATTCCCCTGATGGTTTAATATACACGGGACATGTTACCAGGTGAACAGTATAAGTGAGGAGAGTGTGTTCCCCTGATGGTTTAATATACACAGGACATGTTACCAGGTGAAGAGTATAAGTGAGGAGAGTGTGTTCCCCTGATGGTTTAATATACACGGGACTTATTACCAGGTGAACAGTATAAGTGAGGAGCATGTATTCCCCTGATGGTTTATTACTGACGGGATATGTGGGGTTGTTGGGGCCCCTACACAGGTGTAGGATGGTGCCGGTGGGAGGAGGGGATGCAAGGGGGAGGGGTAGAGGGAGGGGGTGGGGGGGGTGCAGGGGAAGGGGGTGCGGGGTGAAGATGGTGCGAGGGGGGGCGGGCTGGGACGGGGTTGTGAGGGGGTGAGCTGAGAGGGTGGAGCAGGGAAGGGGGCGGGGGTGGGGGGGGTGGAAGGGGGGTAAAGGGGGGGGAGGGGGGGTGGAATCTGGTGCAGGTAATAAGCCATTTCCTCAGTGCCCACCATCGACGTCCGGAAAGCTCATCCACGTCCTTCGGGAGGTGAAGCATCATTTGGCAGACTTAGAGGTGATTACATTTGCTAAGGGTTTTTTTTTGCAGTGGTTTAAATAAAGGCATGCAGCATTGCCGACAGTGCGCTGCAGATGCTCTCCGAGCCATCTCCCGCGGGCGCTTTGAAGTTGCGGCCGGGGGGGCCGTTCGTGGATGTTTTGGGTGTTCGGGGCACCTTTTCACAGGACTTCTCTCGGGTCCCGCAGCTCCTTCTTCACCTCAATGGACTTACCGCATGCCGTGGCTGCAGACACTCTGGACTGTGAAGACAGCAGGATCGGAGATTGAAGTATCGGCAGCTGTGCTCGTCAGTTTCATCCGGATCAATTTCATTGAGAAAACAAAGAGCAGGTGTGGCTGGGGGAGGGCAGTGGGCCCAGGTAACATACACTAAACTAACTGTTAACTTTTAGATAGGGCTAAAATGAACTGATTTAAAGAGCCAGGGGAATTTAAACAGTTTAAGAGGGCAGATTGGGGGAGAAAACGTTAGGGATGGGAGCAGATGGCCATGGATAGAGTTGACCAGCAAGGGAGCTCCCTCGGGAGCTTCCAGCCCAGGAGCCATCTTGAAGATCACGGGACATGTTACCAGGTGAACAGTATAAGTGAGGAGAGTGTGTTCCCCTGATGATTGAATATACACGGGACATGTTACCAGGTGAACAGTATAAGTGAGAAGAGTGTGCTTCCCTGATGGTTTAATACACACAGGACATGTTCCCAGGTGAACAGTATAAGTGAGGAGAATGTGTTCCCCTGATGGTTTAATATACACAGGACATGTTACCACGTGAACAGTATAAGTGAGTAGAGTCTGTTCCGCTGATGGTTTAATATACCCGGGACATGTCAGCAGGTGAACAGTATAATTGAGGAGAGTGTGATCCCCTGATGGTTTAACACGCACGGGACATGTTACCAGGTGAACAGTATAAGTGAGGAGAGTCTGTTCCCCTGATTGTTTAATACTCACGGGACATGTTGCCAGGTGAACAGTATAAGTGAGGAGAGTGTGTTCCCCTGATTGTTTAATACACACAGGACATGTCACCTGGTGAACAGTATAAGTGAGGAGAGTGTGTTTCCCTGATGGTTTAATATACACGGGACATGTCACCAGGTGAACAGTATAAGTGAGGAGAGTGTGTTCCCCTGATGGTTTAACAGGCACGGGACATGTTACCATGTGAACAGTGTAAGTGAGGAGAGTGTGTTCCCCTGATTGTTTAATACACACTGGACATGTCACCTGGTGAACAGTATAAGTGAGGAGAGTGTGTTCCCCTGATGGTTTAATATACACGGGACATGTTACCAGGTGAACAGTATAAGTGAGGAGAGTGTGTTCCCCTGATTGTTTAATAATCACGGGACATGTTGCCAGCTGAACAGTATAAGTGAGGAGAGTGTGTTCCCCTGATGGTTGAACACGCACGGGACATGTTGCCAGGTGAACAGTATAAGTGAGGAGAGTGTGTTCCCCTGATGGTTTAACATGCACGGGACATGTTACCAGGTGAACAGTATAAGTGAGGAGAGTGTGTTCCCCTGAATGTTTAATATTCACGGGACATGTTACCAGGTGAACAGTATAAGTGAGGAGAGTGTGTTCCCCTGATTGTTCAATGCACACGGGACATGTTGCCAGGTGAACAGTATAAGTGAGGAGAGTGTGTTCCCCTGATGGTTGAACACGCACGGGACATGTTGCCAGGTGAACAGTATAAGTGAGGAGAGTGTGTTCCCCTGATGGTTTAACACGCACGGGACATGTCACCTGGTGAACAGTATAAGTGAGGAGGGTGTGTTCCCCTGATTGTTCAATGCACACGGGACATGTTACCAGGTGAACAGTATAATTGAGGAGCGTGTGTTCCCCTGATTGTTTAATACACACGGGACATGTTACTAGGTGAACAGTATAAGTGAGGAGAGTGTGTTCCCCTGATGGTTTAATATACACGGGACATGTTACTAGGTGAACAGTATAAGTGAGGAGAGTGTGTTCCCCTGATGGTTTAATATACACGGGACATGTTACCAGGTGAACAGTATAAGTGAGGAGAGTATGTTCCCCTGATTGTTCAATACACACGGGACATGTTACCAGGTGAACAGTATAAGTGAGGAGAGTGTGTTCCCCTGATGGTTTAATATACACGGGACATGTTACCAGGTGAACAGTATAAGTGAGGAGAGTATGTTCCCCTGATTGTTCAATACACACGGGACATGTTACCAGGTGAACAGTATAAGTGAGGAGAGTATGTTCCCCTGATTGTTCAATACACACGGGACATGTTACCAGGTGAACAGTATAAGTGAGGAGAGTGTGTTCCCCTGATTGTTTAATATACACGGGACATGTTACCAGGTGAACAGTATAAGTGAGGAGAGTATGTTCCCCTGATTGTTCAATACACACGGGACATGTTACTAGGTGAACAGTATAAGTGAGGAGAGTGTGTTCCCCTGATGGTTTAATATACAGGGGACATTTTACCAGGTGAACAGTATAAGTGAGGAGAGTGTGTTACCTTGATTGTTCAATACACAAGGGACATTTTACCAGGTGAACAGTATAAGTGAGGAGAGTGTGTTCCCCTGATGGTTTAATATACTCGGGACATGTTACCAGGTGAACAGTATAATTGAGGAGAGTGTGTTCCCCTGATTGTTTAATACACACGGGACATGTTACCAGGTGAACAGTATAAGTGAGGAGAGTATGTTCCCCTGATTGTTCAATACACACGGGACATGTTAATAGGGGAACAGTATAAGTGAGGAGAGTGTGTTCCCCTGATGGTTTAATATACACGGGACATGTTACCAGGTGAACTGTATAAGTGAGGAGAGTGTGTTCCCCTGATTGTTTAATACACACGGGACATGTTACCAGGTGAACAGTATAAGTGAGGAGAGTGTGCTCCCCTGATGGTTTAATATACTCGGGACATGTTACCAGGTGAACAGTATAAGTGAGGGGAGTGTGTTCCCCTGATGGTTTAATATACACGGGACATGTTACCAGGTGAACAGTATAATTGAGGAGAGTGTGTTCCCCTTATGGTTTAATACACACGGGACATGTTATCAGGTGAACAGTATAAGTGAGGAGAGTGTGTTCCCCTGATGGTTTAATATACTCGGGACATGTTACCAGGTGAACAGTATAAGTGAGGGGAGTGTGTTCCCCTGATGGTTTCATACACACGGGACATGTTACCTGGAGAACAGTATAAGTGAGGGGAGTGCTTTCCCCTGATGGTTTAATATTCACGGGGCATGTTACCAGGTGAACAGTATAATTGAGGAGAGTGTGTTCCCCTGATGGTTTAATATACACTGGACATGTTACCTGGAGAACAGTATAAGTGAGGGGAGTGCTTTCCCCTGATGGTTTAATATTCACGGGACATGTTACCAGGTGAACAGTATAATTGAGGAGAGTGTGTTCCCCTGATGGTTTAATATACACGGGACATGTTACCAGCTGAACAGTATAAGTGAGGAGAGTGTGTTCCCCTGATGGTTTAACACGAACGGGACATGTTACCAGGTGACCAGTATAAGTGAGGAGAGTGTTTTCCCCTGATTGTTTAATATACCCGGGACATGGCACCAGGTGAACTGTATAAGTGAGGAGAGTGTGTTCCCCTGATTGTTTAATACACACGGGACATGTTACCAGGTGAACAGTATAAGTGAGGAGAGTGTGCTCCCCAGATGGTTTAATATACTCGGGACATGTTACCAGGTGAACAGTATAAGTGAGGGGAGTGTGTTCCCCTGATGGTTTAATATACACGGGACATGTTACCAGGTGAACAGTATAATTGAGGAGAGTGTGTTCCCCTTATGGTTTAATACACACGGGACATGTTATCAGGTGAACAGTATAAGTGAGGAGAGTGTGTTCCCCTGATGGTTTAATATACTCGGGACATGTTACCAGGTGAACAGTATAAGTGAGGGGAGTGTGTTCCCCTGATGGTTTCATACACACGGGACATGTTACCTGGAGAACAGTATAAGTGAGGGGAGTGCTTTCCTCTGATGGTTTAATATTCACGGGGCATGTTACCAGGTGAACAGTATAATTGAGGAGAGTGTGTTCCTCTGATGGTTTAATATACACGGGACATGTTACCAGCTGAACAGTATAAGTGAGGAGAGTGTGTTCCCCTGATGGTTTAACACGAACGGGACATGTTACCAGGTGACCAGTATAAGTGAGGAGAGTGTTTTCCCCTGATTGTTTAATATACCCGGGACATGGCACCAGGTGAACAGTATAATTGAGGAGAGTGTGTTCCCCTGATGGTTTAATACTGACGGGACATGTCACCAGGTGAACAGTATAAGTGAGGAGAGTGTGTTTCCCTGATGGTTTAATACACACAGGACATGTTACCAGGTGAACAGTACAAGTGGGAGAGTGTGTTCCCCTGATTGCTTTATACACACGGGACATGTTACCAGGTGAACAGTATAAGTGAGGAGAGTGTGTTCCCCTGATTGATTCATACACACGGGACATGTTACCAGGTGAACAGTATAAGTGAGGAGAGTGTGTTCCCCTGATGGTTTAATATACACGGGACATGTTACCAGGTGAACAGTATAAGTGAGGAGAGAGTGTTCCACTGATGGTTTAATGCACACGGGACATGTTACCAGGTGAACAGTATAAGTGAGGAGAGTGCTTTCCGCTGATGGTTTAATATTCACGGGACATGTTCCCAGGTGAACAGTATAAGTGAGGAGAATGTGTTCCCCTGATGGTTTAATATACACAGGACATGTTACCAGGTGAACAGTACAAGTGAGGAGAGTGTGTTCCCCTGATTGTTTAATACTCACGGGACATGTTACCAGGTGAACAGTATATGTGAGGAGAGTGTGTTCCCCTGATGGTTTAACACGCACGGGACATGTTAACAGGTGAACAGTATAAGTGAGGAGAGTGTGTTCCGCTGATGGTTTAATATACCCGGGACATGTCAGCAGGTGAACAGTATAAGTGAGGAGAGTGTGTTCCACTGATTGTTTAATATACACGGGACATGTTACCAGGTGAACAGTATAAGTGAGGAGAGTGTGTTCCCCTGATTGTTTAATACACACGGGACATGTCACCAGGTCAACAGGATAAGTGCGGAGAGTGTGTTCCCCTGATTGTTTAATACTCACAGGACATGTTGCCAGGTGAACAGCATAAGTGAGGAGAGTGTGTTCCCCTGATGGTTGAACACGCACGGGACATGTTACCAGGTGAACAGTATAAGTGAGGAGAGTGTGTTCCCCTGATTGTTTAATACTCACGGGACATGTTGCCATGTGAACAGTATAAGTGAGGAGAGTGTGTTCCCCTGATGGTTGAACACGCACGGGACATGTTACCAGGTGAACAGTATAAGTGAGGAGAGTGTGTTCCCCTGATTGTTTAATGCTCACGGGACATGTTGCCAGGTGAACAGTATAAGTGAGGAGAGTGTGTTCCCCTGATGGTTTAACACGCACGGGACATGTTAACAGGTGAACAGTATAAGTGAGGAGAGTGTGTTCCCCTGATTGTTTAATACTCACGGGATATGTCAGCAGGTGAACAGTATAAGTGAGGAGAGTGTGTTCCCCTGATGGTTTAATATACACGGGACATATTACCAGGTGAACAGTATAAGTGAGGAGAGTGTGTTCCCCTGATGGTTTAATATACACGGGACTTATTACCAGGTGAACAGTATAAGTGAGGAGAGTGTGTTCCCCTGATGGTTTAATATACACGGGACATATTACCAGGTGAACAGTATAAGTGAGGAGAGTGTGATCCCCTGATTGTTTAATACACACGGGACATATTACCAGGTGTACAGTATAAGTGAGGAGAGTGTGTTCCCCTGATGGTTTAATATACACGGGACATGTTACCAGGTGAACAGTATAAGTGAGGAGAGTGTGTTCCCCTGATTGTTCAATGCACACGGGACATGTTACCAGGTGAACAGTATAAGTGAGGAGAATGTGTTCCCCTGATGGTTTAATATACTCGGGACATGTTACCAGATGAACAGTATAAGTCAGGAGAGTGTGTTCCCCTGATGGTTTAATACACACGGGACACGTTACCTGGAGAACAGTATAAGTGAGGGGAGTGCTTTCCCCTGATGGTTTAATATTCACGGGACATGTTACCAGGTGAACAGCATAATTGAGGAGAGTGTGTTCCCCTGATTGTTTAATGCACACGGGACATGTTACCAGGTGAACAGTATACGTGAGGAGAGTGTGTTCCCCTGATGGTTTCATATACACGGGACATGTTACCTTGAAAACAGTATAAGTGAGGGGAGTGCTTTCCCCTGATGGTTTAATATTCACGGGACATGTTACCAGGTGAACAGTATAATTGAGGAGAGTGTGTTCCCCTGATAGTTTAATACACACGGGACAAGTTACCAGCTGAACAGTATAAGTGAGGAGAGTGTGTTCCCCTGATAGTTTAATACACACGGGACATGTTACCAGCTGAACAGTATAAGTGAGGAGAGTGTGTTCCCCTGATAGTTTAATACACACGGGACATGTTACCAGGTGAACAGTATAAGTGAGGAGAGTGTATTCCCCTGATTGTTTAATACACACAGGACATATTACCAGGTGAACAGTATAAGTGAGGAGAGTGTGTTCCCCTGATAGTTTAATACACACGGGACATGTTACCAGCTGAACAGTATAAGTGAGGAGAGTGTGTTCCCCTGATAGTTTAATACACACGGGACATGTTACCAGGTGAACAGTATAAGTGAGGAGAGTGTGTTCCCCTGATAGTTTAATACACACGGGACATGTTACCAGCTGAACAGTATAAGTGAGGAGAGTGTGTTCCCCTGATAGTTTAATACACACGGGACATGTTACCAGGTGAACAGTATAAGTGAGGAGAGTGTGTTCCCCTGATAGTTTAATACACACGGGACATGTTACCAGCTGAACAGTATAAGTGAGGAGAGTGTGTTCCCCTGATAGTTTAATACACACGGGACATGTCACCAGGTGAACAGTATAAGTGAGGAGAGTGTGTTCCCCTGATTGTTTAATATACTCGGGACATGTCAGCAGGTGAACAGTGTAATTGAGGAGAGTGTGTTCCCCAGATTGTTTAATACACACGGGACTTGTCACCATGTCAACAGTATAAGTGAGGAGAGTGTGATCCCCAGATTGTTTAATACACACGGGACTTGTCACCATGTCAACAGTATAAGTGAGGAGAGTGTGATCCCCAGATTGTTTAATACACACGGGACTTGTCACCATGTCAACAGTGTAATTGAGGAGAGTGTGATCCCCTGATGGTTTAACACGCACGGGACATGTTACCAGGTGAACAGTATAAGTGAGGAGAGTGTGTTCCCCAGATTGTTTAATACACACGGGACTTGTCACCATGTCAACAGTGTAATTGAGGAGAGTGTGATCCCCTGATGGTTTAACACGCACGGGACATATTACCAGGTGAACAGTATAAGTGAGGAGAATGTGTTCCCCTGATGGTTTAATATACTCGGGACATGTTACCAGGTGAACAGTATAAGTGAGGAGAGTGTGATCCCCTGATTGTTTAATACTGACGGGACATGTCACCAGGTGAACAGTATAAGTGAGGAGAGTGTGTTCCCCTGATAGTTTAATACACACGGGACATGATACCAGGTGAACAGTATAAGTGAGGAGAGTGTGTTCCCCTGATTGTTTAATACACACGGGACATGTCACCTGGTGAACAGTATAAGTGAGGAGAGTGTGTTCCCCTGATGGTTTAATATACACGGGACATGTTACCAGGTGAACAGTATAAGTGAGGAGAGTGTGTTCCCCTGATGGTTTAATATACACGGGACATGTTACCAGGTGAACAGTATAAGTGAGGAGAATGTGTTCCCCTGATGGTTTAATATGCACAGGACATGTTACCAGGTGAACAGTATAAGTGAGGAGAGTGTGTTCCCCTGATTGTTTAACACTCACGGGACATGTTATCAGGTGAACAGTATATGTGAATAGAGTGTGTTCCCCTGATGGTTTAACACGCACGGGACATGTTACCAGGTGAACAGTATAAGTGAGGAGAGTGTGTTCCGCTGATGGTTTAATACTCACGGGACATGTTGCCAGGTGAACTGTATAAGTGAGGAGAGTGTGTTCCCCTGATTGTTTAATACTCACGGGACATGTTGCCAGCTGAACAGTATAAGTGAGGAGAGTGTGTTCCCCTGATAGTTTAATACACACGGGACATGATACCAGGTGAACAGTATAAGTGAGGAGAGTGTGTTCCCCTGATTGTTTAATACTGACGGGACATGTCACCAGGTGAACAGTATAAGTGAGGAGAGTGTGTTCCCCTGATAGTTTAATACACACGGGACATGATACCAGGTGAACAGTATAAGTGAGGAGAGTGTGTTCCCCTGATTGTTTAATACACACGGGACATGTCACCTGGTGAACAGTATAAGTGAGGAGAGTGTGTTCCCCTGATGGTTTAATATACACGGGACATGTTACCAGGTGAACAGTATAAGTGAGGAGAGTGTGTTCCCCTGATGGTTTAATATACACGGGACATGTTACCAGGTGAACAGTATAAGTGAGGAGAATGTGTTCCCCTGATGGTTTAATATGCACAGGACATGTTACCAGGTGAACAGTATAAGTGAGGAGAGTGTGTTCCCCTGATTGTTTAACACTCACGGGACATGTTATCAGGTGAAAAGTATATGTGAATAGAGTGTGTTCCCCTGATGGTTTAACACGCACGGGACATGTTACCAGGTGAACAGTATAAGTGAGGAGAGTGTGTTCCGCTGATGGTTTAATACTCACGGGACATGTTGCCAGGTGAACTGTATAAGTGAGGAGAGTGTGTTCCCCTGATTGTTTAATACGCACGGGACATGTTACCAGGTGAACAGTCTAAGTGAGGAGAGTGTGTTCCGCTGATGGTTTAATTCTCACGGGACATGTTGCCAGGTGAACAGTATAAGTGAGGAGAGTGTGTTCCCCTAATAGTTTAACACGCACGGGACATGTTACCAATTGAACAGTATAAGTGAGGAGATTGAGTTCCCCTGATTGTTTAATACTGACGGGACATGTCACCAGGTGAACAGTATAACTGAGGAGAGTGTGTTCCCCTGATTGTTTAATACTGACGGGACATGTCACCAGGTGAACAGTATAAGTGAGGAGAGTGTGTTCCCCTGATTGTTTAATACACACGGGACATGTCACCAGGTGAACAGTATAAGTGAGGAGAGTGTGATCCCCTGATTGTTTAATACACACGGGACATGTCACCAGGTGAACAGTATAAGTGAGGAGAGTGTGTTCCCCTGGTTGTTTAATACACACGGGACATGTCACCAGGTGAACAGTATAAGTGAGGAGAGTGTGTTCCCCTGATGGTTTAATATACACGGGACATGTTACCAGGTGAACAGTATAAGTGAGGAGAATGTGTTCCCCTGATGGTTTAATACGCACAGGACATGTTACCAGGTAAACAGTATAAGTGAGGAGAATGTGTTCCCATGATGATTTAATATGCACAGGACATGTTACCAGGTGAACAGTATAAGTGAGGAGAATGTGTTCCCCTGATGGTTTAATATGCACGGGACATGTTACCAGGTGAACAGTATAAGTGAGGAGAGTGTGTTCCCCTGATTGTTTAACACGCACGGGACATGTTACCAGGTGAACAGTATAAGTGAGGAGAGTGTGTTCCGCTGATGGTTTAATACTCACGGGACATGTTGCCAGGTGAACAGTATAAGTGAGGAGAGTGTGTTCCCCTGATAGTTTAACACGCACGGGACATGTTACCAGGTGAACAGTATAAGTGAGGAGAGTGTGTTCCCCTGATGGTTTAATACTCACGGGACATGTTACCAGGTGAACAGTATATGTGAATAGAGTGTGTTCCCCTGATGGCTTAACACGCACGGGACATGTGACCAGGTGAACAGTATAAGTGAGGAGAGTGTGTTCCGCTGATGGTTTAATACTCACGGGACATGTTGCCTGGTGAACAGTATAAGTGAGGAGAGTGTTTTCCCCTGATAGTTTAACACGCACGGGACATGTTACCAGGTGAACAGTATAAGTGAGGAGAGTGTGTTCCGCTGATGGTTTAATACTCACGGGACATGTTGCCAGGTGAACAGTATAAGTGAGGAGAGTGTGTTCCCCTGATAGTTTAACACGCACGGGACATGTCACCTGGTGAACAGTATAAGTGAGGAGAGTGTGTTCCCCTGATGGTTTAATATACATGGGACATGTTACCAAGTGAACAGTATAATTGAGGAGAGTGTGTTCCCCTGATTGTTTAATACTGACGGGACATGTCACCAGGTGAACAGTATAAGTGAGGAGAGTGTGTTCCCCTGATGGTTTAATGCACACGGGACATGTTACCAGGTGAACAGTATAAGTGAGGAGAGTGTGTTCCCCTGATGGTTTAATGCACACAGGACATGTTACCAGGTGAACAGTATAAGTGAGGAGAGTGTGTTCCCCTGATGGTTTAATATACACGGGACATGTTACCAAGTGAACAGTATAATTGAGGAGAGTGTGTTCCCCTGATGGTTTAATACTGACGGGACATGTCACCAGGTGAACAGTATAATTGAGGAGAGTGTGTTCCCCTGATTGTTTAATACTGACGGGACATGTCACCAGGTGAACAGTATAAGTGAGGAGAGTGTGTTCCCCTGATGGTTTAATACACACAGGACATGTTACCAGATGAACAGTGTAAGTGAGGAGAATGTGTTCCCCTGATGGTTTAATATACACAGGACATGTTACCAGGTGAACAGTATAAGTGAGGAGAGTGTGTTCCCCTGATTGTTTAATACTCACCGGACATGTTACCAGGTGAACAGTATAAGTGAGGAGAGTGTGTTCCCCATATTGTTTAATACACACGGGACATGTCACCAGGTCAACAGTATAAGTGAGGAGAGTGTGTTCCCCTGATGGTTTAACACGCACGGGACATGTTGCCAGGTGAACAGTATAAGTGAGGAGAGTGTGTTCCCCTGATTGTTTAATACTCACGGGACATGTTGCCAGGTGAACAGTATAAGTGAGGAGAGTGTGTTCCCCTGATGGTTTAACACGCACGGGACATGTTACCAGGTGAACAGTATAAGTGAGGAGAGTGTGTTCCCCTGATGGTTTCATGCACACGGGACATGTTACCAGGTGAACAGTATAAGTGAGGAGAGTGTGTTCCCCTGATGGTTTAATGCACACAGGACATGTTACCAGGTGAACAGTATAAGTGAGGAGAGTGTGTTCCCCTGATGGTTTAATATACACGGGACATGTTACCAGGTGAACAGTATAAGTGAGGAGAGTGTGTTCCCCTGATTGTTTAATACTCACGGGACATGTCACCTGGTGAACAGTATAAGTGAGGAAAGTGTTTTCCCCTGATGGTTTAATGTACACGGGACATGTTACCAGGTGAACAGTATAAGTGAGGAGAGTGTGTTCGCCTGATTGTTCAACACACACGGGACATGTTACCAGGTGAACAGTATAAGTGAGGAGAGTGTGTTCCCCTGATGGTTTAATATACACGGGACATGTCACCAAGTGAAATGTATAATTGAGGAGAGTGTGTTCCCCTGATGGTTTAATATACACGGTACATGTTACCAGGTGAACAGTATAAGTGAGGAGAGTGTGTTCCCCTGATGGTTTAATATACAGGGGACATGTTACCAGGTGAACAGTATAAGTGAGGAGAGTGTGTTCCCCTGATGGTTTAATATACATGAGACATGTTCCCAGGTGAACAGTATAAGTGAGGAGAGTGTGTTCCCCTGATTGTTTAATGCACACGGGACATGTTAGCAGGTGAACAGTATAAGTGTGGAGAGTGTGTTCCCCTGATGGTTTAATATACATGGGACATGTTACCAGGTGAACAGTATAAGTGAGGAGAGTGTATTCCCCTGATTGTTTAATACACACAGGACATATTACCAGGTGAACAGTATAAGTGAGGAGAGTGTGTTCCCCTGATTGTTTAATACTCACGGGACATGTTACCAGCTGAACAGTAGAAGTGCGGAGAGTGTGTTCCCCTGAAGGTTTAATATACACAGGACATGTTACCAGGTGAACTGTATAAGTGAGGAGTGTGTGTTCCCCTGATGGTTTAATATACACGGGACATGTTCCCAGGTGAACAGTCTCAATGAGGAGAGTGAGTTCCCCTGATCGTTTAGCATACACGGGACATGTTGCCAGGTGAACAGTATAAGTGAGGAGAGTGTGTTCCCCTGATGGTTTAATACACACTGGACATGTTACCAGGTGAACAGTATAAGTGAGGAGAATGTGTTCCCCTGATGGTTTAATATGCACAGGACATGGTACCAGGTGAACAGTATAAGTGAGGAGAGTGTGTTCCCCTGATTGTTTAATACTCACGGGACATGTTACCAGCTGAACAGTAGAAGTGCGGAGAGTGTGTTCCCCTGAAGGTTTAATATACACAGGACATGTTACCAGGTGAACAGTATAAGTGAGGAGATTGTGTTCCCCTGATGGTTTAATACACACGGGACATGTTACCAGGTGAACAGTATAAGTGAGGAGAGTGTGTTCCCCTGATGGTTTAACACGCACGGGACATGTTACCAGGTGAACAGTATAAGTGAGGAGAGTGTGATATCCTGATTGTTTAATACACACGGGACATGTCACCTGGTGAACAGTATAAGTGAGGAGAGTGTGTTCCCCTGATGTTTAATATACACGGGACATGTTACCAGGTGAACAGTATAAGTGAGAAGAGTGTGTTCCCCTGATGGTTTAATATACATGAGACATGTTCCCAGGTGAACAGTATAAGTGAGGAGAGTGTGTTCCCCTGATAGTTTAATACTCACGGGACATGTTACCAGGTGAACAGTATAAGTGAGGAGAGTGTGTTCCCCTGATAGTTTAATACTCACGGGACATGTTACCAGCTGAGCAGTATAATTGAGGAGAGTGTGTTCCCCTGATTGTTTAATACTGACGGGACATGTCACCAGGTGAACAGTATAAGTGTGGAGAGTGTGTTCCCCTGATGGTTTAATACACACAGGACATGTTACCAGATGAACAGTGTAAGTGAGGAGAATGTGTTCCCCTGATGGTTTAATATACACAGGACATGTTACCAGGTGAACAGTATAAGTGAGGAGAGTGTGTTCCCCTGTTTGTTTAATACTCACCGGACATGTTACCAGGTGAACAGTATATGTGAGGAGAGTGTGTTCCCCTGATGGTTTAACACGCACGGGACATGTTACCAGGTGAACAGTATAAGTGAGGAGAGTGTGTTCCCCAGATTGTTTAATACACACGGGACTTGTCACCATGTCAACAGTATAAGTGAGGAGAGTGTGTTCCCCTGATTGTTTAATACTCACGGGACATGTTGCCAGGTGAACAGTATAAGTGAGGAGAGTGTGTTCCCCTGATGGTTTAACACGCACGGGACATGTTACCAGGTGAACAGTATAAGTGAGGAGAGTGTGCTCCCCTGATGATTGAATATACACGGGACATGTTACCAGGTGAACAGTATAAGTGAGGAGAGTGTGTTCCCCTGATGATTGAATATACACGGGACATGTTACCAGGTGAACAGTATAAGTGAGAAGAGTGTGCTTCACTGATGGTTTAATACACACAGGACATGTTCCCAGGTGAACAGTATAAGTGAGGACAATGTGTTCCCCTGATGGTTTAATATACACAGGACATGTTACCACGTGAACTGTATAAGTGAGTAGAGTGTGTTCCGCTGATGGTTTAATATACCCGGGACATGTCAGCAGGTGAACAGTATAATTGAGGAGAGTGTGATCCCCTGATGGTTTAACACGCACGGGACATGTTACCAGGTGAACAGTATAAGTGAGGAGAGTGTGTTCCCCTGATTGTTTAATACACACAGGACATGTCACCTGGTGAACAGTATAAGTGAGGAGAGTGTGTTCCCCTGATGGTTTAATATACACGGGACATGTCACCTGGTGAACAGCATAAGTGAGGAGAGTGTGTTCCCCTGATGGTTTAATATACACGGGACATGTCACCAGGTGAACAGTATAAGTGAGGAGAGTGTGTTCCCCTGATGGTTTAACAGGCACGGGACATGTTACCAGGTGAACAGTGTAAGTGAGGAGAGTGTGTTCCCCTGATTGTTTAATACACACTGGACATGTCACCAGGTGAACAGGATAAGTGAGGAGAGTGTGTTCCCCTGATGGTTTAATATACACGGGACATGTAAACAGGTGAACAGAATAAGTGAGGAGAGGGTGTTCCCCTGATGGTTTAATATACACGGGACATGTAAACAGGTGAACAGTATAAGTGAGGAGAGTGTGTTCCCCTGATGGTTTAATATACACGGTACATGTTACCAGGTGAACAGTATAAGTGAGGAGAGTGTGTTCCCCTGATGGTTTAATATACAGGGGACATGTTACCAGGTGAACAGTATAAGTGAGGAGAGTGTGTTCCCCTGATGGTTTAATATACATGAGACATGTTCCCAGGTGAACAGTATAAGTGAGGAGAGTGTGTTCCCCTGATTGTTTAATGCACACGGGACATGTTAGCAGGTGAACAGTATAAGTGTGGAGAGTGTGTTCCCCTGATGGTTTAATATACATGGGACATGTTACCAGGTGAACAGTATAAGTGAGGAGAGTGTATTCCCCTGATTGTTTAATACACACAGGACATATTACCAGGTGAACAGTATAAGTGAGGAGAGTGTGTTCCCCTGATTGTTTAATACTCACGGGACATGTTACCAGCTGAACAGTAGAAGTGCGGAGAGTGTGTTCCCCTGAAGGTTTAATATACACAGGACATGTTACCAGGTGAACAGTAGAAGTGAGGAGTGTGTGTTCCCCTGATGGTTTAATATACACGGGACATGTTCCCAGGTGAACAGTATAAATGAGGAGAGTGAGTTCCCCTGATCGTTTAGCATACACGGGACATGTTGCCAGGTGAACAGTATAAGTGAGGAGAGTGTGTTCCCCTGATGGTTTAATACGCACTGGACATGTTACCAGGTGAACAGTATAAGTGAGGAGAATGTGTTCCCCTGATGGTTTAATATGCACAGGACATGGTACCAGGTGAACAGTATAAGTGAGGAGAGTGTGTTCCCCTGATTGTTTAATACTCACGGGACATGTTACCAGCTGAAAAGTAGAAGTGCGGAGAGTGTGTTCCCCTGAAGGTTTAATATACACAGGACATGTTACCAGGTGAACAGTATAAGTGAGGAGATTGTGTTCCCCTGATGGTTTAATACACATTGGACATGTTACCAGGTGAACAGTATAAGTGAGGAGAGTGTGTTCCCCTGATGGTTTAACACGCACGGGACATGTTACCAGGTGAACAGTATAAGTGAGGAGAGTGTGATATCCTGATTGTTTAATACACACGGGACATGTCACCAGGTGAACAGTATAAGTGAGGAGAGTGTGTTCCCCTGATGTTTAATATACACGGGACATGTTACCAGGTGAACAGTATAAGTGAGAAGAGTGTGTTCCCCTGATGGTTTAATATACATGAGACATGTTCCCAGGTGAACAGTATAAGTGAGGAGAGTGTGTTCCCCTGATAGTTTAATACTCACGGGACATGTTACCAGGTGAACAGTATAAGTGAGGAGAGTGTGTTCCCCTGATAGTTTAATACTCACGGGACATGTTACCAGCTGAGCAGTATAATTGAGGAGAGTGTGTTCCCCTGATTGTTTAATACTGACGGGACATGTCACCAGGTGAACAGTATAAGTGTGGAGAGTGTGTTCCCCTGATGGTTTAATACACACAGGACATGTTACCAGATGAACAGTGTAAGTGAGGAGAATGTGTTCCCCTGATGGTTTAATATACACAGGACATGTTACCAGGTGAACAGTATAAGTGAGGAGAGTGTGTTCCCCTGTTTGTTTAATACTCACCGGACATGTTACCAGGTGAACAGTATATGTGAGGAGAGTGTGTTCCCCTGATGGTTTAACACGCACGGGACATGTTACCAGGTGAACAGTATAAGTGAGGAGAGTGTGTTCCCCAGATTGTTTAATACACACGGGACTTGTCACCATGTCAACAGTATAAGTGAGGAGAGTGTGTTCCCCTGATTGTTTAATACTCACGGGACATGTTGCCAGGTGAACAGTATAAGTGAGGAGAGTGTGTTCCCCTGATGGTTTAACACGCACGGGACATGTTACCAGGTGAACAGTATAAGTGAGGAGAGTGTGTTCCCCTGATGATTGAATATACACGGGACATGTTACCAGGTGAACAGTATAAGTGAGGAGAGTGTGTTCCCCTGATGATTGAATATACACGGGACATGTTACCAGGTGAACAGTATAAGTGAGAAGAGTGTGCTTCACTGATGGTTTAATACACACAGGACATGTTCCCAGGTGAACAGTATAAGTGAGGACAATGTGTTCCCCTGATGGTTTAATATACACAGGACATGTTACCACGTGAACTGTATAAGTGAGTAGAGTGTGTTCCGCTGATGGTTTAATATACCCGGGACATGTCAGCAGGTGAACAGTATAATTGAGGAGAGTGTGATCCCCTGATGGTTTAACACGCACGGGACATGTTACCAGGTGAACAGTATAAGTGAGGAGAGTGTGTTCCCCTGATTGTTTAATACACACAGGACATGTCACCTGGTGAACAGTATAAGTGAGGAGAGTGTGTTCCCCTGATGGTTTAATATACACGGGACATGTCACCTGGTGAACAGTATAAGTGAGGAGAGTGTGTTCCCCTGATGGTTTAATATACACGGGACATGTCACCAGGTGAACAGTATAAGTGAGGAGAGTGTGTTCCCCTGATGGTTTAACAGGCACGGGACATGTTACCAGGTGAACAGTGTAAGTGAGGAGAGTGTGTTCCCCTGATTGTTTAATACACACTGGACATGTCACCTGGTGAACAGTATAAGTGAGGAGAGTGTGTTCCCCTGATGGTTTAATATACACGGGACATGTTACCAGGTGAACAGTATAAGTGAGGAGAGTGTGTTCCCCTGATTGTTTAATAATCACGGGACATGTTGCCAGCTGAACAGTAGAAGTGCGGAGAGTGTGTTCCCCTGAAGGTTTAATATACACAGGACATGTTACCAGGTGAACTGTATAAGTGAGGAGATTGTGTTCCCCTGATGGTTTAATACACACTGGACATGTTACCAGGTGAACAGTATAAGTGAGGAGAGTGTGTTCCCCTGATGGTTTAATACACACGGGACATGTCACCTGGTGAACAGTATAAGTGAGGAGAGTGTGTTCCCCTGATGTTTAATATACACGGGACATGTTACCAGGTGAACAGTATAAGTGAGAAGAGTGTGTTCCCCTGATGGTTTAATATACATGAGACATGTTCCCAGGTGAACAGTATAAGTGAGGAGAGTGTGTTCCCCTGATAGTTTAATACTCACGGGACATGTTACCAGGTGAACAGTATAAGTGAGGAGAGTGTGTTCCCCTGATAGTTTAATACTCACGGGACATGTTACCAGCTGAGCAGTATAATTGAGGAGAGTGTGTTCCCCTGATTGTTTAATACTGACGGGACATGTCACCAGGTGAACAGTATAAGTGTGGAGAGTGTGTTCCCCTGATGGTTTAATACACACAGGACATGTTACCAGATGAACAGTGTAAGTGAGGAGAAGTGTGTTCCCCTGATGGTTTAATATACACAGGACATGTTACCAGGTGAACAGTATAAGTGAGGAGAGTGTGTTCCCCTGTTTGTTTAATACTCACCGGACATGTTACCAGGTGAACAGTATATGTGAGGAGAGTGTGTTCCCCTGATGGTTTAACACGCACGGGACATGTTACCAGGTGAACAGTATAAGTGAGGAGAGTGTGTTCCCCAGATTGTTTAATACACACGGGACTTGTCACCATGTCAACAGTATAAGTGAGGAGA
Organism: Heterodontus francisci; assembly: GCF_036365525.1. NCBI lineage: Eukaryota > Metazoa > Chordata > Chondrichthyes > Heterodontiformes > Heterodontidae > Heterodontus > Heterodontus francisci. The sequence continues at coordinate 597,692 of NW_027142086.1, read as the reverse complement.
GTGTGTTTCCCTGATTGTTTAATACTCACGGGACATGTTGCCAGGTGAACAGTATAAGTGAGGAGAGTGTGTTCCCCTGATGGTTTAACACGCACGGGACATGTTACCAGGTGAACAGTATAAGTGAGGAGAGTGTGTTCCCCTGATGATTGAATATACACGGGACATGTTACCAGGTGAACAGTATAAGTGAGGAGAGTGTGTTCCCCTGATGATTGAATATACACGGGACATGTTACCAGGTGAACAGTATAAGTGAGAAGAGTGTGCTTCACTGATGGTTTAATACACACAGGACATGTTCCCAGGTGAACAGTATAAGTGAGGACAATGTGTTCCCCTGATGGTTTAATATACACAGGACATGTTACCACGTGAACTGTATAAGTGAGTAGAGTGTGTTCCGCTGATGGTTTAATATACCCGGGACATGTCAGCAGGTGAACAGTATAATTGAGGAGAGTGTGATCCCCTGATGGTTTAACACGCACGGGACATGTTACCAGGTGAACAGTATAAGTGAGGAGAGTGTGTTCCCCTGATTGTTTAATACACACAGGACATGTCACCTGGTGAACAGTATAAGTGAGGAGAGTGTGTTCCCCTGATGGTTTAATATACACGGGACATGTCACCTGGTGAACAGTATAAGTGAGGAGAGTGTGTTCCCCTGATGGTTTAATATACAAGGGACATGTCACCAGGTGAACAGTATAAGTGAGGAGAGTGTGTTCCCCTGATGGTTTAACAGGCACGGGACATGTTACCAGGTGAACAGTGTAAGTGAGGAGAGTGTGTTCCCCTGATTGCTTAATACACACTGGACATGTCACCTGGTGAACAGTATAAGTGAGGAGAGTGTGTTCCCCTGATGGTTTAATATACACGGGACATGTTACCAGGTGAACAGTATAAGTGAGGAGAGTGTGTTCCCCTGATTGTTTAATAATCACGGGACATGTTGCCAGCTGAACAGTATAAGTGAGGAGAGTGTGTTCCCCTGATGGTTGAACACGCACGGGACAAGTTGCCAGGTGAACAGTATAAGTGAGGAGAGTGTGTTCCCCTGATGGTTTAACACGCACGGGACATGTTACCAGGTGAACAGTATAAGTGAGGAGAGTGTGTTCCCCTGAATGTTTAATATTCACGGGACATGTTACCAGGTGAACAGTATAAGTGAGGAGAGTGTGTTCCCCTGATTGTTCAATGCACACGGGACATGTTGCCAGGTGAACAGTATAAGTGAGGAGAGTGTGTTCCCCTGATGGTTGAACACGCACGGGACATGTTGCCAGGTGAACAGTATAAGTGAGGAGAGTGTGTTCCCCTGATGGTTTAACACGCACGGGACATGTCACCTGGTGAACAGTATAAGTGAGGAGGGTGTGTTCCCCTGATTGTTCAATGCACACGGGACATGTTACCAGGTGAACAGTATAATTGAGGAGAGTGTGTTCCCCTGATTGTTTAATACACACGGGACATGTTACTAGGTGAACAGTATAAGTGAGGAGAGTGTGTTCCCCTGATGATTTAATATACACGGGACATGTTACGAGGTGAACAGTATAAGTGAGGAGAGTGTGTTCCCCTGATGGTTTAATATACACGGGACATGTTACCAGGTGAACAGTATAAGTGAGGAGAGTATGTTCCCCTGATTGTTCAATACACACGGGACATGTTACCAGGTGAACAGTAGAAGTGAGGAGAGTGTGTTCCCCTGATGGTTTAATATACACGGGACATGTTGCCAGGTGAACAGTATAAGTGAGGAGAGTATGTTCCCCTGATTGTTCAATACACACGGGACATGTTACCAGGTGAACAGTATAAGTGAGGAGAGTATGTTCCCCTGATTGTTCAATACACACGGGACATGTTACCAGGTGAACAGTATAAGTGAGGAGAGTGTGTTCCCCTGATTGTTTAATATACACGGGACATGTTACCAGGTGAACAGTATAAGTGAGGAGAGTATGTTCCCCTGATTGTTCAATATACACGGGACATGTTACTAGGTGAACAGTATAAGTGAGGAGAGTGTGTTCCCCTGATGGTTTAATATACAGGGGACATTTTACCAGGTGAACAGTATAAGTGAGGAGAGTGTGTTCCCCTGATTGTTCAATACACAAGGGACATTTTATCAGGTGAACAGTATAAGTGAGGAGAGTGTGTTCCCCTGATGGTTTAATATACTCGGGACATGTTACCTGGTGAACAGTATAATTGAGGAGAGTGTGTTCCCCTGATTGTTTAATACACACGGGACATGTTACCAGGTGAACAGTATAAGTGAGGAGAGTATGTTCCCCTGATTGTTCAATACACACGGGACATGTTACTAGGTGAACAGTATAAGTGAGGAGAGTGTGTTCCCCTGATGGTTTAATATACACGGGACATGTTACCAGGTGAACAGTATAAGTGAGGAGAGTGTGTTCCCCTGATTGTTTAATACACACGGGACATGTTACCAGGTGAACAGTATAAGTGAGGAGAGTGTGTTCCCCTGATGGTTTAATATACTCGGGACATGTTACCAGGTGAACAGTATAAGTGAGGGGAGTGTGTTCCCCTGATGGTTTAATATACACGGGACATGTTACCAGGTGAACAGTATAAGTGAGGAGAGTGTGTTCCCCTTATGGTTTAATACACACGGGACATGTTATCAGGTGAACAGTATAAATGAGGAGAGTGTGTTCCCCTGATGGTTTAATATACTCGGGACATGTTACCAGGTGAACAGTATAAGTGAGGGGAGTGTGTTCCCCTGATGGTTTCATATACACGGGACATGTTACCTGGAGAACAGTATAAGTGAGGGGAGTGCTTTCCCCTGATGGTTTAATATTCACGGGGCATGTTACCAGGTGAACAGTATAATTGAGGAGAGTGTGTTCCCCTGATGGTTTAATATACACTGGACATGTTACCTGGAGAACAGTATAAGTGAGGGGAGTGCTTTCCCCTGATGGTTTAATATTCACGGGACATGTTACCAGGTGAACAGTATAATTGAAGAGAGTGTGTTCCCCTGATGGTTTAATATACACGGGACATGTTACCAGCTGAACAGTATATGTGAGGAGAGTGTGTTCCCCTGATGGTTTAACACGCACGGGACATGTTACCAGGTGAACAGTATAAGTGAGGAGAGTGTGTTCCCCAGATTGTTTAATACACACGGGACTTGTCACCATGTCAACAGTATAAGTGAGGAGAGTGTGTTCCCCTGATTGTTTAATACTCACGGGACATGTTGCCAGGTGAACAGTATAAGTGAGGAGAGTGTGTTCCCCTGATGGTTTAACACGCACGGGACATGTTACCAGGTGAACAGTATAAGTGAGGAGAGTGTGTTCCCCTGATGATTGAATATACACGGGACATGTTACCAGGTGAACAGTATAAGTGAGGAGAGTGTGTTCCCCTGATGATTGAATATACACGGGACATGTTACCAGGTGAACAGTATAAGTGAGAAGAGTGTGCTTCACTGATGGTTTAATACACACAGGACATGTTCCCAGGTGAACAGTATAAGTGAGGACAATGTGTTCCCCTGATGGTTTAATATACACAGGACATGTTACCACGTGAACTGTATAAGTGAGTAGAGTGTGTTCCGCTGATGGTTTAATATACCCGGGACATGTCAGCAGGTGAACAGTATAATTGAGGAGAGTGTGATCCCCTGATGGTTTAACACGCACGGGACATGTTACCAGGTGAACAGTATAAGTGAGGAGAGTGTGTTCCCCTGATTGTTTAATACACACAGGACATGTCACCTGGTGAACAGTATAAGTGAGGAGAGTGTGTTCCCCTGATGGTTTAATATACACGGGACATGTCACCTGGTGAACAGTATAAGTGAGGAGAGTGTGTTCCCCTGATGGTTTAATATACAAGGGACATGTCACCAGGTGAACAGTATAAGTGAGGAGAGTGTGTTCCCCTGATGGTTTAACAGGCACGGGACATGTTACCAGGTGAACAGTGTAAGTGAGGAGAGTGTGTTCCCCTGATTGTTTAATACACACTGGACATGTCACCTGGTGAACAGTATAAGTGAGGAGAGTGTGTTCCCCTGATGGTTTAATATACACGGGACATGTTACCAGGTGAACAGTATAAGTGAGGAGAGTGTGTTCCCCTGATTGTTTAATAATCACGGGACATGTTGCCAGCTGAACAGTATAAGTGAGGAGAGTGTGTTCCCCTGATGGTTGAACACGCACGGGACATGTTGCCAGGTGAACAGTATAAGTGAGGAGAGTGTGTTCCCCTGATGGTTTAACACGCACGGGACATGTTACCAGGTGAACAGTATAAGTGAGGAGAGTGTGTTCCCCTGAATGTTTAATATTCACGGGACATGTTACCAGGTGAACAGTATAATTGAGGAGAGTGTGTTCCCCTGATTGTTCAATGCACACGGGACATGTTGCCAGGTGAACAGTATAAGTGAGGAGAGTGTGTTCCCCTGATGGTTGAAAACGCACGGGACATGTTGCCAGGTGAACAGTATAAGTGAGGAGAGTGTGTTCCCCTGATGGTTTAACACGCACGGGACATGTCACCTGGTGAACAGTATAAGTGAGGAGGGTGTGTTCCCCTGATTGTTCAATGCACACGGGACATGTTACCAGGTGAACAGTATAATTGAGGAGAGTGTGTTCCCCTGATTGTTTAATACACACGGGACATGTTACTAGGTGAACAGTATAAGTGAGGGGAGTGTGTTCCCCTGATGATTTAATATACACGGGACATGTTACGAGGTGAACAGTATAAGTGAGGAGAGTGTGTTCCCCTGATGGTTTAATATGCACGGGACATGTTACCAGGTGAACAGTATAAGTGAGGAGAGTATGTTCCCCTGATTGTTCAATACACACGGGACATGTTACCAGGTGAACAGTAGAAGTGAGGAGAGTGTGTTCCCCTGATGGTTTAATATACACGGGACATGTTACCAGGTGAACAGTATAAGTGAGGAGAGTATGTTCCCCTGATTGTTCAATACATACGGGACATGTTACCAGGTGAACAGTATAAGTGAGGAGAGTATGTTCCCCTGATTGTTCAATACACACGGGACATGTTACCAGGTGAACAGTATAAGTGAGGAGAGTGTGTTCCCCTGATTGTTTAATATACACGGGACATGTTACCAGGTGAACAGTATAAGTGAGGAGAGTATGTTCCCCTGATTGTTCAATATACACGGGACATGTTACTAGGTGAACAGTATAAGTGAGGAGAGTGTGTTCCCCTGATGGTTTAATATACAGGGGACATTTTACCAGGTGAACAGTATAAGTGAGGAGAGTGTGTTCCCCTGATTGTTCAATACACAAGGGACATTTTACCAGGTGAACAGTATAAGTGAGGAGAGTGTGTTCCCCTGATGGTTTAATATACTCGGGACATGTTACCAGGTGAACAGTATAATTGAGGAGAGTGTGTTCCCCTGATTGTTTAATACACACGGGACATGTTACCAGGTGAACAGTATAAGTGAGGAGAGTATGTTCCCCTGATTGTTCAATACACACGGGACATGTTACTAGGTGAACAGTATAAGTGAGGAGAGTGTGTTCCCCTGATGGTTTAATATACACGGGACATGTTACCAGGTGAACAGTATAAGTGAGGAGAGTGTGTTCCCCTGATTGTTTAATACACACGGGACATGTTACCAGGTGAACAGTATAAGTGAGGAGAGTGTGTTCCCCTGATGGTTTAATATACTCGGGACATGTTACCAGGTGAACAGTATAAGTGAGGGGAGTGTGTTCCCCTGATGGTTTAATATACACGGGACATGTTACCAGGTGAACAGTATAAGTGAGGAGAGTGTGTTCCCCTTATGGTTTAATACACACGGGACATGTTATCAGGTGAACAGTATAAGTGAGGAGAGTGTGTTCCCCTGATGGTTTAATATACTCGGGACATGTTACCAGGTGAACAGTATAAGTGAGGGGAGTGTGTTCCCCTGATGGTTTCATATACACGGGACATGTTACCTGGAGAACAGTATAAGTGAGGGGAGTGCTTTCCCCTGATGGTTTAATATTCACGGGGCATGTTACCAGGTGAACAGTATAAGTGAGGAGAGTGTGTTCCCCTGATGATTGAATATACACGGGACATGTTACCAGGTGAACAGTATAAGTGAGAAGAGTGTGCTTCACTGATGGTTTAATACACACAGGACATGTTCCCAGGTGAACAGTATAAGTGAGGACAATGTGTTCCCCTGATGGTTTAATATACACAGGACATGTTACCACGTGAACTGTATAAGTGAGTAGAGTGTGTTCCGCTGATGGTTTAATATACCCGGGACATGTCAGCAGGTGAACAGTATAATTGAGGAGAGTGTGATCCCCTGATGGTTTAACACGCACGGGACATGTTACCAGGTGAACAGTATAAGTGAGGAGAGTGTGTTCCCCTGATTGTTTAATACACACAGGACATGTCACCTGGTGAACAGTATAAGTGAGGAGAGTGTGTTCCCCTGATGGTTTAATATACACGGGACATGTCACCTGGTGAACAGTATAAGTGAGGAGAGTGTGTTCCCCTGATGGTTTAATATACAAGGGACATGTCACCAGGTGAACAGTATAAGTGAGGAGAGTGTGTTCCCCTGATGGTTTAACAGGCACGGGACATGTTACCAGGTGAACAGTGTAAGTGAGGAGAGTGTGTTCCCCTGATTGTTTAATACACACTGGACATGTCACCTGGTGAACAGTATAAGTGAGGAGAGTGTGTTCCCCTGATGGTTTAATATACACGGGACATGTTACCAGGTGAACAGTATAAGTGAGGAGAGTGTGTTCCCCTGATTGTTTAATAATCACGGGACATGTTGCCAGCTGAACAGTATAAGTGAGGAGAGTGTGTTCCCCTGATGGTTGAACACGCACGGGACATGTTGCCAGGTGAACAGTATAAGTGAGGAGAGTGTGTTCCCCTGATGGTTTAACACGCACGGGACATGTTACCAGGTGAACAGTATAAGTGAGGAGAGTGTGTTCCCCTGAATGTTTAATATTCACGGGACATGCTACCAGGTGAACAGTATAAGTGAAGAGAGTGTGTTCCCCTGATTGTTCAATGCACACGGGACATGTTGCCAGGTGAACAGTATAAGTGAGGAGAGTGTGTTCCCCTGATGGTTGAACACGCACGGGACATGTTGCCAGGTGAACAGTATAAGTGAGGAGAGTGTGTTCCCCTGATGGTTTAACACGCACGGGACATGTCACCTGGTGAACAGTATAAGTGAGGAGGGTGTGTTCCCCTGATTGTTCAATGCACACGGGACATGTTACCAGGTGAACAGTATAATTGAGGAGAGTGTGTTCCCCTGATTGTTTAATACACACGGGACATGTTACTAGGTGAACAGTATAAGTGAGGAGAGTGTGTTCCCCTGATGATTTAATATACACGGGACATGTTACGAGGTGAACAGTATAAGTGAGGAGAGTGTGTTCCCCTGATGGTTTAATATGCACGGGACATGTTACCAGGTGAACAGTATAAGTGAGGAGAGTATGTTCCCCTGATTGTTCAATACACACGGGACATGTTACCAGGTGAACAGTAGAAGTGAGGAGAGTGTGTTCCCCTGATGGTTTAATATACACGGGACATGTTACCAGGTGAACAGTATAAGTGAGGAGAGTATGTTCCCCTGATTGTTCAATACATACGGGACATGTTACCAGGTGAACAGTATAAGTGAGGAGAGTATGTTCCCCTGATTGTTCAATACACACGGGACATGTTACCAGGTGAACAGTATAAGTGAGGAGAGTGTGTTCCCCTGATTGTTTAATATACACGGGACATGTTACCAGGTGAACAGTATAAGTGAGGAGAGTATGTTCCCCTGATTGTTCAATATACACGGGACATGTTACTAGGTGAACAGTATAAGTGAGGAGAGTGTGTTCCCCTGATGGTTTAATATACTCGGGACATGTTACCAGGTGAACAGTATAATTGAGGAGAGTGTGTTCCCCTGATTGTTTAATACACACGGGACATGTTACCAGGTGAACAGTATAAGTGAGGAGAGTATGTTCCCCTGATTGTTCAATACACACGGGACATGTTACTAGGTGAACAGTATAAGTGAGGAGAGTGTGTTCCCCTGATGGTTTAATATACACGGGACATGTTACCAGGTGAACAGTATAAGTGAGGAGAGTGTGTTCCCCTGATTGTTTAATACACACGGGACATGTTACCAGGTGAACAGTATAAGTGAGGAGAGTGTGTTCCCCTTATGGTTTAATACACACGGGACATGTTATCAGGTGAACAGTATAAGTGAGGAGAGTGTGTTCCCCTGATGGTTTAATATACTCGGGACATGTTACCAGGTGAACAGTATAAGTGAGGGGAGTGTGTTCCCCTGATGGTTTCATATACACGGGACATGTTACCTGGAGAACAGTATAAGTGAGGGGAGTGCTTTCCCCTGATGGTTTAATATTCACGGGGCATGTTACCAGGTGAACAGTATAATTGAGGAGAGTGTGTTCCCCTGATGGTTTAATATACACTGGACATGTTACCTGGAGAACAGTATAAGTGAGGGGAGTGCTTTCCCCTGATGGTTTAATATTCACGGGACATGTTACCAGCTGAACAGTATAATTGAGGAGAGTGTGTTCCCCTGATGGTTTAATATACACGGGACATGTTACCAGCTGAACAGTATAAGTGAGGAGAGTGTGTTCCCCTGATGGTTTAACACGAACGGGACATGTTACCAGGTGACCAGTATAAGTGAGGAGAGTGTTTTCCCCTGATTGTTTAATATACCCGGGACATGGCACCAGGTGAACAGTATAATTGAGAAGAGTGTGTTCCCCTGATGGTTTAATACTGACGGGACATGTCACCAGGTGAACAGTATAAGTGAGGAGAGTGTGTTTCCCTGATGATTTAATACACACAGGACATGTTACCAGGTGAACAGTATAAGTGGGAGAGTGTGTTCCCCGGATTGTTTTATACACACGGGACATGTTACCAGGTGAACAGTATAAGTGAGGAGAGTGTGTTCCCCTGATTGTTTTATACACACGGGACATGTTACCAGGTGAACAGTATAAGTGAGGAGAGTATGTTCCCCTGATGGTTTAATATACACGGGACATGTTACCAGGTGAACAGTATAAGTGAGGAGAGAGTGTTCCACTGATGGTTTAATGCACACGGGACATGTTACCAGGTGAACAGTATAAGTGAGGAGAGTGCTTTCCGCTGATGGTTTAATATTCACGGGACATGTTCCCAGGTGAACAGTATAAGTGAGGAGAATGTGTTCCCCTGATGGTTTAATATACACAGGACATGTTACCAGGTGAACAGTACAAGTGAGGAGAGTGTGTTCCCCTGATTGTTTAATACTCACGGGACATGTTACCAGGTGAACAGTATATGTGAGGAGAGTGTGTTCCCCTGATGGTTTAACACGCACGGGACATGTTAACAGGTGAACAGTATAAGTGAGGAGAGTGTGTTCCACTGATGGTTTAATATACCCGGGACATGTCAGCAGGTGAACAGTATAAGTGAGGAGAGTGTGTTCCCCTGATTGTTTAATATACACGGGACATGTTACCAGGTGAACAGTATAAGTGAGGAGAGTGTGTTCCCCTGATTGTTTAATACACACGGGACATGTCACCAGGTCAACAGGATAAGTGCGGAGAGTGTGTTCCCCTGATTGTTTAATACTCACAGGACATGTTGCCAGGTGAACAGCATAAGTGAGGAGAGTGTGTTCCCCTGATGGTTGAACACGCACGGGACATGTTACCAGGTGAACAGTATAAGTGAGGAGAGTGTGTTCCCCTGATTGTTTAATACTCACGGGACATGTTACCAGGTGAACAGTATAAGTGTGGAGAGTGTGTTCCCCTGATGGTTGAACACGCACGGGACATGTTACCAGGTGAACAGTATAAGTGAGGAGAGTGTGTTCCCCTGATTGTTTAATACTCACGGGACATGTTGCCATGTGAACAGTATAAGTGAGGAGAGTGTGTTCCCCTGATGGTTGAACACGCACGGGACATGTTACCAGGTGAACAGTATAAGTGAGGAGAGTGTGTTCCCCTGAATGTTTAATATTCACGGGACATGTTACCAGGTGAACAGTATAAGTGAGGAGAGTGTGTTCCCCTGATTGTTCAATGCACACGGGACATGTTGCCAGGTGAACAGTATAAGTGAGGAGAGTGTGTTCCCCTGATGGTTGAACACGCACGGGACATGTTGCCAGGTGAACAGTATAAGTGAGGAGAGTGTGTTCCCCTGATGGTTTAACACGCACGGGACATGTTACCAGGTGAACAGTATAAGTGAGGAGAGTGTGTTCCCCTGAATGTTTAATATTCACGGGACATGTTACCAGGTGAACAGTATAAGTGAGGAGAGTGTGTTCCCCTGATTGTTCAATGCACACGGGACATGTTGCCAGGTGAACAGTATAAGTGAGGAGAGTGTGTTCCCCTGATGGTTGAACACGCACGGGACATGTTGCCAGGTGAACAGTATAAGTGAGGAGAGTGTGTTCCCCTGATGGTTTAACACGCACGGGACATGTCACCTGGTGAACAGTATAAGTGAGGAGGGTGTGTTCCCCTGATTGTTCAATGCACACGGGACATGTTACCAGGTGAACAGTATAATTGAGGAGAGTGTGTTCCCCTGATTGTTTAATACACACGGGACATGTTACTAGGTGAACAGTATAAGTGAGGAGAGTGTGTTCCCCTGATGATTTAATATACACGGGACATGTTACGAGGTGAACAGTATAAGTGAGGAGAGTGTGTTCCCCTGATGGTTTAATATGCACGGGACATGTTACCAGGTGAACAGTATAAGTGAGGAGAGTATGTTCCCCTGATTGTTCAATACACACGGGACATGTTACCAGGTGAACAGTAGAAGTGAGGAGAGTGTGTTCCCCTGATGGTTTAATATACACGGGACATGTTACCAGGTGAACAGTATAAGTGAGGAGAGTATGTTCCCCTGATTGTTCAATACATACGGGACATGTTACCAGGTGAACAGTATAAGTGAGGAGAGTATGTTCCCCTGATTGTTCAATACACACGGGACATGTTACCAGGTGAACAGTATAAGTGAGGAGAGTGTGTTCCCCTGATTGTTTAATATACACGGGACATGTTACCAGGTGAACAGTATAAGTGAGGAGAGTATGTTCCCCTGATTGTTCAATATACACGGGACATGTTACTAGGTGAACAGTATAAGTGAGGAGAGTGTGTTCCCCTGATGGTTTAATATACAGGGGACATTTTACCAGGTGAACAGTATAAGTGAGGAGAGTGTGTTCCCCTGATTGTTCAATACACAAGGGACATTTTACCAGGTGAACAGTATAAGTGAGGAGAGTGTGTTCCCCTGATGGTTTAATATACTCGGGACATGTTACCAGGTGAACAGTATAATTGAGGAGAGTGTGTTCCCCTGATTGTTTAATACACACGGGACATGTTACCAGGTGAACAGTATAAGTGAGGAGAGTATGTTCCCCTGATTGTTCAATACACACGGGACATGTTACTAGGTGAACAGTATAAGTGAGGAGAGTGTGTTCCCCTGATGGTTTAATATACACGGGACATGTTACCAGGTGAACAGTATAAGTGAGGAGAGTGTGTTCCCCTGATTGTTTAATACACACGGGACATGTTACCAGGTGAACAGTATAAGTGAGGAGAGTGTGTTCCCCTGATGGTTTAATATACTCGGGACATGTTACCAGGGGAACAGTATAAGTGAGGGGAGTGTGTTCCCCTGATGGTTTAATATACACGGGACATGTTACCAGGTGAACAGTATAAGTGAGGAGAGTGTGTTCCCCTTATGGTTTAATACACACGGGACATGTTATCAGGTGAACAGTATAAGTGAGGAGAGTGTGTTCCCCTGATGGTTTAATATACTCGGGACATGTTACCAGGTGAACAGTATAAGTGAGGGGAGTGTGTTCCCCTGATGGTTTCATATACACGTGACATGTTACCTGGAGAACAGTATAAGTGAGGGGAGTGCTTTCCCCTGATGGTTTAATATTCACGGGGCATGTTACCAGGTGAACAGTATAATTGAGGAGAGTGTGTTCCCCTGATGGTTTAATATACACTGGACATGTTACTTGGAGAACAGTATAAGTGAGGGGAGTGCTTTCCCCTGATGGTTTAATATTCACGGGACATGTTACCAGGTGAACAGTATAATTGAGGAGAGTGTGTTCCCCTGATGGTTTAATATACACGGGACATGTTACCAGCTGAACAGTATAAGTGAGGAGAGTGTGTTCCCCTGATGGTATAACACGAACGGGACATGTTACCAGGTGACCAGTATAAGTGAGGAGAGTGTTTTCCCCTGATTGTTTAATATACCCGGGACATGGCACCAGGTGAACAGTATAATTGAGAAGAGTGTGTTCCCCTGATGGTTTAATACTGACGGGACATGTCACCAGGTGAACAGTATAAGTGAGGAGAGTGTGTTTCCCTGATGATTTAATACACACAGGACATGTTACCAGGTGAACAGTATAAGTGGGAGAGTGTGTTCCCCTGATTGTTTTATACACACGGGACATGTTACCAGGTGAACAGTATAAGTGAGGAGAGTGTGTTCCCCTGATTGTTTTATACACACGGGACATGTTACCAGGTGAACAGTATAAGTGAGGAGAGTATGTTCCCCTGATGGTTTAATATACACGGGACATGTTACCAGGTGAACAGTATAAGTGAGGAGAGAGTGTTCCACTGATGGTTTAATGCACACGGGACATGTTACCAGGTGAACAGTATAAGTGAGGAGAGTGCTTTCCGCTGATGGTTTAATATTCACGGGACATGTTCCCAGGTGAACAGTATAAGTGAGGAGAATGTGTTCCCCTGATGGTTTAATATACACAGGACATGTTACCAGGTGAACAGTACAAGTGAGGAGAGTGTGTTCCCCTGATTGTTTAATACTCACGGGACATGTTACCAGGTGAACAGTATATGTGAGGAGAGTGTGTTCCCCTGATGGTTTAACACGCACGGGACATGTTAACAGGTGAACAGTATAAGTGAGGAGAGTGTGTTCCACTGATGGTTTAATATACCCGGGACATGTCAGCAGGTGAACAGTATAAGTGAGGAGAGTGTGTTCCCCTGATTGTTTAATATACACGGGACATGTTACCAGGTGAACAGTATAAGTGAGGAGAGTGTGTTCCCCTGATTGTTTAATACACACGGGACATGTCACCAGGTCAACAGGATAATTGCGGAGAGTGTGTTCCCCTGATTGTTTAATACTCACAGGACATGTTGCCAGGTGAACAGCATAAGTGAGGAGAGTGTGTTCCCCTGATGGTTGAACACGCACGGGACATGTTACCAGGTGAACAGTATAAGTGAGGAGAGTGTGTTCCCCTGATTGTTTAATACTCACGGGACATGTTACCAGGTGAACAGTATAAGTGAGGAGAGTGTGTTCCCCTGATGGTTGAACACGCACGGGACATGTTACCAGGTGAACAGTATAAGTGAGGAGAGTGTGTTCCCATGATTGTTTAATACTCACGGGACATGTTGCCATGTGAACAGTATAAGTGAGGAGAGTGTGTTCCCCTGATGGTTGAACACGCACGGGACATGTTACCAGGTGAACAGTATAAGTGAGGAGAGTGTGTTCCCCTGATGGTTTAACACGCACGGGACATGTTACCAGGTGAACAGTATAAGTGAGGAGAGTGTGTTCCCCTGATTGTTTAATACTCACGGGATATGTCAGCAGGTGAACAGTATAAGTGAGGAGAGTGTGTTCCCCTGATGGTTTAATATACACGGGACATATTACCAGGTGAACAGTATAAGTGAGGAGAGTGTGTTCCCCTGATTGTTTAATTTACACGGGACATATTACCAGGTGAACAGTATAAGTGAGGAGAGTGTGTTCCCCTGATGGTTTAATATACACGGGACATATTACCAGGTGAACAGTATAAGTGAGGAGAGTGTGATCCCCTGATTGTTTAATACACACGGGACATATTACCAGGTGAACAGTATAAGTGAGGAGAGTGTGTTCCCCTGATGGTTTAATATACACGGGACATGTTACCAGGTGAACAGTATAAGTGAGGAGAGTGTGTTCCCCTGATTGTTCAATGCACACGGGACATGTTACCAGGTGAACAGTATAAGTGAGGAGAATGTGTTCCCCTGATGGTTTAATATACTCGGGACATGTTACCAGATGAACAGTATAATTGAGGAGAGTGTGTTCCCCTGATGGTTTAATACACACGGGACACGTTACCTGGAGAACAGTATAAGTGAGGGGAGTGCTTTCCCCTGATGGTTTAATATTCACGGGACATGTTACCAGGTGAACAGTATAATTGAGGAGAGTGTGTTCCCCTGATTGTTTAATGCACACGGGACATGTTACCAGGTGAACAGTATAAGTGAGGAGAGTGTGTTCCCCTGATGGTTTCATATACACGGGACATGTTACCTGGAGAACAGTATAAGTGAGGGGAGTGCTTTCCCCTGATGGTTTAATATTCACGGGACATGTTACCAGGTGAACAGTATAATTGAGGAGAGTGTGTTCCCCTGATAGTTTAATACACACAGGACATGTTACCAGCTGAACAGTATAAGTGAGGAGAGTGTGTTCCCCTGATAGTTTAATACACACGGGACATGTTACCAGCTGAACAGTATAAGTGAGAAGAGTGTGTTCCCCTGATAGTTTAATACACACGGGACATGTTACCAGGTGAACAGTATAAGTGAGGAGAGTGCATTCCCCTGATTGTTTAATACACACAGGACATATTACCAGGTGAACAGTATAAGTGAGGAGACTGTGTTCCCCTGATAGTTTAATACACACGGGACATGTTACCAGCTGAACAGTATAAGTGAGGAGAGTGTGTTCCCCTGATAGTTTAATACACACGGGACATGTTACCAGGTGAACAGTATAAGTGAGGAGAGTGTGTTCCTGTGTTCCCCTGATAGTTTAATACACACGGGACATGTTACCAGCTGAACAGTATAAGTGAGGAGAGTGTGTTCCCCTGATAGTTTAATACACCCGGGACATGTTACCAGGTGAGCAGTATAAGTGAGGAGAGTGTGTTCCCCTGATAGTTTAATACACACGGGACATGTTACCAGCTGAACAGTATAAGTGAGGAGAGTGTGTTCCCCTGATAGTTTAATACACACGGGACATGTCACCAGGTGAACAGTATAAGTGAGGAGAGTGTGTTCCCCTGATTGTTTAATACTCACCGGACATGTTACCAGGTGAACAGTATATGTGAGGAGAGTGTGTTCCCCTGATGGTTTAACACGCACGGGACATGTTACCAGGTGACCAGTATAAGTGAGGAGAGTGTGTTCCCCAGATTGTTTAATACACACGGGACTTGTCACCATGTCAACAGTGTAATTGAGGAGAGTGTGATCCCCTGATGGTTTAACACGCACGGGACATATTACCAGGTGAACAGTATAAGTGAGGAGAATGTGTTCCCCTGATGGTTTAATATACTCGGGACATGTCAGCAGGTGAACAGTGTAATTGAGGAGAGTGTGATCCCCTGATGGTTTAACACGCACGGGACATGTTACCAGGTGAACAGTATAAGTGAGGAGAGTGTGTTCCCCAGATTTTTTAATACACACGGGACTTGTCACCATGTCAACAGTGTAATTGAGGAGAGTGTGATCCCCTGATGGTTTAACACGCACGGGACATATTACCAGGTGAACAGTATAAGTGAGGAGAATGTGTTCCCCTGATGGTTTAATATACTCGGGACATGTTACCAGATGAACAGTATAAGTGAGGAGAGTGTGATCCCCTGATGGTTTAACACGCACGGGACATGTTACCAGGTGAACAGTATAAGTGAGGAGAGTGTGTTCCCCTGATTGTTTAATACACACGGGACATGTCACCTGGTGAACAGTATAAGTGAGGAGAGTGTGTTCCCCTGATGGTTTAATATACACGGGACATGTCACCAGGTGAACAGTATAAGTGAGGAGAGTGTGTTCCCCTGATGGTTTAACAGGCACGGGACATGTTACCAGGTGAACAGTATAAGTGAGGAGAGTGTGTTCCCCTGATTGTTTAATACTCACGGGACATGTTGCCAGCTGAACAGTATAAGTGAGGAGAGTGTGTTCCCCTGATAGTTTAATACACATGGGACATGATACCAGGTGAACAGTATAAGTGAGGAGAATGTGTTCCCCTGATTGTTTAATACTGACGGGACATGTCACCAGGTGAACAGTATAAGTGAGGAGAGTGTGTTCCCCTGATAGTTTAATACACACGGGACATGATACCAGGTGAACAGTAGAAGTGAGGAGAGTGTGTTCCCCTGATTGTTTAATACTGACGGGACATGTCACCAGGTGAACAGTATAAGTGAGGAGAGTGTGTTCCCCTGATAGTTTAATACACACGGGACATGATACCAGGTGAACAGTATAAGTGAGGAGAGTGTGTTCCCCTGATTGTTTAATACACACGGGACATTCACCTGGTGAAAAGTATAAGTGAGGAGAGTGTGTTCCCCTGATGGTTTAATATACACGGGACATGTTACCAGGTGAACAGTATAAGTGAGGAGAGTGTGTTCCCCTGATGGTTTAATATACACGGGACATGTTACCAGGTGAACAGTATAAGTGAGGAGAATGTGTTCCCCTGATGGTTTAATATGCACAGGACATGTTACCAGGTGAACAGTATAAGTGAGGAGAGTGTGTTCCCCTGATTGTTTAACACTCACGGGACATGTTATCAGGTGAACAGTATATGTGAATAGAGTGAGTTCCCCTGATGGTTTAACACGCACGGGACATGTTACCAGGTGAACAGTATAAGTGAGGAGAGTGTGTTCCGCTGATGGTTTAATACTCACGGGACACGTTGCCAGGTGAACTGTATAAGTGAGGAGAGTGTGTTCCCCTGATTGTTTAATACGCACGGGACATGTTACCAGGTGAACAGTCTAAGTGAGGAGAGTGTGTTCCGCTGATGGTTTAATTCTCACGGGACATGTTGCCAGGTGAATAGTAGAAGTGAGGAGAGTGTGTTCCCCTGATAGTTTAACACGCACGGGACATGTTACCAGGTGAACTGTATAAGTGAGGAGAGTGTTTTCCCCTGATTGTTTAATACGCACGGGACATGTTACCAGGTGAACAGTCTAAGTGAGGAGAGTGTGTTCCGCTGATGGGTTAATTCTCACGGGACATGTTGCCAGGTGAACAGTAGAAGTGAGGAGAGTGTGTTCCCCTGATAGTTTAACACGCATGGGACATGTCACCAGGTGAACAGTATAACTGAGGAGAGTGTGTTCCCCTGATTGTTTAATACTGACGGGACATGTCACCAGGTGAACAGTATAAGTGAGGACAGTGTGTTCCCCTGATTGTTTAATACACACGGGACATGTCACCAGGTGAACAGTATAAGTGAGGAGAGTGTGATCCCCTGATTGTTTAATACACACGGGACATGTCACCAGGTGAACAGTATAAGTGAGGAGAGTGTGTTCCCCTGATTGTTTAATACACACGGGACATGTCACCAGGTGAACAGTATAAGTGAGGAGAGTGTGTTCCCCTGATGGTTTAATACACACGGGACATGTTACCAGGTGAACAGTATAAGTGAGGAGAATGTGTTCCCCTGATGGTTTAATATGCACAGGACATGTTACCAGGTAAACAGTATAAGTGAGGAGAATGTGTTCCCCTGATGGTTTAATATGCACAGGACATGTTACCAGGTGAACAGTATAAGTGAGGAGAATGTGTTCCCCTGATGGTTTAATATGCAAAAGACATGTTACCAGGTAAACAGTATAAGTGAGGAGAGTGTGTTCCCCTGATTGTTTAACACGCACGGGACATGTTACCAGGTGAACAGTATAAGTGAGGAGAGTGTGTTCCGCTGATGGTTTAATACTCACGGGACATGTTGCCAGGTGAACAGTATAAGTGAGGAGAGTGTGTTCCCCTGATAGTTTAACACGCACGGGACATGTTACCAGGTGAACAGTATAAGTGAGGAGAGTGTGTTCCCCTGTTGGTTTAATACTCACGGGACATGTTACCAGGTGAACAGTAAATGTGAATAGAGTGTGTTCCCCTGATGGTTTAACACGCACGGGACATGTTACCAGGTGAACAGTATAAGTGAGGAGAGTGTGTTCCGCTGATGGTTTAATACTCACGGGACATGTTGCCAGGTGAACAGTATAAGTGAGGAGAGTGTGTTCCCCTGATAGTTTAACACGCACGGGACATGTTACCAGGTGAACAGTATAAGTGAGGAGAGTGTGTTCCGCTGATGGTTTAATACTCACGGGACATGTTGCCAGGTGAACAGTATAAGTGAGGAGAGTGTGTTCCCCTGATAGTTTAACACGCACGGGACATGTCACCGGGTGAGCAGTATAAGTGAGGAGAGTGTGATCCCCTGATTGTTTAATACACACGGGACATGTCACCTGGTGAACAGTATAAGTGAGGAGAGTGTGTTCCCCTGATGGTTAAATATACACGGGACATGTTACCAAGTGAACAGTATAATTGAGGAGAGTGTGTTCCCCTGATTGTTTAATACTGACGGGACATGTCACCAGGTGAACAGTATAAGTGAGGAGAGTGTGTTCCCCTGATGGTTTAATGCACACGGGACATGTTACCAGGTGAACAGTATAAGGGAGGAGAGTGTGTTCCCCTGATGGTTTAATGCACACAGGACATGTTACCAGGTGAACAGTATAAGTGAGGAGAGTGTGTTCCCCTGATGGTTTAATATACACGGGACATGTTACCAAGTGAACAGTATAATTGAGGAGAGTGTGTTCCCCTGATGGTTTAATACTGACGGGACATGTCACCAGGTGAACAGTATAATTGAGGAGAGTGTGTTCCCCTGATGGTTTAATACTGACGGGACATGTCACCAGGTGAACAGTATAAGTGAGGAGAGTGTGTTCCCCTGATGGTTTAATACACACAGGACATGTTACCAGATGAACAGTGTAAGTGAGGAGAATGTGTTCCCCTGATGGTTTAATATACACAGGACATGTTACCAGGTGAACAGTATAAGTGAGGAGAGTGTGTTCCCCTGATTGTTTAATACTCACCGGACATGTTACCAGGTGAACAGTATATGTGAGGAGAGTGTGTTCCCCTGATGGTTTAACACGCACGGGACATGTTACCAGGTGAACAGTATGAGTGAGGAGAGTGTGTTCCCCAGATTGTTTAATACACACGGGACATGTCACCAGGTCAACAGTATAAGTGAGGAGAGTGTGTTCCCCTGATGGTTTAACACGCACGGGACATGTTGCCAGGTGAACAGTATAAGTGAGGAGAGTGTGTTCCCCTGATTGTTTAATACTCACGGGACATGTTGCCAGGTGAACAGTATAAGTGAGGAGAGTGTGTTCCCCTGATGGTTTAACACGCACGGGACATGTTACCAGTTGAACAGTATAAGTGAGGAGAGTGTGTTCCCCTGATGGTTTAATGCACACGGGACATGTTACCAGGTGAACAGTATAAGTGAGGAGAGTGTGTTCCCCTGATGGTTTAATGCACACAGGACATGTTACCAGGTGAACAGTATAAGTGAGGAGAGTGTGTTCCCCTGATGGTTTAATATACACGGGACATGTTACCAGGTGAACAGTATAAGTGAGGAGAGTGTGTTCCCCTGATTGTTTAATACACACGGGACATGTCACCTGGTGAACAGTATAAGTGAGGAAAGTGTGTTCCCCTGATGGTTTAATGTACACGGGACATGTTACCAGGTGAACAGTATAAGTGAGGAGAGTGTGTTCGCCTGATTGTTCAACACACACGGGACATGTTACCAGGTGAACAGTATAAGTGAGGAGAGTGTGTTCCCCTGATGGTTTAATATACACGGGACATGTCACCAAGTGAAATGTATAATTGAGGAGAGTGTGTTCCCCTGATGGTTTAATATACATGGTACATGTTTCCAGGTGAACAGTATAAGTGAGGAGAGTGTGTTCCCCTGATGGTTTAATATACAGGGGACATGTTACCAGGTGAACAGTATAAGTGAGGAGAGTGTGTTCCCCTGATGGTTTAATATACATGAGACATGTTCCCAGGTGAACAGTATAAGTGAGGAGAGTGTGTTCCCCTGATTGTTTAATGCACACGGGACATGTTAGCAGGTGAACAGTATAAGTGTGGAGAGTGTGTTCCCCTGATGGTTTAATATACATGGGACATGTTACCAGGTGAACAGTATAAGTGAGGAGAGTGTATTCCCCTGATTGTTTAATACACACAGGACATATTACCAGGTGAACAGTATAAGTGAGGAGAGTGTGTTCCCCTGATTGTTTAATACTCACGGGACATGTTACCAGCTGAACAGTAGAAGTGCGGAGAGTGTGTTCCCCTGAAGGTTTAATATACACAGGACATGTTACCAGGTGAACTGTATACGTGAGGAGAGTGTGTTCCCCTGATGGTTTAATATACACGGGACATGTTCCCAGGTGAACATTATAAATGAGGAGAGTGTGTTCCCCTGATCGTTTAGCATACACGGGACATGTTGCCAGGTGAACAGTATAAGTGAGGAGAGTGTGTTCCCCTGATGGTTTAATACACACTGGACATGTTACCAGGTGAACAGTATAAGTGAGGAGAATGTGTTCCCCTGATGGATTAATATGCACAGGACATGGTACCAGGTGAACAGTATAAGTGAGGAGAGTGTGTTCCCCTGATTGTTTAATACTCACGGGACATGTTACCAGCTGAACAGTAGAAGTGCGGAGAGTGTGTTCCCCTGAAGGTTTAATATACACAGGACATGTTACCAGGTGAACAGTATAAGTGAGGAGATTGTGTTCCCCTGATGGTTTAATACACACTGGACATGTTACCAGGTGAACAGTATAAGTGAGGAGAGTGTGTTCCCCTGATGGTTTAACACGCACGGGACATGTTACCAGGTGAACAGTATAAGTGAGGAGAGTGTGATCCCCTGATTGTTTAATACACACGGGACATGTCACCTGGTGAACAGTATAAGTGAGGAGAGTGTGTTCCCCTGATGGTTTAATATACACGGGACATGTTACCAGGTGAACAGTATAAGTGAGAAGAGTGTGTTCCCCTGATGGTTTAATATACATGAGACATGTTCCCAGGTGAACAGTATAAGTGAGGAGAGTGTGTTCCCCTGATAGTTTAATACTCACGGGACATGTTGCCAGGTGAACAGTATAAGTGAGGAGAGTGTGTTCCCCTGATAGTTTAACACGCACGGGACATGTCACCGGGTGAGCAGTATAAGTGAGGAGAGTGTGATCCCCTGATTGTTTAATACACACGGGACATGTCACCTGGTGAACAGTATAAGTGAGGAGAGTGTGTTCCCCTGATGGTTAAATATACACGGGACATGTTACCAAGTGAACAGTATAATTGAGGAGAGTGTGTTCCCCTGATTGTTTAATACTGACGGGACATGTCACCAGGTGAACAGTATAAGTGAGGAGAGTGTGTTCCCCTGATGGTTTAATGCACACGGGACATGTTACCAGGTGAACAGTATAAGGGAGGAGAGTGTGTTCCCCTGATGGTTTAATGCACACAGGACATGTTACCAGGTGAACAGTATAAGTGAGGAGAGTGTGTTCCCCTGATGGTTTAATATACACGGGACATGTTACCAAGTGAACAGTATAATTGAGGAGAGTGTGTTCCCCTGATGGTTTAATACTGACGGGACATGTCACCAGGTGAACAGTATAATTGAGGAGAGTGTGTTCCCCTGATGGTTTAATACTGACGGGACATGTCACCAGGTGAACAGTATAAGTGAGGAGAGTGTGTTCCCCTGATGGTTTAATACACACAGGACATGTTACCAGATGAACAGTGTAAGTGAGGAGAATGTGTTCCCCTGATGGTTTAATATACACAGGACATGTTACCAGGTGAACAGTATAAGTGAGGAGAGTGTGTTCCCCTGATTGTTTAATACTCACCGGACATGTTACCAGGTGAACAGTATATGTGAGGAGAGTGTGTTCCCCTGATGGTTTAACACGCACGGGACATGTTACCAGGTGAACAGTATGAGTGAGGAGAGTGTGTTCCCCAGATTGTTTAATACACACGGGACATGTCACCAGGTCAACAGTATAAGTGAGGAGAGTGTGTTCCCCTGATGGTTTAACACGCACGGGACATGTTGCCAGGTGAACAGTATAAGTGAGGAGAGTGTGTTCCCCTGATTGTTTAATACTCACGGGACATGTTGCCAGGTGAACAGTATAAGTGAGGAGAGTGTGTTCCCCTGATGGTTTAACACGCACGGGACATGTTACCAGTTGAACAGTATAAGTGAGGAGAGTGTGTTCCCCTGATGGTTTAATGCACACGGGACATGTTACCAGGTGAACAGTATAAGTGAGGAGAGTGTGTTCCCCTGATGGTTTAATGCACACAGGACATGTTACCAGGTGAACAGTATAAGTGAGGAGAGTGTGTTCCCCTGATGGTTTAATATACACGGGACATGTTACCAGGTGAACAGTATAAGTGAGGAGAGTGTGTTCCCCTGATTGTTTAATACACACGGGACATGTCACCTGGTGAACAGTATAAGTGAGGAAAGTGTGTTCCCCTGATGGTTTAATGTACACGGGACATGTTACCAGGTGAACAGTATAAGTGAGGAGAGTGTGTTCGCCTGATTGTTCAACACACACGGGACATGTTACCAGGTGAACAGTATAAGTGAGGAGAGTGTGTTCCCCTGATGGTTTAATATACACGGAACATGTCACCAAGTGAAATGTATAATTGAGGAGAGTGTGTTCCCCTGATGGTTTAATATACATGGTACATGTTTCCAGGTGAACAGTATAAGTGAGGAGAGTGTGTTCCCCTGATGGTTTAATATACAGGGGACATGTTACCAGGTGAACAGTATAAGTGAGGAGAGTGTGTTCCCCTGATGGTTTAATATACATGAGACATGTTCCCAGGTGAACAGTATAAGTGAGGAGAGTGTGTTCCCCTGATTGTTTAATGCACACGGGACATGTTAGCAGGTGAACAGTATAAGTGTGGAGAGTGTGTTCCCCTGATGGTTTAATATACATGGGACATGTTACCAGGTGAACAGTATAAGTGAGGAGAGTGTATTCCCCTGATTGTTTAATACACACAGGACATATTACCAGGTGAACAGTATAAGTGAGGAGAGTGTGTTCCCCTGATTGTTTAATACTCACGGGACATGTTACCAGCTGAACAGTAGAAGTGCGGAGAGTGTGTTCCCCTGAAGGTTTAATATACACAGGACATGTTACCAGGTGAACTGTATACGTGAGGAGAGTGTGTTCCCCTGATGGTTTAATATACACGGGACATGTTCCCAGGTGAACATTATAAATGAGGAGAGTGTGTTCCCCTGATCGTTTAGCATACACGGGACATGTTGCCAGGTGAACAGTATAAGTGAGGAGAGTGTGTTCCCCTGATGGTTTAATACACACTGGACATGTTACCAGGTGAACAGTATAAGTGAGGAGAATGTGTTCCCCTGATGGATTAATATGCACAGGACATGGTACCAGGTGAACAGTATAAGTGAGGAGAGTGTGTTCCCCTGATTGTTTAATACTCACGGGACATGTTACCAGCTGAACAGTAGAAGTGCGGAGAGTGTGTTCCCCTGAAGGTTTAATATACACAGGACATGTTACCAGGTGAACAGTATAAGTGAGGAGATTGTGTTCCCCTGATGGTTTAATACACACTGGACATGTTACCAGGTGAACAGTATAAGTGAGGAGAGTGTGTTCCCCTGATGGTTTAACACGCACGGGACATGTTACCAGGTGAACAGTATAAGTGAGGAGAGTGTGATCCCCTGATTGTTTAATACACACGGGACATGTCACCTGGTGAACAGTATAAGTGAGGAGAGTGTGTTCCCCTGATGGTTTAATATACACGGGACATGTTACCAGGTGAACAGTATAAGTGAGAAGAGTGTGTTCCCCTGATGGTTTAATATACATGAGACATGTTCCCAGGTGAACAGTATAAGTGAGGAGAGTGTGTTCCCCTGATAGTTTAATACTCACGGGACATGTTACCAGGTGAACAGTATAAGTGAGGAGAGTGTGTTCCCCTGATAGTTTAATACTCACGGGACATGTTACCAGCTGAGCAGTATAATTGAGGAGAGTGTGTTCCCCTGATTGTTTAATACTGACGGGACATGTCACCAGGTGAACAGTATAAGTGAGGAGAGTGTGTTCCCCTGATGGTTTAATACACACAGGACATGTTACCAGATGAACAGTGTAAGTGAGGAGAATGTGTTCCCCTGATGGTTTAATATACACAGGACATGTTACCAGGTGAACAGTATAAGTGAGGAGAGTGTGTTCCCCTGATTGTTTAATACTCACCGGACATGTTACCAGGTGAACAGTATATGTGAGGAGAGTGTGTTCCCCTGATGGTTTAACACGCACGGGACATGTTACCAGGTGAACAGTATAAGTGAGGAGAGTGTGTTCCCCAGATTGTTTAATACACACGGGACTTGTCACCATGTCAACAGAATAAGTGAGGAGAGTGTGTTCCCCTGATTGTTTAATACTCACGGGACATGTTGCCAGGTGAACAGTATAAGTGAGGAGAGTGTGTTCCCCTGATGGTTTAACACGCACGGGAGATGTTACCAGGTGAACAGTATAAGTGAGGAGAGTGTGTTCCGCTGATGGTTTAATATACCCGGGACATGTCAGCAGGTGAACAGTATAATTGAAGAGACTGTGATCCCCTGATGGTTTAATATACACGGGACATGTTACCAGGTTAACAGTATAAGTGAGGAGAGTGTGTTCCCCTGATTGTTTAATACACACGGGACATGTTACCAGGTGAACAGTATAAGTGAGGAAAGTGTGTTCCCCTGATGGTTTAATATACACGGTACATGTTACCAGGTGAACAGTATAAGTGATGAGAGTGTGTTCCCCTGATGGTTTAATATACAGGGGACATGTTACCAGGTGAACAGTATAAGTGAGGAGAGTGTGTTCCCCTGATGGTTTAATATACATGAGACATGTTCCCAGGTGAACAGGATAAGTGAGGAGAGTGTGTTCCCCTGATTGTTTAACACGCACGGGACATGTTAGCAGGTGAACAGTATAAGTGAGGAGAGTGTGTTCCCCTGATGGTTTAATATACACAGGACATGTCAGCAGGTGAACAGTATAATTTAAGAGAGTGTGATCCCCTGATGGTTTAATATACAGGGGAGATGTTACCAGGTGAACAGTATAAGTGAGGAGAGTGTGTTCCCCTGTTGGTTTAATACTCACGGGACATGTTACCAGGTGAACAGTATATGTGAATAGAGTGTGTTCCCCTGATGGTTTAACACGCACGGGACATGTTACCAGGTGAACAGTATAAGTGAGGAGAGTGTGTTCCGCTGATGGTTTAATACTCACGGGACATGTTGCCAGGTGAACAGTATAAGTGAGGAGAGTGTGTTCCCCTGATAGTTTAACACGCACGGGACATGTTACCAGGTGAACAGTATAAGTGAGGAGTGTGTGTTCCGCTGATGGTTTAATACTCACGGGACATGTTGCCAGGTGAACAGTATAAGTGAGGAGAGTGTGTTCCCCTGATAGTTTAACACGCACGGGACATGTCACCGGGTGAGCAGTATAAGTGAGGAGAGTGTGTTCCCCTGATTGTTTAATACTGACGGGACATGTCACCAGGTGAACAGTATAAGTGAGGAGAGTGTGTTCCCCTGATGGTTTAATGCACACGGGACATGTTACCAGGTGAACAGTATAAGGGAGGAGAGTGTGTTCCCCTGATGGTTTAATGCACACAGGACATGTTACCAGGTGAACAGTATAAGTGAGGAGAGTGTGTTCCCCTGATGGTTTAATATACACGGGACATGTTACCAAGTGAACAGTATAATTGAGGAGAGTGTGTTCCCCTGATGGTTTAATACTGACGGGACATGTCACCAGGTGAACAGTATAATTGAGGAGAGTGTGTTCCCCTGATGGTTTAATACTGACGGGACATGTCACCAGGTGAACAGTATAAGTGAGGAGAGTGTGTTCCCCTGATGGTTTAATACACACAGGACATGTTACCAGATGAACAGTGTAAGTGAGGAGAATGTGTTCCCCTGATGGTTTAATATACACAGGACATGTTACCAGGTGAACAGTATAAGTGAGGAGAGTGTGTTCCCCTGATTGTTTAATACTCACCGGACATGTTACCAGGTGAACAGTATATGTGAGGAGAGTGTGTTCCCCTGATGGTTTAACACGCACGGGACATGTTACCAGGTGAACAGTATGAGTGAGGAGAGTGTGTTCCCCAGATTGTTTAATACACACGGGACATGTCACCAGGTCAACAGTAGAAGTGAGGAGAGTGTGTTCCCCTGATGGTTTAACACGCACGGGACATGTTGCCAGGTGAACAGTATAAGTGAGGAGAGTGTGTTCCCCTGATTGTTTAATACTCACGGGACATGTTGCCAGGTGAACAGTATAAGTGAGGAGAGTGTGTTCCCCTGATGGTTTAACACGCACGGGACATGTTACCAGTTGAACAGTATAAGTGAGGAGAGTGTGTTCCCCTGATGGTTTAATGCACACGGGACATGTTACCAGGTGAACAGTATAAGTGAGGAGAGTGTGTTCCCCTGATGGTTTAATGCACACAGGACATGTTACCAGGTGAACAGTATAAGTGAGGAGAGTGTGTTCCCCTGATGGTTTAATATACACGGGACATGTTACCAGGTGAACAGTATAAGTGAGGAGAGTGTGTTCCCCTGATTGTTTAATACACACGGGACATGTCACCTGGTGAACAGTATAAGTGAGGAAAGTGTGTTCCCCTGATGGTTTAATGTACACGGGACATGTTACCAGGTGAACAGTATAAGTGAGGAGAGTGTGTTCGCCTGATTGTTCAACACACACGGGACATGTTACCAGGTGAACAGTATAAGTGAGGAGAGTGTGTTCCCCTGATGGTTTAATATACACGGGACATGTCACCAAGTGAAATGTATAATTGAGGAGAGTGTGTTCCCCTGATGGTTTAATATACACGGTACATGTTACCAGGTGAACAGTATAAGTGAGGAGAGTGTGTTCCCCTGATGGTTTAATATACAAGGGACATGTTACCAGGTGAACAGTATAAGTGAGGAGATTGTGTTCCCCTGATGGTTTAATATACATGAGACATGTTCCCAGGTGAACAGTATAAGTGAGGAGAGTGTGTTCCCCTGATTGTTTAATGCACACGGGACATGTTAGCAGGTGAACAGTATAAGTGTGGAGAGTGTGTTCCCCTGATGGTTTAATATACATGGGACATGTTACCAGGTGAACAGTATAAGTGAGGAGAGTGTATTCCCCTGATTGTTTAATACACACAGGACATATTACCAGGTGAACAGTATAAGTGAGGAGAGTGTGTT
This sequence comes from Heterodontus francisci, assembly GCF_036365525.1. Lineage (NCBI taxonomy): Eukaryota > Metazoa > Chordata > Chondrichthyes > Heterodontiformes > Heterodontidae > Heterodontus > Heterodontus francisci. The sequence continues at coordinate 569,960 of NW_027142086.1, read as the reverse complement.
CCCCTGATTGTTTAATACTCACGGGACATGTTACCAGCTGAACAGTAGAAGTGCGGAGAGTGTGTTCCCCTGAAGGTTTAATATACACAGGACATGTTACCAGGTGAACTGTATACGTGAGGAGAGTGTGTTCCCCTGATGGTTTAATATACACGGGACATGTTCCCAGGTGAACATTATAAATGAGGAGAGTGTGTTCCCCTGATCGTTTAGCATACAGGGGACATGTTGCCAGGTGAACAGTATAAGTGAGGAGAGTGTGTTCCCCTGATGGTTTAATACACACTGGACATGTTACCAGGTGAACAGTATAAGTGAGGAGAATGTGTTCCCCTGATGGATTAATATGCACAGGACATGGTACCAGGTGAACAGTATAAGTGAGGAGAGTGTGTTCCCCTGATTGTTTAATACTCACGGGACATGTTACCAGCTGAACAGTAGAAGTGCGGACAGTGTGTTCCCCTGAAGGTTTAATATACACAGGACATGTTACCAGGTGAACAGTATAAGTGAGGAGATTGTGTTCCCCTGATGGTTTAATACACACTGGACATGTTACCAGGTGAACAGTATAAGTGAGGAGAGTGTGTTCCCCTGATGGTTTAACACGCACGGGACATGTTACCAGGTGAACAGTATAAGTGAGGAGAGTGTGATCCCCTGATTGTTTAATACACACGGGACATGTCACCTGGTGAACAGTATAAGTGAGGAGAGTGTGTTCCCCTGATGGTTTAATATACACGGGACATGTTACCAGGTGAACAGTATAAGTGAGAAGAGTGTGTTCCCCTGATGGTTTAATATACATGAGACATGTTCCCAGGTGAACAGTATAAGTGAGGAGAGTGTGTTCCCCTGATAGTTTAATACTCACGGGACATGTTACCAGGTGAACAGTATAAGTGAGGAGAGTGTGTTCCCCTGATAGTTTAATACTCACGGGACATGTTACCAGCTGAGCAGTATAATTGAGGAGAGTGTGTTCCCCTGATTGTTTAATACTGACGGGACATGTCACCAGGTGAACAGTATAAGTGAGGAGAGTGTGTTCCCCTGATGGTTTAATACACACAGGACATGTTACCAGATGAACAGTGTAAGTGAGGAGAATGTGTTCCCCTGATGGTTTAATATACACAGGACATGTTACCAGGTGAACAGTATAAGTGAGGAGAGTGTGTTCCCCTGATTGTTTAATACTCACCGGACATGTTACCAGGTGAACAGTATATGTGAGGAGAGTGTGTTCCCCTGATGGTTTAACACGCACGGGACATGTTACCAGGTGAACAGTATAAGTGAGGAGAGTGTGTTCCCCAGATTGTTTAATACACACGGGACTTGTCACCATGTCAACAGAATAAGTGAGGAGAGTGTGTTCCCCTGATTGTTTAATACTCACGGGACATGTTGCCAGGTGAACAGTATAAGTGAGGAGAGTGTGTTCCCCTGATGGTTTAACACGCACGGGAGATGTTACCAGGTGAACAGTATAAGTGAGGAGAGTGTGTTCCCCTGATAGTTTAATACTCACGGGACATGTTACCAGCTGAGCAGTATAATTGAGGAGAGTGTGTTCCCCTGATTGTTTAATACTGACGGGACATGTCACCAGGTGAACAGTATAAGTGAGGAGAGTGTGTTCCCCTGATGGTTTAATACACACAGGACATGTTACCAGATGAACAGTGTAAGTGAGGAGAATGTGTTCCCCTGATGGTTTAATATACACAGGACATGTTACCAGGTGAACAGTATAAGTGAGGAGAGTGTGTTCCCCTGATTGTTTAATACTCACCGGACATGTTACCAGGTGAACAGTATATGTGAGGAGAGTGTGTTCCCCTGATGGTTTAACACGCACGGGACATGTTACCAGGTGAACAGTATAAGTGAGGAGAGTGTGTTCCCCAGATTGTTTAATACACACGGGACTTGTCACCATGTCAACAGAATAAGTGAGGAGAGTGTGTTCCCCTGATTGTTTAATACTCACGGGACATGTTGCCAGGTGAACAGTATAAGTGAGGAGAGTGTGTTCCCCTGATGGTTTAACACGCACGGGAGATGTTACCAGGTGAACAGTATAAGTGAGGAGAGTGTGTTCCGCTGATGGTTTAATATACCCGGGACATGTCAGCAGGTGAACAGTATAATTGAAGAGACTGTGATCCCCTGATGGTTTAATATACACGGGACATGTTACCAGGTTAACAGTATAAGTGAGGAGAGTGTGTTCCCCTGATTGTTTAATACACACGGGACATGTTACCAGGTGAAAAGTATAAGTGAGGAAAGTGAATTCCCCTGATGGTTTAATATACACGGTACATGTTACCAGGTGAACAGTATAAGTGATGAGAGTGTGTTCCCCTGATGGTTTAATATACAGGGGACATGTTACCAGGTGAACAGTATAAGTGAGGAGAGTGTGTTCCCCTGATGGTTTAATATACATGAGACATGTTCCCAGGTGAACAGGATAAGTGAGGAGAGTGTGTTCCCCTGATTGTTTAACACGCACGGGACATGTTAGCAGGTGAACAGTATAAGTGAGGAGAGTGTGTTCCCCTGATGGTTTAATATACACAGGACATGTCAGCAGGTGAACAGTATAATTTAAGAGAGTGTGATCCCCTGATGGTTTAATATACACGGGACATGTTACCAGGTGAACAGTATAATTGAAGAGAGTGTGATCCCCTGATGGTTTAATATACACGGGACATGTTACCAGGTGAACAGTATAAGTGAGGAGAGTGTGTTCCCCTGATTGTTTAATACACACGGTACATGTTACCAGGTGAACAGTATAAGTGATGAGAGTGTGTTCCCCTGATGGTTTAATATACAGGGGACATGTTACCAGGTGAACAGTATAAGTGAGGAGAGTGTGTTCCATAGATGGTTTAATATACATGAGACATGTTCCCAGGTGAACAGTATAAGTGAGGCGAGTGTGTTCCCCTGATGGTTTAATGCACACGGGACATGTTAGCAGGTGAACAGTATAAGTGAGGAGAGTGTATTCCCCTGATTGTTTAATACACACAGGACATATTACCAGGTGAACAGTATAAGTGAGGAGTGTGTGTTCCCCTGATTGTTTAATACTCACGGGACATGTTACCAGCTGAACAGTATAAGTGAGGAGAGTGTTTTCCCCTGATTGTTTAATACACACGGGACATGTTACCAGCTGAACAGTATAAGTGCGGAGAGTGTGTTCCCCTGATGGTTTAACACGCACGGGACATGTTACCAGGTGAACAGTATAAGTGAGGAGAGTGTTTTCCCCTGATTGTTTAATACGCACGGGACATCTAACCAGGTGAACAGTATAAGTGAGGAGAGTGTTTTCCCCTGATTGTTTAATACACACGGGACATGTTACCAGCTGAACAGTATAAGTGAGGAGTGTGTGTTCCCCTGATTGTTTAATACTCACGGGACATGTTACCAGCTGAACAGTATAAGTGCGGAGAGTGTGTTCCCCTGATGGTTTAACACGGACGGGACATGGCACCAGGTGAACAGTATAATTGAGGAGAGTGTGTTCCCCTGATTGTTTAATACTGACGGGACATGTCACCAGGTGAACAGCATAAGTGAGGAGAGTGTGTTCCCCTGAAGGTTTAATATACACAGGACATGTTACCAGGTGAACTGTATAAGTGAGGAGAGTGTGTTCCCCTGATGGTTTAATATACACGGGACATGTTCCCAGGTGAACAGTATAAATGAGGAGAGTGTTTTCCCCTGATCGTTTAGCATACACGGGACATGTTGCCAGGTGAACAGTATAAGTGAGGAGAGATTGTTACCCTGATTGTTTAGTACGCACGGGACATGTTACCAGGTGAACAGTATAAGTGAGGAGAGTGTGTTCCACTGATGGTTTAATATACACGGGACATGTTACCAGGTGAACAGTATAAGTGAGGAGAGTGAGTTCCCCTGATTTTTTAATATACCCGGGACATGTCACCAGGTGATCAGTATAAGTGAGGAGATTGCTTTCCCCTGATGGTTTAATATACACGGGACATGTTACCAGGTGAAAAGTATAAGTGAGGAGAGTGTGTTCCGCTGATGGTTTAATATACACGGGACATGTTACCAGGTGAACAGTATAAGTGAGGAGAATGTGTTCCCCTGATGGTTTAATATACACAGGACATGTTACCAGGTGAACAGTATAAGTGAGGAGAGTGCTTTCCCCTGATGTTTTAATATACACGGGACATGTTAACGGGTGAACAGTATAATTGAGGAGAGTGTGTTCCGCTGATGGTTTAATATACACGGGACATGTTACCAGGTGAACAGTATAAGTGAGGAGAATGTGTTCCCCTGATGGTTTAATATGCACAGGACATGTTACCAGGTGAACAGTATAAGTGAGGAGAGTGTGTTCCCCTGATTGTTTAACACTCACGGGACATGTTACCAGGTGAACAGTATATGTGAGTAGAGTGTGTTCCCCTGATGGTTTAACACGCTCGGGACATGTTACCAGGTGAACAGTATAAGTGAGGAGAGTGTGTTCCGCTGATGGTTTAATACTCACGGGACATGTTGCCAGGTGAACAGTATAAGTGAGGAGAGTGTGTTCCCCTGATGGTTTAACACGCACGGGACATGTTACCAGGTGAACAGTATAAGTGAGGGGAGTGAGTTCCCCTGATTGTTTATTACTGACGGGACATGTTACCAGGTGAACAGTATAAGTGAGGAGAGTGAGTTCCCCTGATTGTCTAATACTGACAGGACATGTTACCAGGTGAACAGTATAAGTGAGGAGAGTGTGTTCCCCTGATGGTTTAATATACACGGGACATGTTACCAGGTGAACAGTATAAGTGAGGAGAGTGTGATCCCCTGATTGTTTAATACACACGGGACATGTCACCAGGTGAACAGTATAAGTGAGGAGAGTGTGATCCCCTGATTGTTTAATATACACGGGACATGTTACCAGGTGAACAGTATTAGTGAGGAGAGTGTGATCCCCTGATTGTTTAATACACACGGGACATGTTACCAGGTGAACAGTATAAGTGAGGAGAGTGTGATCCCCTGATTGTTTAATACACACGGGACATGTCACCAGGTGAACAGTATAAGTGAGGAGAGTGTGATCCCCTGATTGTTTAATATACACGAGACATGTTACCAGTTGAACAGTATAAGTGAGGAGAGTGTGTTCCCCTGATTGTTTAATACACACGGGACATGTCACCAGGTGAACAGTATAAGTGAGGAGAGTGTGATCCCCTGATTGTTTAATATACACGGGACATGTTACCAGGTGAACAGTATAAGTGAGGAGAGTGTGATCCCCTGATTGTTTAATACACACGGGACATGTCACCAGGTGAACAGTATAAGTGAGGAGAGTGTGATCCCCTGATTGTTTAATATACACGGGACATGTTACCAGGTGAACAGTATAAGTGAGGAGAGTGTGATCCCCTGATTGTTTAATACACACGGGACATGTCACCAGGTGAACAGTATAAGTGAGGAGAGAGTGATCCCCTGATTGTTTAATATACACGAGACATGTTACCAGTTGAACAGTATAAGTGAGGAGAGTGTGTTCCCCTGTTTGTTTAATACACACGGGACATGTTACCAGGTGAACAGTATAAGTGAGGAGAGTGTGTTCCCCTGATTGTTCAATACAGACGGGACATGTTACCAGGTGAACAGTATAAGTGAGGAGAGTGTGTTCCCCTGATTGTTCCATACACACGGGACATGTTACCAAGTGAAATGTATAATTGAGGAGAGTGTGTTCCCCTGATGGTTTAATATACACGGTACATGTTACCAGGTGAACAGTATAAGTGAGGAGAGTATGTTCCCCTGTTGTTTTAATATACACGGGACATGTTACCAGGTGAACAGTATAAGTGAGGAGAGTGTGTTCCCCTGATGGTTTAATATACACGGGACATGTTCCCAGGTGAACAGTATAAGTGAGGAGAGTGTGTTCCCCTGATGGTTTAATAAACACAGGGCATATTACCAGGTGAACAGTATAAGTGAGGAGACTGTGTTCCCCTTATGGTTTAATACACACGGGACATGTTATCAGGTGAACAGTATAAGTGAGGAGAGTGTGTTCCCCTGATGGTTTAATACACGCGGGACATGTCACCAGGTGAACAGTATAAGTGAGGAGTGTGTGATCCCCTGATTGTTTAATACACACGGGACATGTCACCTGGTGAACAGTATAAGTGAGGAGAGTTTGTTCCCCTGATGGTTTAATATACACGGGACATGTTACCAGGTGAACAGTATAAGTGAGGAGAGTGTGTTCCCCTGATAGTTTAATACTCACGGGACATGTTACCAGGTGAACAGTATAAGTGAGGAGAGTGTGTTCCCCTGATTGTTTAATACTGACGGGACATGTCACCAGGTGAACAGTATAAGTGAGGAGAGTGTGTTCCCCTGATGGTTTAATAAATACGGGACATGTTACCATTTGAACAGTATAAGTGAGGAGATTGTGTTCCCCTGATTGTTTAATACTGATGGGACATGTAACCAGGTGAACAGTTTTAGTGAGGAGAGTGTGATCCCCAGATTGTTGAATACACACAGGACATGTTACCAGATGAACAGTGTAAGTGAGGAGAATGTGTTCCCCTGATGGTTTAATATACACAGGACATGTTACCAGGTGAACAGTATAAGTGAGGAGAGTGTGTTCCCCTGATTGTTTAATACTCACCGGACATGTTACCAGGTGAACAGTATATGTGAAGAGAGTGTTTTCCCCTGATGGTTTAACACGCACGGGACATGTTACCAGGTGAACAGTATAAGTGAGGAGAGTGTGTTCCCCAGATTGTTTGATACACACGGGACATGTCACCAGGTCAACAGTATAAGTGAGGAGAATGTGTTCCCCTGATGGTTTAATGCTCACGGGACATGTCACCTGGTGAACAGTATAAGTGAGGAAAGTGTGTTCCCCTGATGGTTTAATGTACACGGGACATGTTACCAGGTGAACAGTATAAGTGAGGAGAGTGTGTTCCCCTGATTGTTTAATACACACGGGACATGTCACCTGGTGAACAGTATAAGTGAGGAAAGTGTGTTCCCCTGATGGTTTAATGTACACGGGACATGTTACCAGGTGAACAGTATAAGTGAGGAGAGTGTGTTCCCCTGATTGTTCAATACACACGGGACATGTCACCAAGTGAAATGTATAATTGAGGAGAGTTTGTTCCCCTGATGGTTTAATATACACGGTACATGTTACCAGGTGAACAGTATAAGTGATGAGAGTGTGTTCCCCTGATGGTTTAATATACAGGGGACATGTTACCAGGTGAACAGTATAAGTGAGGAGAGTGTGTTCCCCTGATGGTTTAATATACATGAGACATGTTCCCAGGTGAACAGTATAAGTGAGGAGAGTGTGTTCCCCTGATTGTTTAATGCACACGGGACATGTTAGCAGGTGAACAGTCTAATTGAGGAGAGTGTGTTCCCCTGATGGTTTAATATACACGGGACATGTTTCCAGGTGAGCAGTATAAGTGAGGAGAGTGTATTCCCCTGATTGTTTAATACACACAGGACATATTACCAGGTGAACAGTATAAGTGAGGAGTGTGTGTTCCCCTGATTGTTTAATACTCACGGGACATGTTACCAGCTGAACAGTATAATTGCGGAGAGTGTGTTCCCCTGATAGTTTAACACGCACGGGACATCTTACCAGGTGAACAGTATAAGTGAGGAGAGTGTTTTCCCCTGATTGTTTAATATACCCGGGACATGGCACCAGGTGAACAGTATAATTGAGGAGAGTGTGTTCCCCTGATTGTTTAATACTGACGGGACAAGTTACCAGCTGAACAGTATAATTGCGGAGAGTGTGTTCCCCTGATGGTTTAATATACCCGGGAAATGTCACCAGGTGAACAGTATAAGTGAGGAGAGTGTGTTCCCCTGATGGTTTAATATACACGGGACATGTTACCAGGTGAACAGTATAAGTGAGGAGAGTGTTTTCCCCTGATTGTTTAATATACCCGGGACATGTCACCAGGTGAACAGTATAAGTGAGGAGAGTGTGTTCCCCTGAAGGTTTAATATACACAGGACATGTTACCAGGTGAACAGCATAAGTGAGGAGTGTGTGATCCCCTGATTGTTTAATACTCACGGGACATGTTACCAGCTGAACAGTATAATTGCGGAGAGTGTGTTCCCCTGATGGTTTAACACGCACGGGACATCTTACCAGGTGAACAGTATAAGTGAGGAGAGTGTTTTCCCCTGATTGTTTAATATACCCGGGACATGTCACCAGGTGAACAGTATAAGTGAGGAGAGTGTGTTCCCCTGATGGTTTAATGTACACGGGACATGTTACCAGGTGAACAGTATAAGTGAGGAGAGTGTGTTCCCCTGATTGTTTAATACACACGGGACATGTCACCTGGTGAACAGTATAAGTGAGGAAAGTGTGTTCCCCTGATGGTTTAATGTACACGGGACATGTTACCAGGTGAACAGTATAAGTGAGGAGAGTGTGTTCCCCTGATTGTTCAATACACACGGGACATGTCACCAAGTGAAATGTATAATTGAGGAGAGTGTGTTCCCCTGATGGTTTAATATACACGGTACATGTTACCAGGTGAACAGTATAAGTGATGAGAGTGTGTTCCCCTGATGGTTTAATATACAGGGGACATGTTACCAGGTGAACAGTATAAGTGAGGAGAGTGTGTTCCCCTGATGGTTTAATATACATGAGACATGTTCCCAGGTGAACAGTATAAGTGAGGAGAGTGTGTTCCCCTGATGGTTTAATACACCCGGGACATGTTACCAGGTGAACAGTATAAGTGAGGAGAGTGTGTTCCCCTGATTGTTCAATACTGACGGGACGTGTCACCAGTTGAAGAGTAGAAGTGAGGAGCGTGTGTTCCCCTGATGGTTTAATATGCGCGGGACATGTTACCAGGTGAACAGCATAAGTGAAGAGAGTGTGTTCCCCTGATTGTTTAATATACATGGGACATGTTACCAGATGAACAGTAGAAGTGAAGAGAGTGTGTTCCCCTGATTGTTTAATACACACGGGACATGTTACCAGGTGAACAGTATAAGTGAGGAGAGTGTGTTCCACTGATGGTTTAATATACATGGGACATGTTACCAGGTGAACAGTATAAGTGAAGAGAGTGTGTTCCCCTGATTGTTTAATACACACGGGACATGTTACCAGGTGAACAGTATAAGTGAGGAGAGTGTGTTCCACTGATGGTTTAATATACACAGGAAATGTTACCAGGTGAACAGTATATTTGGGGAGAGTGTGTTCCCCTGATGGTTTAATATAAATGGGACATGTTACCAGGTGAACAGTATAAGTGAGGAGAGTGTATTCCCCTGATTGTTTAATACACACGGGACATGTCACCTGGTGAACAGTATAAGTGAGGAGAGTGTGTTCCCCTGATTGTTCAATACACACGGGACATGTTACCAAGTGAAATGTATAATTGAGGAGAGTGTGTTCCCCTAATGGTTTAATATACACGGTACATGTTACCAGGTGAACAGTATAAGTGAGGAGAGTATGTTCCCCTGATGGTTTAATATACACGGGACATGTTCCCAGGAGAACAGTATAAGTGAGGAGAGAGTGTTCCCCTGATGGTTTAATATACACAGGGCATATTACCAGGTGAACAGTATAAGTGAGGAGACTGTGTTCCCCTTATGGTTTAATACACACGGGACATGTTATCAGGTGAACAGTATAAGTGAGGAGAGTGTGTTCCCCTGATTGTTTAATGCACACGGGACATGTTACCAGGTGAACAGTATAAGTGAGGAGAGTATGTTCCACTGATGGTTTCATATACACGGGACATGTTACCAGGAGAACAGTATAAGTGAGGGGAGTGCTTTCCCCTGATGGTTTAATATTCACGGGACATGTTACCAGCTGAACAGTATAAGTGAGGAGAGTGTGTTCCCCTGATGGTTTAACACGCACGGGACATGTTACCAGGTGAACAGTATAAGTGAGGAGAGTGTATTCCCCTGATTGTTTAATACTGACGGGACATGTCACCAGGTGAACAGTATAAGTGAGGAGAGTGTGTTCCCCTGATGGTTTAATATACACGGGACATGTTTCCAGGTGAACAGTATAAATGAGGTGAGTGTGTTCCCCTGATCGTTTAGTATACACGGGACATGTTGCCAGGTGAACAGCATAAGTGAGGAGAGATTGTTACCCTGATTGTTTAGTACGCACGGGACATGTCACCAGGTGAACAGTATAAGTGAGGAGAGTGTGTTCCCCTGATGGTTTAACAAGCACGGGACATGTTACCAGGTGAACAGTATAAGTGAGGATTATGTGTTCCCCTGATGGTTTAATATGCACGGGACATGTTACCAGGTGAACAGTATATGTGAGCAGTGTGTGTTCCCCTGATTGTTAAATATACACGGGACACGTTACCAGGCGAACAGAATAAGTGAGGAGACTGTGTTCCCCTGATGGTTTAATACACACGGGACATGTTACCAGGTGAACAGGAGAAGTGAGGAGACTGTATTCCCCTGATGGTCTAATATACACGGGACCTGTTAGCAGGTGAACAGTATAAGTGAGGAGAATGTGTTCCCCTGATGGTTTAATATCACAGGACATGTTACCAGGTGAACAGTATAAGTGAGGAGAGTGTGTTCCCCTGATGGTTTAATACACCCGGGACATGTTACCAGGTGAACAGTATAAGTGAGGAGAGTGTGTTCCCCTGATGGTTTAATATACACGGGACATGTTAGCAGGTGAACAGTATAAGTGAGGAGAATGTGTTCCCCTGATGGTTTAATATACACGGGACATGTTAGCAGGTGAACAGTATAAGTGAGGAGAATGTGTTCCCCTGATGGTTTAATATACACGGGACATGTTACCAGGTGAACAGTATAAGTGAGGAGCGTGTGTTCCGCTGATGGTTTAATATGCGCGGGACATGTTACGAGGTGAACAGCATAAGTGAAGAGAGTGTGTTCCCCTGATTGTTTAATATACATGGGACATGTTACCAGGTGAACAGTATAAGTGAAGAGAGTGTGTTCCCCTTATTGTTTAATACACACAGGACATGTTACCAGGTGAACAGTATAAGTGAGGAGAGTGTATTCCCCTGATTGTTTAATACACACAGGACATATTACCAGGTGAACAGTATAAGTGAGGAGAGTGTGTTCCCCTGATTGTTTAATACTCACGGGACATGTTACCAGGTGAACAGTATAAGTGAGGAGAGTGTGTTCCCCTGATTGTTTAATGCACACGGGACATGTTACCAGGTGAACAGTATAAGTGAGGAGAGTGTGTTCCCCTGATGGTTTCATATACACGGGACATGTTACCAGGAGAACAGTATAAGTGAGGGGAGTGCTTTCCCCTGATGGTTTAATATTCACGGGACATGTTACCAGCTGAACAGTATAAGTGAGGAGAGTGTGTTCCCCTGATGGTTTAACACGCACGGGACATGTTACCAGGTGAACAGTATAAGTGAGGAGAGTGTATTCCCCTGATTGTTTAATACACACAGGACATATTACCAGGTGAACAGTATAAGTGAGGAGAGTGTGTTCCCCTGATTGTTTAATACTCACGGGACATTTTACCAGCTGAACAGTATAAGTGAGGAGAGTGTGTTCCCCCGATGGTTTAACACGCACTGGACATGTTACCAGGTGAACCGTATAATTGAGGAGAGTGTGTTCCCCTGATTGTTTAATACTGACGGGACATGTCACCAGGTGAACAGTATAAGTGAGGAGAGTGTGTTCCCCTGATGGTTTAATATACACGGGACATGTTTCCAGGTGAACAGTATAAATGAGGTGAGTGTGTTCCCCTGATCGTTTAGTATACACGGGACATGTTGCCAGGTGAACAGTATAAGTGAGGAGAGATTGTTACCCTGATTGTTTTGTACGCACGGGACATGTTACCAGGTGAACAGTATATGTGAGGAGAGTGTGTTCCACAGATGCTTTAATATACCCGGGACATGTCACCAGGGGAACAGTATAATTGAGGAGAGTGTGTTCCCCTGATTGTTTAATATACACGGGACATGTTACCAGGTGAACAGTATAAGTGAGGAGAGTGTGTTCCCCTGATGGTTTAACACGCACGGGACATGTTACCAGGTGAACAGTATAAGTGAGGAGAGTGTTTTCCCCTGATTGTTTAATATACCCCGGACGTGGCACCAGGTGAACAGTATAATTGAGGAGAGTGTGTTCCCCTGATTGTTTAATACACACGGGACATGTCACCGGGTGAGCAGTATAAGTGAGGAGAGTGTGTTCCCCTGATTGTTTAATACAAACGGGACATGTTACCAGGTGAACAGTAGAAGTGAGGAGAGTGTGTTCCCCTGATGGTTTAATATACACAGGATATGTTACCAGCTGAACAGTATAAGTGAGGAGAGTGTGTTCCCCTGATGGTTTAATACTGACGGGACATGTTACCAGATGAACAGTATAAGTGAGGAGAGTGTGTTCCCCTGATGGTTTAATGCACACAGGACATGTTTACCAGGTGAACAGTATAAGTGAGGAGAGTGTGTTCCCCTGATGGTTTAATATACACGGGACATGTTACCAGGTGAACAGTATAAGTGAGGAGAGTGAGTTCCCCTGATGGTTTAATATGCACGGGACATTTCACCAAGTGAACTGTATAAGTGAGGAGAGTGTGTTCCCCTGATGGTTTAATACTGACGGGACATGTTACCAGATGAACAGTATAAGTGAGGAGAGTGTGTTCCCCTGATGGTTTAATACACACAGGATCTGTTACCAGCTGAACAGTAGAAGTGAGGAGAGAGTGTTCCCCTTTTGGTTAAATAAGCACGGGCATTTCACCAAGTGAAAAGTATAAGTGTGGAGAGTTGTTCCCCTGATGGTTTAATATTCACGGGACATGTTACCAGGTGAACGGTATAATTGGGGAGAGTGTGATCCCCTGATTGTTTAATACACACAGGACATGTCACCAGGTGAACAGTATAAGTGAGGAGAGTGTGTTCCTCTGATTGTTTATTACACACGGGACATGTCACCAGGTGAACAGTATATGTGAGGAGAGTGTGTTCCCCTGATTGTTTAATATACATGGGACTTGTTACCAGGTGAACAGTATAATTGAGGAGAGTGCTTTCCCCCGATGGTTTAATACACACGGGACATGTTTCCAGGTGAACAGTATAAATGAGGTGAGTGTGTTCCCCTGATCGTCTAGTATACACGGGACATGTTGCCAGGAGAACAGCATAAGTGAGGAGAGATTGTTACCCTGATTGTTTATTACGCACGGGACATGTCACCAGGTGAACAGTATAAGTGAGGAGAGTGTGTTCCCCTGATGGTTTAATATACACGGTACATGTTACCAGGTGAACAGTTTAAGTGAGGAGAGTGTGTTCCCCTGATGGTTTAATATACAGGGGACATGTTACCAGGTGAACAGTATAAGTGAGGAGAGTGTGTTCCCCTGATGGTTTAATATACATGAGACATGTTCCCAGGTGAACAGTATAAGTGAGGAGAGTGTGTTCCCCTGATTGTTTAATGCACACAGGACATGTTACCAGGTGAACAGTAAAAGTGAGGAGAGTGTGTTCCCCTGATTGTTTAATACACACAGGACATATTACCAGGTGAACAGTATAAGTGAGGAGATTGTGTTCCCCTGATGGTTTAATATACAGGGGACATGTTACCAGGTGAACAGTATAAGTGAGGAGAGTGTATTCCCCTGATGGTTTAATATACACGGGACATGTTCCCAGGTGAACAGTATAAGTGAGGAGAGTGTATTCCCCTGATGGTTTAATATACACGGGACATGTTCCCAGGTGAACAGTATAAATGAGGAGAGTGTGTTCCCCTGATGGTTTAATATACACAGGGCATATTACCAGGTGAACAGTATAAGTGAGGAGAGTGTGTTCCCCTTATGGTTTAATACACTCGGGACATGTTATCAGGTGAACAGTATAAGTGAGGAGAGTGTGTTCCCCTGATTGTTTAATACTCACGGGACATGTTACCAGCTGAACAGTATAAGTGAGGAGAGTGTGTTCCCCCGATGGTTTAACACGCACTGGACATGTTACCAGGTGAACAGTATAATTGAGGAGAGTGTGTTCCCCTGATTGTTTAATACTGACGGGACATGTCACCAGGTGAACAGTATAAGTGAGGAGAGTGTGTTCCCCTGATGGTTTAATATACACGGGACATGTTACCAGGTGAACTGTATAAGTGAGTAGAGTGTGTTCCCCTGATTGTTTAATATACATGGGACTTGTTACCAGGTGAACAGTATAATTGAGGAGAATGTGTTCCCCTGATGGTTTAATATACACGGGACATGTTCCCAGGTGAACACTATAAGTGAGGAGAGTGCTTTCCCCCGATGGTTTAATATACACGGGACATGTTGCCAGGTGAACAGCATAAGTGAGGAGAGATTGTTACCCTGATGGTTTAACAAGCACGGGACATGTTACCAGGTGAACAGTATAAGTGAGGATTATGTGTTCCCCTGATGGTTTAACAAGCACGGGACATGTTACCAGGTGAACCGTATAAGTGAGGATTATGTGTTCCCCTGATGATTTAATATGCACGGGACATGTTACCAGGTGAACAGTATATGTGAGCAGTGTGTGTTCCCCTGATTGTTAAATACACACGGGACACGTTACCAGGCGAACAAAATAAGTGAGGAGACTGTGTTCCCCTGATGGTTAAATACACACGGGACATGTTACCAGGTGAACAGGAGAAGTGAGGAGAGTGTGTTCCCCTGATGGTTTAATATACACGGGACATGTTACCAGGTGAACAGTATAAGTGAGGAGAGTGTGTTCCCCTGATGGTTTAATATACACGGGACATGTTACCAGGTGAACAGTATAAGTGAGGAGAGTGTGTTCCCCTGATGGTTTAATATACACGGGACATGTTACCAGGTGAACAGTATAAGTGAGGAGACTGTATTCCCCTGATGGTCTAATATACACGGGACATGTTAGCAGGTGAACAGTATAAGTGAGGAGAATGTGTTCCCCTGATGGTTTAATATACACAGGACATGTTACCGGGTGAACAGTATAAGTGAGGAGAGTGTGTTCCCCTGATTGTTTAATACTCACGGGACATGTTACCAGGTGAACAGTATAAGTGATGAGAGTGTGTTCCCCTGATGGTTTAATACACCCGGGACATGTTACCAGGTGAACAGTATAAGTGAGGAGAGTGTGTTCCCCTGATTGTTCAATACTGACGGGACGTGTCACCAGGTGAAGAGTAGAAGTGAGGAGCGAGTGTTCCCCTGATGGTTTAATATGCGCGGGACATGTTACCAGGTGAACAGCATAAGTGAAGCGAGTGTGTTCCCCTGATGGTTTAATACACCCGGGACATGTTACCAGGTGAACAGTATAAGTGAGGAGTGTGTGTTCCCCTGATTGTTCAATACTGACGGGACGTGTCACTAGGTGAACATTATAAGAGAGGAGAGTGTGTTCCCCTGATGGTTTAATATACATGAGACATGTTCCCAGGTGAACAGTATAAGTGAGGAGAGTGTGTTCCCCTGATTGTTTAATGTACACGGGACATGTTACCAGGTGACCAGTATAAGTGAGGAGAGTGTGTTCCCCTGATGGTTTAATACACACAGGATATGTTACCAGCTGAACAGTATAAGTGAGGAGAGTGTGTTCCCCTGATGGTTTAATACACACAGGATATGTTACCAGCTGAACAGTATAAGTGAGGAGAGTGTATTCCCCTGATGGTTTAATATACACGGGACATGTTCCCAGGTGAACAGTATAAGTGAGGAGAGTGTATTCCCCTGATGGTTTAATATACACGGGACATGTTCCCAGGTGAACAGTATAAATGAGGAGAGTGTGTTCCCCTGATGGTTTAATATACACAGGGCATATTACCAGGTGAACAGTATAAGTGAGGAGAGTGTGTTCCCCTTATGGTTTAATACACACGGGACATGTTATCAGGTGAACAGTATAAGTGAGGAGAGTGTGTTCCCCTGATTGTTTAATACTCACGGGACATGTTACCAGCTGAACAGTATAAGTGAGGAGAGTGTGTTCCCCCGATGGTTTAACACGCACTGGACATGTTACCAGGTGAACAGTATAATTGAGGAGTGTGTGTTCCCCTGATTGTTTAATACTGACGGGACATGTCACCAGGTGAACAGTATAAGTGAGGAGAGTGTGTTCCCCTGATGGTTTAATATACACGGGACATGTTACCAGGTGAACTGTATAAGTGAGTAGAGTGTGTTCCCCTGATTGTTTAATATACATGGGACTTGTTACCAGGTGAACAGTATAATTGAGGAGAATGTGTTCCCCTGATGGTTTAATATACACGGGACATGTTCCCAGGTGAACACTATAAGTGAGGAGAGTGCTTTCCCCCGATGGTTTAATATACACGGGACATGTTGCCAGGTGAACAGCATAAGTGAGGAGAGATTGTTACCCTGATGGTTTAACAAGCACGGGACATGTTACCAGGTGAACAGTATAAGTGAGGATTATGTGTTCCCCTGATGGTTTAACAAGCACGGGACATGTTACCAGGTGAACCGTATAAGTGAGGATTATGTGTTCCCCTGATGATTTAATATGCACGGGACATGTTACCAGGTGAACAGTATATGTGAGCAGTGTGTGTTCCCCTGATTGTTAAATACACACGGGACACGTTACCAGGCGAACAGAATAAGTGAGGAGACTGTGTTCCCCTGATGGTTTAATACACACGGGACATGTTACCAGGTGAACAGGAGAAGTGAGGAGAGTGTGTTCCCCTGATGGTTTAATATACACGGGACATGTTACCAGGTGAACAGTATAAGTGAGGAGAGTGTGTTCCCCTGATGGTTTAATATACACGGGACATGTTACCAGGTGAACAGTATAAGTGAGGAGAGTGTGTTCCCCTGATGGTTTAATATACACGGGACATGTTACCAGGTGAACAGTATAAGTGAGGAGACTGTATTCCCCTGATGGTCTAATATACACGGGACATGTTAGCAGGTGAACAGTATAAGTGAGGAGAATGTGTTCCCCTGATGGTTTAATATACACAGGACATGTTACCAGGTGAACAGTATAAGTGAGGAGAGTGTGTTCCCCTGATTGTTTAATACTCACGGGACATGTTACCAGGTGAACAGTATAAGTGATGAGAGTGTGTTCCCCTGATGGTTTAATACACCCGGGACATGTTACCAGGTGAACAGTATAAGTGAGGAGAGTGTGTTCCCCTGATTGTTCAATACTGACGGGACGTGTCACCAGGTGAAGAGTAGAAGTGAGGAGCGAGTGTTCCCCTGATGGTTTAATATGCGCGGGACATGTTACCAGGTGAACAGCATAAGTGAAGAGAGTGTGTTCCCCTGATGGTTTAATACACCCGGGACATGTTACCAGGTGAACAGTATAAGTGAGGAGTGTGTGTTCCCCTGATTGTTCAATACTGACGGGACGTGTCACTAGGTGAACATTATAAGAGAGGAGAGTGTGTTCCCCTGATGGATTAATATACATGAGACATGTTCCCAGGTGAACAGTATAAGTGAGGAGAGTGTGTTCCCCTGATTGTTTAATGCACACGGGACATGTTACCAGGTGAACAGTATAAGTGAGGAGAGTGTGTTCGCCTGATTGTTTAATACACACAGGATATGTTACCAGCTGAACAGTATAAGTGAGGAGAGTGTGTTCCCCTGATGGTTTAATACACACAGGATATGTTACCAGCTGAACAGTATAAGTGAGGAGAGTGAGTTCCCCTGATGGTTTAATATGCACGGGACATTTCACCAAGTGAACTGTATAAGTGAGGAGAGTGTGTTCCCCTGATGGTTTAATACTGACGGGACATGTTACCAGATGAACAGTATAAGTGAGGAGAGTGTGTTCCCCTGATGGTTTAATACACACAGGATATGTTACCAGCTGAACAGTAGAAGTGAGGAGAGAGTGTTCCCCTTTTGGTTAAATAAGCACGGGCATTTCACCAAGTGAAAAGTATAAGTGTGGAGAGTGTGTTCCCCTGATGGTTTAATATGCACGGGGCATGTTACCAGGTGAACAGTATAAGTGAGGAGAGTGTGTTCCCCTGATGATTTAATGCACACAGGACATGTTACCAGGTGAACAGTATCAGTGAGGAGAGAGTGTTCCCCTTTTGGTTAAATAAGCACGGGCATTTCACCAAGTGAACAGCATAAGTGAAGAGAGTGTGTTCCCCTGATGGTTTAATACACCCGGGACATGTTACCACGTGAACAGTATAAGTGAGGAGTGTGTGTTCCCCTGATTGTTCAATACTGACGGGACGTGTCACTAGGTGAACATTATAAGAGAGGAGAGTGTGTTCCCCTGATGGTTTAATATACATGAGACATGTTCCCAGGTGAACAGTATAAGTGAGGAGAGTGTGTTCCCCTGATTGTTTAATGTACACGGGACATGTTACCAGGTGACCAGTATAAGTGAGGAGAGTGTGTTCCCCTGATGGTTTAATACACACAGGATATGTTACCAGCTGAACAGTATAAGTGAGGAGAGTGTGTTCCCCTGATGGTTTAATACACACAGGATATGTTACCAGCTGAACAGTATAAGTGAGGAGAGTGAGTTCCCCTGATGGTTTAATATGCACGGGACATTTCACCAAGTGAACTGTATAAGTGAGGAGAGTGTGTTCCCCTGATGGTTTAATACTGACGGGACATGTTACCAGATGAACAGTATAAGTGAGGAGAGTGTGTTCCCCTGATGGTTTAATACACACAGGATATGTTACCAGCTGAACAGTAGAAGTGAGGAGAGAGTGTTCCCCTTTTGGTTAAATAAGCACGGGCATTTCACCAAGTGAAAAGTATAAGTGTGGAGAGTGTGTTCCCCTGATGGTTTAATATTCACGGGACATGTTACCAGGTGAACAGTATAATTGGGGAGAGTGTGATCCCCTGATTGTTTAATACACACAGGACATGTCACCAGGTGAACAGTATAAGTGTGGAGAGTGTGTTCCTCTGATTGTTTAATACACACGGGACATGTCACCAGGTGAACAGTATATGTGAGGAGAGTGTGTTCCCCTGATTGTTTAATATACATGGGACTTGTTACCAGGTGAACAGTATAATTGAGGAGAGTGCTTTCCCCCGATGGTTTAATACACACGGGGCATGTTTCCAGGTGAACAGTATAAATGAGGTGAGTGTGTTCCCCTGATCGTCTAGTATACACGGGACATGTTGCCAGGAGAACAGCATAAGTGAGGAGAGATTGTTACCCTGATCGTTTATTACGCACGGGACATGTCACCAGGTGAACAGTATAAGTGAGGAGAGTGTGTTCCCCTGATGGTTTAATATACACGGTACATGTTACCAGGTGAACAGTATAAGTGAGGAGAGTGTGTTCCCCTGATGGTTTAATATACAGGGGACATGTTACCAGGTGAACAGTATAAGTGAGGAGAGTGTGTTCCCCTGATGGTTTAATATACATGAGACATGTTCCCAGGTGAACAGTATAAGTGAGGAGAGTGTGTTCCCCTGATTGTTTAATGCACACAGGACATGTTACCAGGTGAACAGTAAAAGTGAGGAGAGTGTGTTCCCCTGATTGTTTAATACACACAGGACATATTACCAGGTGAACAGTATAAGTGAGGAGATTGTGTTCCCCTGATGGTTTAATATACAGGGGACATGTTACCAGGTGAACAGTATAAGTGAGGAGAGTGTATTCCCCTGATGGTTTAATATACACGGGACATGTTCCCAGGTGAACAGTATAAGTGAGGAGAGTGTATTCCCCTGATGGTTTAATATACACGGGACATGTTCCCAGGTGAACAGTATAAATGAGGAGAGTGTGTTCCCCTGATGGTTTAATATACACAGGGCATATTACCAGGTGAACAGTATAAGTGAGGAGAGTGTGTTCCCCTTATGGTTTAATACACTCGGGACATGTTATCAGGTGAACAGTATAAGTGAGGAGAGTGTGTTCCCCTGATTGTTTAATACTCACGGGACATGTTACCAGCTGAACAGTATAAGTGAGGAGAGTGTGTTCCCCCGATGGTTTAACACGCACTGGACATGTTACCAGGTGAACAGTATAATTGAGGAGAGTGTGTTCCCCTGATTGTTTAATACTGACGGGACATGTCACCAGGTGAACAGTATAAGTGAGGAGAGTGTGTTCCCCTGATGGTTTAATATACACGGGACATGTTACCAGGTGAACTGTATAAGTGAGTAGAGTGTGTTCCCCTGATTGTTTAATATACATGGGACTTGTTACCAGGTGAACAGTATAATTGAGGAGAATGTGTTCCCCTGATGGTTTAATATACACGGGACATGTTCCCAGGTGAACACTATAAGTGAGGAGAGTGCTTTCCCCCGATGGTTTAATATACACGGGACATGTTGCCAGGTGAACAGCATAAGTGAGGAGAGATTGTTACCCTGATGGTTTAACAAGCACGGGACATGTTACCAGGTGAACAGTATAAGTGAGGATTATGTGTTCCCCTGATGGTTTAACAAGCACGGGACATGTTACCAGGTGAACCGTATAAGTGAGGATTATGTGTTCCCCTGATGATTTAATATGCACGGGACATGTTACCAGGTGAACAGTATATGTGAGCAGTGTGTGTTCCCCTGATTGTTAAATACACACGGGACACGTTACCAGGCGAACAGAATAAGTGAGGAGACTGTGTTCCCCTGATGGTTTAATACACACGGGACATGTTACCAGGTGAACAGGAGAAGTGAGGAGAGTGTGTTCCCCTGATGGTTTAATATACACGGGACATGTTACCAGGTGAACAGTATAAGTGAGGAGAGTGTGTTCCCCTGATGGTTTAATATACACGGGACATGTTACCAGGTGAACAGTATAAGTGAGGAGAGTGTGTTCCCCTGATGGTTTAATATACACGGGACATGTTACCAGGTGAACAGTATAAGTGAGGAGACTGTATTCCCCTGATGGTCTAATATACACGGGACATGTTAGCAGGTGAACAGTATAAGTGAGGAGAATGTGTTCCCCTGATGGTTTAATATACACAGGACATGTTACCAGGTGAACAGTATAAGTGAGGAGAGTGTGTTCCCCTGATTGTTTAATACTCACGGGACATGTTACCAGGTGAACAGTATAAGTGAGGAGAGTGTGTTCCCCTGATTGTTCAATACTGACGGGACGTGTCACCAGGTGAAGAGTAGAAGTGAGGAGCGAGTGTTCCCCTGATGGTTTAATATGCGCGGGACATGTTACCAGGTGAACAGCATAAGTGAAGAGAGTGTGTTCCCCTGATGGTTTAATACACCCGGGACATGTTACCAGGTGAACAGTATAAGTGAGGAGTGTGTGTTCCCCTGATTGTTCAATACTGACGGGACGTGTCACTAGGTGAACATTATAAGAGAGGAGAGTGTGTTCCCCTGATGGATTAATATACATGAGACATGTTCCCAGGTGAACAGTATAAGTGAGGAGAGTGTGTTCCCCTGATTGTTTAATGCACACGGGACATGTTACCAGGTGAACAGTATAAGTGAGGAGAGTGTGTTCCCCTGATTGTTTAATACACACAGGATATGTTACCATCTGAACAGTATAAGTGAGGAGAGTGTGTTCCCCTGATGGTTTAATACACACAGGATATGTTACCAGCTGAACAGTATAAGTGAGGAGAGTGAGTTCCCCTGATGGTTTAATATGCACGGGACATTTCACCAAGTGAACTGTATAAGTGAGGAGAGTGTGTTCCCCTGATGGTTTAATACTGACGGGACATGTTACCAGATGAACAGTATAAGTGAGGAGAGTGTGTTCCCCTGATGGTTTAATACACACAGGATATGTTACCAGCTGAACAGTAGAAGTGAGGAGAGAGTGTTCCCCTTTTGGTTAAATAAGCACGGGCATTTCACCAAGTGAAAAGTATAAGTGTGGAGAGTGTGTTCCCCTGATGGTTTAATATGCACGGGGCATGTTACCAGGTGAACAGTATAAGTGAGGAGAGTGTGTTCCCCTGATGATTTAATGCACACAGGACATGTTACCAGGTGAACAGTATCAGTGAGGAGAGAGTGTTCCCCTTTTGGTTAAATAAGCACGGGCATTTCACCAAGTGAAAAGTATAAGTGTGGAGAGTGTGTTCCCCTGATGGTTTAATATGCACGGGGCATGTTACCAGGTGAACAGTATAAGTGAGGAGAGTGTGTTCCCCTGATGATTTAATGCACACAGGACATTTTACCAGGTGAACAGTATCAGTGAGGAGAGAGTGTTCCCCTGATGGTTTAATGCACACGGGACATGTTACCAGGTGAACAGTATAAGTGAGGAGAGTGTGTTCCTCTGATTGTTTAA
Organism: Heterodontus francisci; assembly: GCF_036365525.1. Lineage (NCBI taxonomy): Eukaryota > Metazoa > Chordata > Chondrichthyes > Heterodontiformes > Heterodontidae > Heterodontus > Heterodontus francisci. The sequence continues at coordinate 547,380 of NW_027142086.1, read as the reverse complement.
TACACACGGGACATGTCACCAGGTGAACAGTATAAGTGAGGAGAGTGTGTTCCTCTGATTGTTTAATACACACGGGACATGTCACCAGGTGAACAGTATATGTGAGGAGAGTGTGTTCCCCTGATTGTTTAATACACACGGGACATGTTTCCAGGTGAACAGTATAATTGAGGAGAGTGCTTTCCCCCAATGGTTTAATACACACGGGACATGTTTCCAGGTGAACAGTATAAATGAGGTGAGTGTGTTCCCCTGATCGTCTAGTATACACGGGACATGTTGCCAGGAGAACAGCATAAGTGAGGAGAGATTGTTACCCTGATTGTTTATTATGCACGGGACATGTCACCAGGTGAAAAGTATAAGTGAGGAGAGTGTGTTCCCCTGATGGTTTAATATACACGGGATATGTTACCAGGTGAACAGTATAAGTGAGGAGAGTGTGTTCCCCTGATGGTTTAATATACATGAGACATGTTCCCAGGTGAACAGTATAAGTGAGGAGAGTGTGTTCCCCTGATTGTTTAATGCACACAGGACATGTTTCCAGGTGAACAGTATAAGTGAGGAGAGTGTGTTCCCCTGATGGTTTAATATACACGGGACATGTTACCAGGTGAACAGTATAAGTGAGGAGAGTGTATTCCCCTGATGGTTTAGTATACACGGGACATGTTCCCAGGTGAACAGTATAAGTGAGGAGAGTGTATTCCCCTGATGGTTTAATATACACGGGACATGTTCCCAGGTGAACAGTATAAGTGAGGAGAGTGTGTTCCCCTGATGGTTTAATATACACAGGGCATATTACCAGGTGAACAGTATAAGTGAGGAGAGTGTGTTCCCCTTATGGTTTAATACACACGGGACATGTTATCAGGTGAACAGTATAAGTGAGGAGAGTGTGTTCCCCTGATTGTTTAATACTGACGGGACATGTCACCAGGTGAACAGTATAAGTGAGGAGAGTGTGTTCCCCTGATGGTTTAATATACACGGGACATGTTACCAGGTGAACTGTATAAGTGAGGAGAGTGTGTTCCCCTGATTGTTTAATATACATGGGACTTGTTACCAGGTGAACAGTATAATTGAGGAGAGTGTGTTCCCATGATGGTTTAATATACACGGGACATGTTCCCAGGTGAACACTATAAGTGAGGAGAGTGCTTTCCCCCGATGGTTTAATATACACGGGACATGTTTCCAGGTGAACAGTATAAATGAGGTGAGTGTGTTCCCCTGATCGTTTAGTATACACGGGACATGTTGCCAGGTGAACAGCATAAGTGAGGACAGATTGTTACCCTGATGGTTTAACAAGCACGGGACATGTTACCAGGTGAACAGTATAAGTGAGGATTATGTGTTCCCCTGATGGTTTAACAAGCACGGGACATGTTACCAGGTGAACAGTATAAGTGAGGATTATGTGTTCCCCTGATGGTTTAATATGCACGGGACATGTTACCAGGTGAACAGTATATGTGAGCAGTGTGTGTTCCCCTGATTGTTAAATACACACGGGACACGTTACCAGGCGAACAGAATAAGTGAGGAGACTGTGTTCCCCTGATGGTTTAATACACACGGGACATGTTACCAGGTGAACAGGAGAAGTGAGGAGAGTGTGTTCCCCTGATGGTTTAATATACACGGGACATGTTACCAGGTGAACAGTATAAGTGAGGAGAGTGTGTTCCCCTGATTGTTTAATACTCACGGGACATGTTACCAGGTGAACAGTATAAGTGAGGAGAGTGTGTTCCCCTGATTGTTCAATACTGACGGGACGTGTCATTAGGTGAAGAGTAGAAGTGACGAGAGTGTGTTCCCCTGATGGTTTAATATACATGAGACATGTTCCCTGGTGAACAGTATAAGTGAGGAGAGTGTGTTCCCCTGATTGTTTAATGCACACGGGACATGTTATCAGGTGAACAGTATAAGTGAGGAGAGTTTGTTCCCCTGATGGTTTAATATACACGGGACATGTATCCAGGTGAACAGTTTAAGTGAGGAGAGTGTGTTCCCCTGATGATTTAATGCACACAGGACATGTTACCAGGTGAACAGTATAAGTGAGGAGAGTGTTTTCCCCTGATTGTTTAATATACCCGGGACATGGCACCAGGTGAACAGTATAATTGAGGAGAGTGTGTTCCCTGATGGTTTAATATACACAGGACATGTTACCAGGTGAACTGTATAAGTGAGGAGAGTGTGTTCCCCTGATCGTTTAGCATACACGGGACATGTTGCCAGGTGAACAGTATAAGTGAGGAGAGTGTGTTCCCCTGATGGTTGAACACGCACGGGACATGCCACCAGGTGAACAGTATAAGTGAGGAGAGTGTGTTCCCCTGATTGTTTAACACGCATGGGACATGTTACCAGGTGAACAGTATAAGTGAGGAGAGTGTGTTCCGCTGTTGGTTTAATATACACAGGACATGATACCAGGTGAACAGTATAACTGAAGAGAGTGTGTTCCACTGATGGTTTAATATACACGGGACATGTTACCAGGTGAACTGTATAAGTGAGGAGAGTGAGTTCCCCTGATTTTTTAATATACCCGGGACATGTCACCAGGTGATCAGTATAAGTGAGGAGAGTGTGTTCCCCTGATGGTTTAATATACACGGGACATGTTACCAGGTGAACAGTATAAGTGAGGAGAGTGCTTTCCCCTGATGGTTTAATATACACGGGACATGTTACCAGGTGAAAAGTATAAGTGAGGAGAGTGTGTTCCGCTGATGGTTTAATATACACGGGACATGTTACCAGGTGAACAGTATAAGTGAGGAGAATGTGTTCCCCTGATGGTTTAATATACACAGGACATGTTACCATGTGAACAGTATAAGTGAGGAGAGTGCTTTCCCCTGATGTTTTAATATACATGGGACATGTTAACAGGTGAACAGTATAAGTGAGGAGAGTGAGTTCCCCTGATGGTTTAATACACACTGGACATGTTACCAGGTTAACAGTATAAGTGAGGAGAATGTGTTCCCCTGATGGTTTAATATGCACAGGACATGTTACCAGGTGAACAGTATAAGTGAGGAGAGTGTGTTCCCCTGATTGTCTAACACTCACGGGACATGTTACCAGGTGAACAGTATATGTGAGTAGAGTGTGTTCCCCTGATGGTTTAACACGCACGGGACATGTTACCAGGTGAACAGTATAAGTGAGGAGAGTGTGTTCCGCTGATGGTTTAATATGCACGGGACATGTTGCCAGGTGAACAGTATCAGTGAGGAGAGAGTGTTCCCCTGATGGTTTAATGCACACGGGACATGTTACCAGGTGAACAGTATAAGTGAGGAGAGTGTGTTCCTCTGATTGTTTAATACACACGGGACATGTCACCAGGTGAACAGTATAAGTGAGGAGAGTGTGTTCCTCTGATTGTTTAATACACACGGGACATGTCACCAGGTGAACAGTATATGTGAGGAGAGTGTGTTCCCCTGATTGTTTAATACACACGGGACATGTTTCCAGGTGAACAGTATAATTGAGGAGAGTGCTTTCCCCCGATGGTTTAATACACACGGGTCATGTTTCCAGGTGAACAGTATAAATGAGGTGAGTGTGTTCCCCTGATCGTCTAGTATACACGGGACATGTTGCCAGGAGAACAGCATAAGTGAGGAGAGATTGTTACCCTGATTGTTTATTACGCACGGGACATGTCACCAGGTGAAAAGTATAAGTGAGGAGAGTGTGTTCCCCTGATGGTTTAATATACACGGGATATGTTACCAGGTGAACAGTATAAGTGAGGAGAGTGTGTTCCCCTGATGGTTTAATATACATGAGACATGTTCCCAGGTGAACAGTATAAGTGAGGAGAGTGTTTTCCCCTGATTGTTTAATGCACACAGGACATGTTTCCAGGTGAACAGTATAAGTGAGGAGAGTGTGTTCCCCTGATGGTTTAATATACACGGGACATGTTACCAGGTGAACAGTATAAGTGAGGAGAGTGTATTCCCCTGATGGTTTAGTATACACGGGACATGTTCCCAGGTGAACAGTATAAGTGAGGAGAGTGTATTCCCCTGATGGTTTAATATACACGGGACATGTTCCCAGGTGAACAGTATAAGTGAGGAGAGTGTGTTCCCCTGATGGTTTAATATACACAGGGCACATTACCAGGTGAACAGTATAAGTGAGGAGAGTGTGTTCCCCTTATGGTTTAATACACACGGGACATGTTATCAGGTGAACAGTATAAGTGAGGAGAGTGTGTTCCCCTGATTGTTTAATACTGACGGGACATGTCACCAGGTGAACAGTATAAGTGAGGAGAGTGTGTTCCCCTGATGGTTTAATATACACGGGACATGTTACCAGGTGAACTGTATAAGTGAGGAGAGTGTGTTCCCCTGATTGTTTAATATACATGGGACTTGTTACCAGGTGAACAGTATAATTGAGGAGAGTGTGTTCCCATGATGGTTTAATATACACGGGACATGTTCCCAGGTGAACACTATAAGTGAGGAGAGTGCTTTCCCCCGATGGTTTAATATACACGGGACATGTTTCCAGGTGAACAGTATAAATGAGGTGAGTGTGTTCCCCTGATCGTTTAGTATACACGGGACATGTTGCCAGGTGAACAGCATAAGTGAGGACAGATTGTTACCCTGATGGTTTAACAAGCACGGGACATGTTACCAGGTGAACAGTATAAGTGAGGATTATGTGTTCCCCTGATGGTTTAACAAGCACGGGACATGTTACCAGGTGAACAGTGTAAGTGAGGATTATGTGTTCCCCTGATGGTTTAATATGCACGGGACATGTTACCAGGTGAAAAGTATATGTGAGCAGTGTGTGTTCCCCTGATTGTTAAATACACACGGGACACGTTACCAGGCGAACAGAATAAGTGAGGAGACTGTGTTCCCCTGATGGTTTAATACACACGGGACATGTTACCAGGTGAACAGGAGAAGTGAGGAGAGTGTGTTCCCCTGATGGTTTAATATACACGGGACATGTTACCAGGTGAACAGTATAAGTGAGGAGAGTGTGTTCCCCTGATTGTTTAATACTCACGGGACATGTTACCAGGTGAACAGTATAAGTGAGGAGAGTGTGTTCCCCTGATTGTTCAATACTGACGGGACGTGTCATTAGGTGAAGAGTAGAAGTGACGAGAGTGTGTTCCCCTGATGGTTTAATATACATGAGACATGTTCCCTGGTGAACAGTATAAGTGAGGAGAGTGTGTTCCCCTGATTGTTTAATGCACACGGGACATGTTATCAGGTGAACAGTATAAGTGAGGAGAGTGTGTTCCCCTGATGGTTTAATATACATGGGACATGTATCCAGGTGAACAGTATAAGTGAGGAGAGTGTGTTCCCCTGATGATTTAATGCACACAGGACATGTTACCAGGTGAACAGTATAAGTGAGGAGAGTGTTTTCCCTTGATTGTTTAATATACCCGGGACATGGCACCAGGTGAACAGTATAACTGAGGAGAGTGTGTTCCCCTGATGGTTTAATATACACAGGACATGTTACCAGGTGAACTGTATAAGTGAGGAGAGTGTGTTCCCCTGATCGTTTAGCATACACGGGACATGTTGCCAGGTGAACAGTATAAGTGAGGAGAGTGTGTTCCCCTGATGGTTTAACACGCATGGGAAATGTTACCAGGTGAACAGTATAAGTGAGGAGAGTGTTTTCCGCTGTTGGTTTAATATACTCAGGACATGATACCAGGTGAACAGTATAACTGAAGAGAGTGTGTTCCACTGATGGTTTAATATACACGGGACATGTTACCAGGTGAACTGTATAAGTGAGGAGTGTGAGTTCCCCTGATTTTTTAATATACCCGGGATATGTCACCAGGTGATCAGTATAAGTGAGGAGAGTGTGTTCCCCTGATGGTTTAATATACACGGGACATGTTACCAGGTGAACAGTATAAGTGAGGAGAGTGCTTTCCCCTGATGGTTTAATATACACGGGACATGTTACCAGGTGAAAAGTATAAGTGAGGAGAGTGTGTTCCGCTGATGGTTTAATATACACGGGACATGTTACCAGGTGAACAGTATAAGTGAGGAGAATGTGTTCCCCTGATGGTTTAATATACACAGGACATGTTACCAGGTGAACAGTATAAGTGAGGAGAGTGCTTTCCCCTGATGTTTTAATATACATGGGACATGTTAACAGGTGAACAGTATAAGTGAGGAGAGTGAGTTCCCCTGATGGTTTAATACACACTGGAAATGTTACCAGGTGAACAGTATAAGTGAGGAGAATGTGTTCCCCTGATGGTTTAATATGCACAGGACATGTTACCAGGTGAACAGTATAAGTGAGGAGAGTGTGTTCCCCTGATTGTCTAACACTCACGGGACATGTTACCAGGTGAACAGTATATGTGAGTAGAGTGTGTTCCCCTGATGGTTTAACACGCACGGGACATGTTACCAGGTGAACAGTATAAGTGAGGAGAGTGTGTTCCGCTGATGGTTTAATACGCACGGGACATGTTGCCAGGTGAACAGTATAAGTGAGGAGAGTGTGTTCCCCTGATGGTTTAACACGCACGGGACATGTTACCAGGTGAACAGTATAAGTGAGGAGAGTGAGTTCCCCTGTTTGTTTAATACTGACGGGACATGTCACCAGGTGAATAGTATAAGTGAGGAGAGTGTGTTCCCCTGATTGTTTAATACACACGGGACATGTCACCTGGTGAACAGTCTCAGTGAGGAGAGTGTGTTCCCCTGATGGTTTAATATACACGGGACATGTTACCAGGTGAACAGTATAAGTGAGGAGAGTGTGTTCCCCTGATTGTTCAATACACACGGGACATGTTACCAAGTGAAATGTATAATTGAGGAGAGTGTGTTCCCCTGATGGTTTAATATACACGGTACATGTTACCAGGTGAACAGTATAAGTGAGGAGAGTATGTTCCCCTGATTGTTTAATATACACGGGACATGTTACCAGGTGAACAGTATAAGTGAGGAGAGTGTGTTCCCCTGATGGTTTAATATACACGGGACATGTTCCCAGGTGAACAGTATAAGTGAGGAGAGTGTGTTCCCCTGATGGTTTAATATACACAGGGCATATTACCAGGTGAACAGTATAAGTGAGGAGACTGTGTTCCCCTTATGGTTTAATACACACGGGACATGTTATCAGGTGAACAGTATAAGTGAGGAGAGTGTGTTCCCCTGATTGTTTAATGCACACGGGACATGTTACCATTTGAACAGTATTAGTGAGGAGAGTGTGTTCCCCTGATGGTTTCATATACACGGGACATGTTACCAGGAGAACAGTATAAGTGAGGGGAGTGCTTTCCCCTGATGGTTTAATATTCACGGGACATGTTACCAGCTGAACAGTATAAGTGAGGAGAGTGTGTTCCCCTGATGGTTTAACACGCACGGGACATGTTACCAGGTGAACAGTATAAGTGAGGAGAGTGTATTCCCCTGATTGTTTAATACACACAGGACATATTACCATGTGAACAGTATAAGTGAGGAGAGTGTGTTCCCCTGATTGTTTAATACTCACGGGACATGTTACCAGCTGAACAGTATAAGTGAGGAGAGTGTGTTCCCCTGATGGTTTAACACGCACTGGACATGTTACCAGGTGAACAGTATAATTGAGGAGAGTGTGTTCCCCTGATTGTTTAATACTGACGGGACATGTCACCAGATGAACAGTATAAGTGAGGAGAGTGTGTTCCCCTGATGGTTTAACACGCACTGGACATGTTACCAGGTGAACAGTATAATTGAGGAGAGTGTGTTCCCCTGATTGTTTAATACTGACGGGACATGTCACCAGGTGAACAGTATAAGTGAGGAGAGTGTGTTCCCCTGATGGTTTAATATACACGGGACATGTTACCAGGTGAACTGTATAAGTGAGGAGAGTGTGTTCCCCTGATGGTTTAATATACACAGGGCACATTACCAGGTGAACAGTATAAGTGAGGAGAGTGTGTTCCCCTTATGGTTTAATACACACGGGACATGTTATCAGGTGAACAGTATAAGTGAGGAGAGTGTGTTCCCCTGATTGTTTAATACTGACGGGACATGTCACCAGGTGAACAGTATAAGTGAGGAGAGTGTGTTCCCCTGATGGTTTAATATACACGGGACATGTTACCAGGTGAACTGTATAAGTGAGGAGAGTGTGTTCCCCTGATTGTTTAATATACATGGGACTTGTTACCAGGTGAACAGTATAATTGAGGAGAGTGTGTTCCCATGATGGTTTAATATACACGGGACATGTTCCCAGGTGAACACTATAAGTGAGGAGAGTGCTTTCCCCCGATGGTTTAATATACACGGGACATGTTTCCAGGTGAACAGTATAAATGAGGTGAGTGTGTTCCCCTGATCGTTTAGTATACACGGGACATGTTGCCAGGTGAACAGCATAAGTGAGGACAGATTGTTACCCTGATGGTTTAACAAGCACGGGACATGTTACCAGGTGAACAGTATAAGTGAGGATTATGTGTTCCCCTGATGGTTTAACAAGCACGGGACATGTTACCAGGTGAACAGTGTAAGTGAGGATTATGTGTCCCCTGATGGTTTAATATGCACGGGACATGTTACCAGGTGAAAAGTATATGTGAGCAGTGTGTGTTCCCCTGATTGTTAAATACACACGGGACACGTTACCAGGCGAACAGAATAAGTGAGGAGACTGTGTTCCCCTGATGGTTTAATACACACGGGACATGTTACCAGGTGAACAGGAGAAGTGAGGAGAGTGTGTTCCCCTGATGGTTTAATATACACGGGACATGTTACCAGGTGAACAGTATAAGTGAGGAGAGTGTGTTCCCCTGATTGTTTAATACTCACGGGACATGTTACCAGGTGAACAGTATAAGTGAGGAGAGTGTGTTCCCCTGATTGTTCAATACTGACGGGACGTGTCATTAGGTGAAGAGTAGAAGTGACGAGAGTGTGTTCCCCTGATGGTTTAATATACATGAGACATGTTCCCTGGTGAACAGTATAAGTGAGGAGAGTGTGTTCCCCTGATTGTTTAATGCACACGGGACATGTTATCAGGTGAACAGTATAAGTGAGGAGAGTGTGTTCCCCTGATGGTTTAATATACATGGGACATGTATCCAGGTGAACAGTATAAGTGAGGAGAGTGTGTTCCCCTGATGATTTAATGCACACAGGACATGTTACCAGGTGAACAGTATAAGTGAGGAGAGTGTTTTCCCTTGATTGTTTAATATACCCGGGACATGGCACCAGGTGAACAGTATAACTGAGGAGAGTGTGTTCCCCTGATGGTTTAATATACACAGGACATGTTACCAGGTGAACTGTATAAGTGAGGAGAGTGTGTTCCCCTGATCGTTTAGCATACACGGGACATGTTGCCAGGTGAACAGTATAAGTGAGGAGAGTGTGTTCCCCTGATGGTTTAACACGCATGGGAAATGTTACCAGGTGAACAGTATAAGTGAGGAGAGTGTTTTCCGCTGTTGGTTTAATATACTCAGGACATGATACCAGGTGAACAGTATAACTGAAGAGAGTGTGTTCCACTGATGGTTTAATATACACGGGACATGTTACCAGGTGAACTGTATAAGTGAGGAGTGTGAGTTCCCCTGATTTTTTAATATACACGGGACATGTTACCAGGTGAACAGTATAAGTGAGGAGAGTGCTTTCCCCTGATGGTTTAATATACACGGGACATGTTACCAGGTGAAAAGTATAAGTGAGGAGAGTGTGTTCCGCTGATGGTTTAATATACACGGGACATGTTACCAGGTGAACAGTATAAGTGAGGAGAATGTGTTCCCCTGATGGTTTAATATACACAGGACATGTTACCAGGTGAACAGTATAAGTGAGGAGAGTGCTTTCCCCTGATGTTTTAATATACATGGGACATGTTAACAGGTGAACAGTATAAGTGAGGAGAGTGAGTTCCCCTGATGGTTTAATACACACTGGAAATGTTACCAGGTGAACAGTATAAGTGAGGAGAATGTGTTCCCCTGATGGTTTAATATGCACAGGACATGTTACCAGGTGAACAGTATAAGTGAGGAGAGTGTGTTCCCCTGATTGTCTAACACTCACGGGACATGTTACCAGGTGAACAGTATATGTGAGTAGAGTGTGTTCCCCTGATGGTTTAACACGCACGGGACATGTTACCAGGTGAACAGTATAAGTGAGGAGAGTGTGTTCCGCTGATGGTTTAATACGCACGGGACATGTTGCCAGGTGAACAGTATAAGTGAGGAGAGTGTGTTCCCCTGATGGTTTAACACGCACGGGACATGTTACCAGGTGAACAGTATAAGTGAGGAGAGTGAGTTCCCCTGTTTGTTTAATACTGACGGGACATGTCACCAGGTGAATAGTATAAGTGAGGAGAGTGTGTTCCCCTGATTGTTTAATACACACGGGACATGTCGCCTGGTGAACAGTCTCAGTGAGGAGAGTGTGTTCCCCTGATGGTTTAATATACACGGGACATGTTACCAGGTGAACAGTATAAGTGAGGAGAGTGTGTTCCCCTGATTGTTCAATACACACGGGACATGTTACCAAGTGAAATGTATAATTGAGGAGAGTGTGTTCCCCTGATGGTTTAATATACACGGTACATGTTACCAGGTGAACAGTATAAGTGAGGAGAGTATGTTCCCCTGATTGTTTAATATACACGGGACATGTTACCAGGTGAACAGTATAAGTGAGGAGAGTGTGTTCCCCTGATGGTTTAATATACACGGGACATGTTCCCAGGTGAACAGTATAAGTGAGGAGAGTGTGTTCCCCTGATGGTTTAATATACACAGGGCATATTACCAGGTGAACAGTATAAGTGAGGAGACTGTGTTCCCCTTATGGTTTAATACACACGGGACATGTTATCAGGTGAACAGTATAAGTGAGGAGAGTGTGTTCCCCTGATTGTTTAATGCACACGGGACATGTTACCATTTGAACAGTATTAGTGAGGAGAGTGTGTTCCCCTGATGGTTTCATATACACGGGACATGTTACCAGGAGAACAGTATAAGTGAGGGGAGTGCTTTCCCCTGATGGTTTAATATTCACGGGACATGTTACCAGCTGAACAGTATAAGTGAGGAGAGTGTGTTCCCCTGATGGTTTAACACGCACGGGACATGTTACCAGGTGAACAGTATAAGTGAGGAGAGTGTATTCCCCTGATTGTTTAATACACACAGGACATATTACCATGTGAACAGTATAAGTGAGGAGAGTGTGTTCCCCTGATTGTTTAATACTCACGGGACATGTTACCAGCTGAACAGTATAAGTGAGGAGAGTGTGTTCCCCTGATGGTTTAACACGCACTGGACATGTTACCAGGTGAACAGTATAATTGAGGAGAGTGTGTTCCCCTGATTGTTTAATACTGACGGGACATGTCACCAGATGAACAGTATAAGTGAGGAGAGTGTGTTCCCCTGATGGTTTAACACGCACTGGACATGTTACCAGGTGAACAGTATAATTGAGGAGAGTGTGTTCCCCTGATTGTTTAATACTGACGGGACATGTCACCAGGTGAACAGTATAAGTGAGGAGAGTGTGTTCCCCTGATGGTTTAATATACACGGGACATGTTACCAGGTGAACTGTATAAGTGAGGAGAGTGTGTTCCCCTGATGGTTTAATATACACGGGACATGTTACCAGGTGAACTGCATAAGTGAGGAGAGTGTGTTCCCCTGATTGTTTAATATACATGGGACTTGTTACCAGGTGAACAGTATAATTGAGGAGAGTGTGTTCCCCTGATGGTTTAATATACACGGGACATGTATCCAGGTGAACAGTATCAGTGAGGAGAGTGTGTTCCCCTGATGATTTAATGCACACAGGACATGTTACCAGGTGAACAGTATAAGTGAGGAGAGTGTTTTCCCCTGATTGTTTAATATACCCGGGACATGGCACCAGGTGAACAGTATAACTGAGGAGAGTGTGTTCCCCTGATGGTTTAATATACACAGGACATGTTACCAGGTGAACTGTATAAGTGAGGAGAGTGTGTTCCCCTGATCGTTTAGCATACACGGGACATGTTGCCAGGTGAACAGTATAAGTGAGGAGAGTGTGTTCCCCTGATGGTTTAACACGCATGGGAAATGTTACCAGGTGAACAGTATAAGTGAGGAGAGTGTGTTCCGCTGTTGGTTTAATATACTCAGGACATGATACCAGGTGAACAGTATAACTGAAGAGAGTGTGTTCCACTGATGGTTTAATATACACGGGACATGTTACCAGGTGAACTGTATAAGTGAGGAGAGTGAGTTCCCCTGATTTTTTAATATACCCGGGACATGTCACCAGGTGATCAGTATAAGTGAGGAGAGTGTGTTCCCCTGATGGTTTAATATACACGGGACATGTTACCAGGTGAACAGTATAAGTGAGGAGAGTGCTTTCCCCTGATGGTTTAATATACACGGGACATGTTACCAGGTGAAAAGTATAAGTGAGGAGAGTGTGTTCCGCTGATGGTTTAATATACACGGGACATGTTACCAGGTGAACAGTATAAGTGAGGAGAATGTGTTCCCCTGATGGTTTAATATACACAGGACATGTTACCAGGTGAACAGTATAAGTGAGGAGAGTGCTTTCCCCTGATGTTTTAATATACATGGGACATGTTAACAGGTGAACAGTATAAGTGAGGAGAGTGAGTTCCCCTGATGGTTTAATACACACTGGAAATGTTACCAGGTGAACAGTATAAGTGAGGAGAATGTGTTCCCCTGATGGTTTAATATGCACAGGACATGTTACCAGGTGAACAGTATAAGTGAGGAGAGTGTGTTCCCCTGATTGTCTAACACTCACGGGACATGTTACCAGGTGAACAGTATATGTGAGTAGAGTGTGTTCCCCTGATGGTTTAACACGCACGGGACATGTTACCAGGTGAACAGTATAAGTGAGGAGAGTGTGTTCCGCTGATGGTTTAATACGCACGGGACATGTTGCCAGGTGAACAGTATAAGTGAGGAGAGTGTGTTCCCCTGATGGTTTAACACGCACGGGACATGTTACCAGGTGAACAGTATAAGTGAGGAGAGTGAGTTCCCCTGTTTGTTTAATACTGACGGGACATGTCACCAGGTGAATAGTATAAGTGAGGAGAGTGTGTTCCCCTGATTGTTTAATACACACGGGACATGTCACCTGGTGAACAGTCTCAGTGAGGAGAGTGTGTTCCCCTGATGGTTTAATATACACGGGACATGTTACCAGGTGAACAGTATAAGTGAGGAGAGTGTGTTCCCCTGATTGTTCAATACACACGGGACATGTTACCAAGTGAAATGTATAATTGAGGAGAGTGTGTTCCCCTGATGGTTTAATATACACGGTACATGTTACCAGGTGAACAGTATAAGTGAGGAGAGTATGTTCCCCTGATTGTTTAATATACACGGGACATGTTACCAGGTGAACAGTATAAGTGAGGAGAGTGTGTTCCCCTGATGGTTTAATATACACGGGACATGTTCCCAGGTGAACAGTATAAGTGAGGAGAGTGTGTTCCCCTGATGGTTTAATATACACAGGGCATATTACCAGGTGAACAGTATAAGTGAGGAGACTGTGTTCCCCTTATGGTTTAATACACACGGGACATGTTATCAGGTGAACAGTATAAGTGAGGAGAGTGTGTTCCCCTGATTGTTTAATGCACACGGGACATGTTACCATTTGAACAGTATAAGTGAGGAGAGTGTGTTCCCCTGATGGTTTCATATACACGGGACATGTTACCAGGAGAACAGTATAAGTGAGGGGAGTGCTTTCCCCTGATGGTTTAATATTCACGGGACATGTTACCAGCTGAACAGTATAAGTGAGGAGAGTGTGTTCCCCTGATGGTTTAACACGCACGGGACATGTTACCAGGTGAACAGTATAAGTGAGGAGAGTGTATTCCCCTGATTGTTTAATACACACAGGACATATTACCATGTGAACAGTATAAGTGAGGAGAGTGTGTTCCCCTGATTGTTTAATACTCACGGGCCATGTTACCAGCTGAACAGTATAAGTGAGGAGAGTGTGTTCCCCTGATGGTTTAACACGCACTGGACATGTTACCAGGTGAACAGTATAATTGAGGAGAGTGTGTTCCCCTGATTGTTTAATACTGACGGGACATGTCACCAGGTGAACAGTATAAGTGAGGAGAGTGTGTTCCCCTGATGGTTTAACACGCACTGGACATGTTACCAGGTGAACAGTATAATTGAGGAGAGTGTGTTCCCCTGATTGTTTAGTACTGACGGGACATGTCACCAGGTGAACAGTATAAGTGAGGAGAGTGTGTTCCCCTGATGGTTTAATATACACGGGACATGTTACCAGGTGAACTGTATAAGTGAGGAGAGTGTGTTCCCCTGATGGTTTAATATACACGGGACATGTTACCAGGTGAACTGCATAAGTGAGGAGAGTGTGTTCATCTGATTGTTTAATATACATGGGACTTGTTACCAGGTGAACAGTATAATTGAGGAGAGTGTGTTCCCCTGATGGTTTAATATACATGGGACATGTTCCCAGGTGAACACTATAAGTGAGGAGAGATTGTTACCCTGATTGTTTAGTACGCACGGGACATGTCACCAGGTGAACAGTATAAGTGAGGATTATGTGTTCCCCTGATGGTTTAACAAGCACGGGACATGTTACCAGGTGAACAGTATAAGTGAGGATTATGTGTTCCCCTGATGGTTTAATATGCACGGGACACGTTACCAGGCGAACAGAATAAGTGAGGAGACTGTGTTCCCCTGATGGTTTAATACACACGGGACATGTTACCAGGTGAACAGGAGAAGTGAGGAGAGTGTGTTCCCCGGATGGTTTAATATACACGGGAAATGTTACCAGGTGAACAGTATAAGTGAGGAGAGTGTGTTCCCCTGATGGTTTAATATACACGGGACATGTTACCAGGTGAACAGTATAAGTGAGGAAAGTGTGTTCCCCTGATGGTTTAATATACACAGGACATGTTACCAGGTGAACAGTATAAGTGAGGAGACTGTATTCCCCTGATGTTCTAATATACACGGGACGTGTCACCAGGTGAAGAGTAGAAGTGAGGAGCGTGTGTTCCCCTGATTGTTTAATATACATGGGACATGTTACCAGGTGAACAGTATAAGTGAAGAGAGTGTGTTCCCCTGATTATTTAATACACACAGGAAATGTTACCAGGTGAACAGTATATGTGGGGAGAGTGTGTTCCCCTGATGGTTTAATATAAATGGGACATGTTACCAGGTGAACAGTATAAGTGAGGAGAGTGTGTTCCCCTGATTGTTTAATATACATGGGACATGTTACCAGGTGAACAGTATAAGTGAAGAGAGTGTGTTCCCCTGATTGTTTAATACACATGTGACATGTTATCAGGTGAACAGTATAAGTGAGGAGAGTGTGTTCCCCTGATGGGTTAATATACACGGGACATGTCACCAGGTGAACAGTATAAGTGAGGAGAGAGTGTTCCACTGATGGTTTAATGCACACGGGACATGTTACCAGGTGAACAGTGTAAGTTAGGAGAGTGTGTTCCCCTTTTGGTTTAATACGCACGGGACATTTCACCAAGTGAACTGTATAAGTGAGGAGAGTGTGTTCCCCTGATTGTTTAATGCACACAGGACATGTTACCAGGTGAACAGCATAAGTGAGGAGAGAGTGTTCCACTGATGGTTTAATACACACGGGACATGTTACCAGGTGAACAGTATAAGTGAGGAGAGTGCTTTCCCCTGAGGTTTAATATTCACGGGACATGTTACCAGTTGAACAGTATAAGTGAGGAGAGTGTTTTCCCCTGATTGTTTAATAAAGCCCGGAGGTGGCACCAGGTGAACAGTATAAGTGAGGAGCGTGTGTTCCCCTGATTGTTTAATATACATGGGACTTGTTACCAGGTGAACAGTATAATTGAGGAGAGTGCTTTCCCCCGATGGTTTAATATACACGGTACATGTTACCAGGTGAACAGTATAAGTGAGGAGAGTGTGTTCCCCTGATGGTTTAATATACAGGGGACATGTTACCAGGTGAACAGTATAAGTGAGGAGAGTGTGTTCCCCTGATGGTTTAATATACATGATACATGTTCCCAGGTGAACAGTATAAGTGAGGAGAGTGTATTCCCCTGACGGTTTAATATACACGGGACATGTTCCCAGGTGAACAGTATAAGTGAGGAGAGTGTGTTCCCCTGATGGTTTAATATACACAGGGCATATTACCAGGTGAACAGTATAAGTGAGGAGAGTGTGTTCCCCTTATGGTTTAATACACACGGGACATGTTATCAGGTGAACAGTATAAGTGAGGAGAGTGTGTTCCCCTGATTGTTTAATGCACACGGGACATGTTAGCAGGTGAACAGTATAAGTGAGGAGAGTGTGTTCCCCTGATGGTTTAATATACACGGGACATGTTACCTGGTGAACAGTATAAGTGAGGAGAGTGTGTTCCCTTGATTGTTTAATGCGCACGGGACATGTTACCAGGTGAACAGTATAAGTGAGGAGAGTGTGTTCCCCTGATGGTTTCATATACACGGGACATGTTACCAGGAGAACAGTATAAGTGAGGGGAGTGCTTTCCCCTGATGGTTTAATATTCACGGGACATGTTACCAGCTGAACAGTATAAGTGAGGAGAGTGTGTTCCCCTGATGGTTTAACACGCACGGGACATATTACCAGGTGAACAGTATAAGTGAGGAGAGTGTGTTCCCCTGATTGTTTAATACACACGGGACATGGTACCAAGTGAACAGTATAAGTGAGGAGAGTGTGTTCCCCTGATTGTTTAATACTAACGGGACATGTCACCAGGTGAACAGTATAAGTGAGGAGAATGTGTTCCCCTGATGGTTTAATATACACGGGACATGTTACCAGGTGAACTGTATAAGTGAGGAGAGTGTGTTCCCCTGATTGTTTAATATACATGGGACTTGTTACCAGGTGAACAGTATAAGTGAGGAGAGTGTGTTCCCCTGATGGTTTAATATACACGCGACATGTTACCAGGTGAACAGTATAATTGAGGAGAGTGTGTTCCGTTTGATGGTTTAACATACACGGGACATGTTTCCAGGTGAACAGTATAAATGAGGTGAGTGTGTTCCCCTGATCGTTTAGTATACACGGGACATGTTGCCAGGTGAACAGCATAAGTGAGGAGAGATTGTTACCCTGATTGTTTAGTACGCACGGGACATGTCACCAGGTGAACAGTATAAGTGAGGAGAGTGTGTTCCCCTGATGGTTTAACAAGCACGGGACATGTTACCAGGTGAACAGTATAAGTGAGGAGAGTGAGTTCCCCTGATTTTTTAATATACCCGGGACATGTCACCAGGTGATCAGTATAAGTGAGGAGAGTGTGTTCCCCTGATGGTTTAAAATACACGGGACATGTTACCAGGTGAACAGTGTAAGTGAGGAGAGTGCTTTCCCCTGATGGTTTAATATACACGGGACATGTTACCAGGTGAACAGTATAAGTGAGGAGAGTGTGTTCCCCTGATGGTTTAATATACACGGGACATGTTAGCAGGTGAACAGTATATGTGAGCAGTGTGTGTTCCCCTGATTGTTAAATATACACGGGACACGTTACCAGGCGAACAGAAAAAGTGAGGAGACTGTGTTCCCCTGATGGTTTAATACACACGGGACATGTTACCAGGTGAACAGTATAAGTGAGGAGAGTGTCTTCCCCTGATGGTTTAATATACACGGGACATGTTACCAGGTGAACAGTATAAGTGAGGAGACTGTATTCCCCTGATGGTTTAATATACACGGGACATGTTAGCAGGTGAACAGTATAAGTGAGGAGAATGTGTTCCCCTGATGGTTTAATATACACAGGACATGTTACCAGGTGAACAGTATAAGTGAGGAGAGTGTGTTCCCCTGATTGTTTAATACTCACGGGACATGTTACCAGGTGAACAGTATAAGTGAGGAGAGTGTGTTCCCCTGATGGTTTAATACACCCGGGACATGTTACCAGGTGAACAGTATAAGTGAGGGGAGTGTGTTCCCCTGATTGTTTAATACTGACGGGACGTGTCACCAGGTGAAGAGTAGAAGTGAGGAGCGTGTGTTCCCCTGATGGTTTAATATGCGCGGGACATGTTACCAGGTGAACAGCATAAGTGAAGAGAGTGTGTTCCCCTGATTGTTTAATATACATGGGACATGTTACCAGGTGAACAGTATAAGTGAAGAGAGTGTGTTCCCCTGATTGTTTAATACACACAGGACATGTTACCAGGTAAACAGTATAAATGAGGAGAGTGTGTTCCCCTGATGGTTTAATATACATGGGACATGTTACCAGATGAACAGTATAAGTGAAGAGAGTGTGTTCCCCTGATTGTTTAATACACACGGGACATGTTGCCAGGTGAACAGTATAAGTGAGGAGAGTGTGTTCCACTGATGGTTTAATATACACAGGAAATGTTACCAGGTGAACAGTATATGTGGGGAGAGTGTGCTCCCCTGATGGTTTAATATAAATGGGACATGTTACCAGGTGAACAGTATAAGTGAGGAGAGTGTGTTCCCCTGATGGTTTAATACAAACAGGACATGTCAACAGGTGAACAGTGTAAGTGAGGAGAGTGAATTCCACTGATTGTTTAATACACACGGGACATGTCACCAGATGAACAGTCCAAGTGAGGAGAGTGTGTTCCCCTGATGGTTTAATATACACGGGACATGTTACCAGCTGAACAGTATAAGTGAGGAGAGAGTTTTCCACTGATGGTTTAATATACACGGGACATGTCACCAGGTGAACAGTATATGTGAGGAGAGTGTGTTCCCCTGATGGTTTAATGCACACGGGACATGTTACCAGGTGAACAGTATAAGTGAGGAGAATGTGTTCCCCTGATGGTTTAATATACACGGGACATGTTACCAGGTGAACAGTATATGTGAGGAGATTGTGTTCCCCTGATGGTTTAATATACACGAGACATGTTACCATGTGATCAGTATAAGTGAGGAGAGTGTGTTCCCCTGATGGTTTAATATACACGGGACATGTTACCAGGTGAACAGTGTAAGTGAGGAGAGTGCTTTCCCCTGATGGTTTAATATACACGGGACATGTTACCAGGTGAACAGTATAAGTGAGGAGAGTGTGTTCCGCTGATGGTTTAATATACACGGGACATGTTACCAAGTGAACAGTATAAGTGAGGAGACTGTATTCCCCTGATGGTTTAATAAACACGGGACATGTTAGCAGGTGAACAGTATAAGTGAGGATTATGTGTTCCCCTGATGGTTTAATATGCACGGGACATGTTACCAGGTGAACAGTATATGTGAGCAGTGTGTGTTCCCCTGATTGTTAAATATACACGGGACACGTTACCAGGCGAACAGAATAAGTGGGGTGATTGTGTTCCCCTGATGGTTTAATACACACGGGACATGTTACCAGGTGAACAGTATAAGTGAGGAGAGTGTGTTCCCCTGATGGTTTAATATACACGGGACATGTTACCAGGTGAACAGTATAAGTGAGGAGACTGTATTCCCCTGATGGTTTAATATACACGGGACATGTTAGCAGGTGAACAGTATAAGTGAGGAGAATGTGTTCCCCTGATGGTTTAATATACACAGGACATGTTACCAGGTGAACAGTATAAGTGAGGAGAGTGTGTTCCCCTGATTGTTTCATACACCCGGGACATATTACCAGGTGAACAGTATAAGTGAGGAGAGTGTGTTCCCCTGATTGTTTAATACTGACGGGACATGTCACCAGGTGAAGAGTAGAAGTGAGGAGCGTGTGTTCCCCTGATGGTTTAATATGCGCGGGACATGTTACCAGGTGAACAGCATAAGTGAAGAGAGTGTGTTCCCCTGATTGTTTAATATACATGGGACATGTTACCAGGTGAACAGTATAAGTGAAGAGAGTGTGTTCCACTGATTGTTTAATACACACAGGACATGTTACCAGGTAAACAGTATAAGTGAGGAGAGTGTGTTCCCCTGATGGTTTAATATACATGGGACATGTTACCAGGTGAACGGTATAAGTGAAGAGAGTGTGTTCCCCTGATTGTTTAATACACACGGGACATGTTACCAGGTGAACAGTATAAGTGAGTAGAGTGTGTTCCACTGATGGTTTAATATACACAGGAAATGTTACCAGGTGAACAGTATAAGTGAGGAGAGTGTGTTCCCCTGATGGTTTAATACAAACAGGACATGTCACCAGATGAACAGTATAAGTGAGGAGAGAGTGTTCCCCTGATGGTTTAATATACACGGGACATGTTACCAGCTGAACAGTGTAAGTGAGGAGAGTGTGTTCCCCTTTTGGTTTAATACGCACGGGACATTTCACCAAGTGAACTGTATAAGTGAGGAGAGTGTGTTCCCCTGATTGTTTAATGCACACAGGGCATGTTACCAGGTGAACAGCATAAGTGAGGAGAGAGTGTTCCACTGATGGTTTAATGCACACGGGACATGTTACCAGGTGAACAGTATAAGTGAGGAGAGTGTGTTCCCCTGATTGTTTAATACTCACGGGACATGTTACCAGGTGAACAGTATATGAGAGGAGAGTGTGTTCCCCTGATGGTTTAATATACCCGGGACATGTCACCAGGGGAACAGTATAATTGAGGAGAGTGTGTTCCCCTGATTGTTTAATATACACGGGACATGTTACCAGGTGAACAGTATAAGTGAGGAGAGTGTGTTCCCCTGATTGTTTAATACTCACGGGACATGTTATCAGCTGAACAGTATAAGTGAGGAGAGTGTGTTCCCCTGATGGTTTAACACGCACGGGACATGTTACCAGGTGAACAGTATAAGTGAGGAGAATGTGTTCCCCTGATGGTTTAATATACACGGGACATGTTACCAGGTGAACAGTATATGTGAGGAGAGTGTGTTCCCCTGATGGTTTAACAAGCACGGGACATGTTACCAGTTGAACAGTATAAGTGAGGAGAGTGAGTTCCCCTGATGGTTTAATAGACACGGGACATGTCACCAGGTGAACAGTAGAAGTGAGCAGAATATTTTCCCCTGATGGTTAAATATGCAAAGGACATGTTACCAGGTGAACAGCAGAAGTGAGGAGAGTGTGTTCCCCTGATGGTTTAATACCGACGGGACATGTTACCAGATGAACAGTATAAGTGAGTTGAGTGTGTTCCCCTGATGGTTTAATGCACACAGGACATGTTACCAGGTGAACAGTATAAGTGAGGAGAGTGTGTTCCCCTGATGGTTTAATATACACGGGACATGTTACCAGGTGAACAGTATAAGTGAGGTGAGTGTTTTCCCCTGATTGTTTAATATACCCCGGACATGTTACCAGGTGAACAGTATAATTGAGGAGAGTGTGTTCCCCTGATTGTTTAATACACACGGGACATGTTACCAGGTGAACAGTATAAGTGTGGAGAGTGTGTTCCCCTGATGGTTTAATACAAACGGGACATGTCACCAGGTGAACAGTAGAAGTGAGCAGAATATTTTCCCCTCATGGTTAAATATGCAAAGGACATGTTACCAGGTGAACAGCAGAAGTGAGGAGAGTGTGTTCCCCTGATGGTTTAATACCGACGGGACATGTTACCAGATGAACAGTATAAGTGAGGAGAGTGTGTTCCCCTGATGGTTTAATGCACACAGGACATGTTACCAGGTGAACAGTATAAGTGAGGAGAGTGTGTTCCCCTGATGGTTTAATATACACGGGACATGTTACCAGGTGAACAGTATAAGTGAGGAGAGTGTGTTCCCCTGATGGTTTAATACACACAGGATATGTTACCAGCTGAACAGTATAAGTGAGGAGAGTGTGTTCCCCTGATGGTTTAATACACACAGGATATGTTACCAGCTGAACAGTATAAGTGAGGAGAGTGAGTTCCCCTGATGGTTTAATATGCACGTGACATTTCACCAAGTGAACTGCATAAGTGAGGAGAGTGTGTTCCCCTGATGGTTTAATACTGACGGGACATGTTACCAGATGAACAGTATAAGTGAGGAGAGTGTGTTCCCCTGATGGTTTAATACACACAGGATATGTTACCAGCTGAACAGTATAAGTGAGGAGAGAGTGTTCCCCTTTTGGTTAAATAAGCACGGGCATTTCACCAAGTGAAAAGTATAAGTGAGGAGAGTGTGTTCCCCTGATGGTTTAATATGCACGGGGCATGTTACCAGGTGAACAGTATAAGTGAGGAGAGTGTGTTCCCCTGATGGTTCAATAGACACAGGATATGTTACCAGCTGAACAGTGTAAGTGAGGAGAGAGTGTTCCCCTTTTGGTTAAATAAGCACGGGCATTTCACCAAGTGAAAAGTATAAGTGAGGAGAGTGTGTTCCCCTGATGGTTTAATATACCCGGGACATGTCAGCAGGTGAACAGTATAATAGAGGAGAGTGTGATCCCCTGATTGTTTAATACACACGGGACATGTCACCAGGTGAACATTATAAGTGAGGAGAGTGTGTTCCCCTGATTGTTTAATACTCACGGGACATATTACCAGCTGAACAGTATAAGCGAGGAGAGTGTGTTCCCCTGATGGTTTAACACGCACGGGACATGTTACCAGGTGAACAGAAGAAGTGAGGAGAGTGTTTTCCCCCGATTGTTTAATATACCCGGGACATGGCACCAGGTGAACAGTATAATTGAGGAGAGTATGTTCCCCTGATTGTTTAATACACACGGGACATGTCACCGGGTGAGCAGTAGAAGTGAGGAGAGTGTGTTCCCCTGATTGTTTAATACAAACGGGACATGTCACCAGGTGAACAGTATAAGTGAGGAGAGTGTGTTCCCCTTATGGTTTAATACTGACGGGACATGTTACCAGATGAACATTATAAGTGAGGAGAGTGTGTTCCCCTGATGGTTTAATGCACACAGGACATGTTACCAGGTGAACAGTATAAGTGAGGAGAGTGTGTTCCCCTGATGGTTTAATATACACGGGACATGTTACCTGGTGAACAGTATAAGTGAGGAGAGTGTGTTCCCCTGATGGTTTAATATACTCGGGACATGTTACCAGGTGAACAGTATAAGTGAGGAGAGTGTGTTCCCCTGATGGTTTAATATACTCGGGACATGTTACCAGGTGAACAGTATCAGTGAGGAGAGTGTGTTCCCCTGATGGTTTAATATACACGGGACATGTTACCAGGTGAACATTATAATTGAGGAGAGTGTTTTCCCCTGATGGTTTAATATACTCGGGACATGTTACCAGGTGAACAGTATCAGTGAGGAGAGTGTGTTCCCCTGATGGTTTAATATACACGGGACATGTTACCAGATGAACAGTATAAGTGAGGTGAGTGTGTTCACCTAATGGTTTAATACGCACGGGACATGTCACCAAGTGAACTGTATAAGTGAGGAGAGTGTGTTCCCCTGATGGTTTAATGCACACAAGACATTTTACCAGGTGAACAGTATAAGTGAGGAGAGTGTGTTCCCCTGATGGTTAAATATGCAAAGGACATGTCACCAGGTGAACAGTATAAGTGAGGAGAGTGTGTTCCCCTGATGGTTTAATATACACGGGACATGTCACCAGGTGAACAGTATAAGTGAGCAGAATGTTTTCCCCTGATGGTTAAATATGCAAAGGACATGTTACCAGGTGAACAGTATAAGTGAGGAGAGTGTGTTCCCCTGATGGTTTAACGCACACAGGACATGTTACCAGGTGAAAAGTATAAGTGAGGAGAGTGTGTTCCCCTGATGGTTTAATATACACGGGACATGTTACCAGATGAACAGTGTAAGTGAGGAGAGTGTATTCCCCTGATGGTTTAATATACACTGGATATGTTACCAGGTGAAAAGTATAAGTGAGGAGAGTGTGTTCCCCTGATGGTTTAATATACACGGGACATGTTACCAGATGAACAGTATAAGTGAGGTGAGTGTCTTCACCTGATGGTTTAATACGCACGGGACATGTCACCAAGTGAACTGTATAAGTCAGGAGAGTGTGTTCCCCTGATGGTTTAATGCACACAGGACATTTTACCAGGTGAACAGTGTAAGTGAGGAGAGTGTGTTCCCCGGATGGTTTAATATACACTGGATATGTTCCCAGGTGAAAATTATAAGTGAGGAGAGTGTGTTCCCCTGATGGTTTAATATACACGGGACATGTTACCAGGTGAACAGTATAAGTGAGGAGAGTGTGTTCCCCTGATGGTTTAATATACACGGGACAGGTGACTAGGTGAACAGTATTAGTGATGAAAGTGTGTTCCCCTGATGGTTTAATATACACAGGGCATGTTACCAGGTAAACAGTATAAGTGAGGAGAGTGTGTTCCCCTGATGGTTTAATATACACAGGGCATGTTACCAGGTGAACAGTATAAGTGAGGAGATTGTGTTCCCCTGATGTTTTAATACACACGGGACATGTTATCAGGTGAACAGTATAAGTGAGCAGAGTGTGTTCCCCTGATTGTTTAATACACACTGGACATGTTACCAGGTGAACAGTATAAGTGAGCAGAGTGTGTTCCCCTGATGTTTTAATATGGACAGGACATGTTACCAGGTGAACAGTATAAGTGAGGAGAGTGTGTTCCATTGATGGTTTAATATACACAGGACATGTTACCAGGTGAACAGTATAAGTGAGGAGAGTGTGTTCCCCTGATTGTTTAAAACGCACGGGACATGTTACCAGGTGAACCGTATAAGTGAGGAGAATGTGTTCCCCTGTTTGTTTAATACGCACGGGACATGTTATCAAGTGAACAGTATAAGTGAGGAGAATGTTTTCCCCTGATTGTTTAATACACACGGGACATGTTACCAGGTGAACCGTATAAGTGAGGAGAATGTTTTCCCCTGATTGTTTAATACACACGGGACATGTTACCAGGTGAACAGTATAAGTGAGGAGAGTGTGTTCCCCTGATTGTTTAATACACACGGGACATGTTAGCAGGTGAAAAGTTTAAGTGAGGAGAATGTGTTCCCCTGATGGTTTAATATACATGGGACATTTCACCAAGTGAACTGTATAAGTGAGGAGAATGTGTTCCCCTGATGGTTTGATGCAAACAGGACATGTTACCAGGTGAACAGTTTAAGTGAGGAGAGAGTGTTCCCCTGATTGTTTAATGCAATCAGGACATGTTGCCAGGTGAACAGTATAAGTGAGGAGAGAGTGTTCCACTGATGGTTTAATACTGACGGGACATGTTACCAGATGAATAGTATAAGTGAGGAGAGTGCTTTCCCCTGATGGTTTAATATTCAAGGGAAATGTTCCAGGTGAACAGTATAAGTGAGGGGAGTGTGTTCCCCTGATGGTTTAATAAGCACGGGCATTTCACCAAGTGAACTGGAAAAGTGAGGAGAGTGTGTTCCCCTGATGGTTTAATACGCACGGGACATGTTACCAGGTGAACAGTATAAGTGAGGAGAGAGTGTTCCACTGATGATTTAATGCACACAGGACATGTTACCAGGTGAACAGTATAAGTGAGGAGAGTGCTTTCCCCTGATGGTTTAATATTCACGGGACATGTCACCAGGTGAACAGTATAAGTGAGGAGAGTGTGTTCCCCTGATGGTTTAATATACACGGGACATGTTACCAGGTGAACAGTATAAGTGAGGAGAGTGTGTTCCCCTGATGGTTTAATATACACTGGATATGTTACCAGGTGAAAAGTATAAGTGAGGAGAGTGTGTTCCCCTGATGGTTTAATATACACGGGACATGTTACCAGATGAACAGTATAAGTGAGGCGAGTGTCTTCACCTGATGGTTTAATATTCACGGGACATGTCACCAGGTGAACAGTATAAGTGAGGAGAGTGTGTTCCCCTGATGGTTTAATATACACGGGACATGTTACCAGGTGAACAGTATAAGTGAGGAGAGTGTGTTCCCCTGATGGTTTAATATACACAGGGCATGTTACCAGGTGAACAGTATAAGTGAGGAGATTGTGTTCCCCTGATGTTTTAATACACACGGGACATGTTATCAGGTGAACGGTATAAGTGAGGAGAGTTTGTTCCCCTGATTGTTTAATGCACACGGGACATGTTACCAGGTGAACAGTATAAGTGAGGAGAGTGTGTTCCATTGATGGTTTAATATACACAGGACATGTTACCAGGTGAACAGTATAAGTGAGGAGAGTGTGTTCCCCTGATTGTTTAAAACGCACGGGACATGTTACCAGGTGAACCGTATAAGTGAGGAGAATGAGTTCCCCTGTTTGTTTAATACGCACGGGACATATTACCAAGTGAACAGTATAAGTGAGGAGAATGTGTTCCCCTGATTGTTTAATACACACGGGACATGTTCCCAGGTGAACCGTATAAGTGAGGAGAATGTGTTCCCCTGTTTGTTTAATACGCAGGGGACATGTTACCAAGTGAACAGTATAAGTGAGGAGAATGTTTTCCCCTGATTGTTTAATTCACACGGGACATGTTACCAGGTGAACCGTATAAGTGAGGAGAGTGTGTTCCCCTGATTGTTTAATACACACGGGACATGTTACCAAGTGAACAGTATAAGTGAGGAGAGTGTGTTCACCAGATTGATTAATATTACGGGACATGTTGCCTGGTGAACAGTATAAGTGAGGAGAGTGTGTTCCCCTGATTGTTTAATACACACGGGACATGTTAGCAGGTGAAAAGTTTAAGTGAGGAGAATGTGTTCCCCTGATGGTTTAATATACACGGGACATTTCACCAAGTGAACTGTATAAGTGAGGAGAGTGTGTTCCCCTGATTGTTTAATGCAAACAGGACATGTTGCCAGGTGAACAGTATAAGTGAGGAGAGTGTGTTCCCCTGATGGTTTAATGCAAACAGGACTTCTTACCAGGTGAACAGTATAAGTGAGGTGAGAGTGTTCCCCTGATTGTTTAATGCAAACAGGACATGTTGCCAGGTGAACAGTATAAGTGAGGAGAGTGTGTTCCCCTGATGGTTTAATGCAAACAGGACATGTTGCCAGGTGAACAGTATAAGTGAGGAGAGAGTTTTCCACTGATGGTTTAATACTGACGGGACATGTTACCAGATGAACAGTATAAGTGAGGAGTTGCTTTCCCCTGATGGTTTAATATTCACGGGAAAAGTTCCAGGTGAACAGTATAAGTGAGGGGAGTGTGTTCCCCTGATGGTTTAATAAGCACGGGCATTTCACCAAGTGAACTGGAAAAGTGAGGAGAGTGTGTTCCCCTGATGGTTTAATACGCACGGGACAAGTTACCAGGTGAACAGTATAAGTGAGGAGAGAGTGTTCCACTGATGATTTAATGCACACAGGACATGTTACCAGGTGAACAGTATAAGTGAGGAGAGTGCTTTCCCCTGATGGTTTAATATTCACGGGACATGTCACCAGGTGAACAGTATAAGTGAGGAGAGTGTGTTCCCCTGATGGTTTAATATACACGGGACATGTTACCAGGTGAACAGTATAATTGAGGAGACTGTGATCCCCTGATTGTTTAATACACACGGGACATGTTACCAGGTGAACAGTATAAGTGAGGAGAGTGTTTTCCCCTGATTGTTTAATACACACAGGACATGTCACCAGGTGAACAGTATAAGTGAGGAGAGTGTTTTCCCCTGATTGTTTAATACACACGGGACATGTCACCAGGTGAACAGTATATGTGAGGAGAGTGTGTTCCCCTGATGGATTAACACGCACGGGACATGTTACCAGGTGAAGAGTATAAGTGAGTGGAGTGTGTTCAGCTGATGGCTTAATATACCCGGGACATGTCACCAGGTGAACATTATAAGTTAGGAGAGTGTGTTCCCCTGATTGTTTAATACGCACGGGACATTTCACCAGGTGAACAGTATAAGTGAGGAGAGTGTGTTCCCCTGATGGTTTAATATACACGGGACATTTCACCAGGTGAACAGTATAAGTGAGGAGAGTGTGTTCCCCTGATGGTTTAATATGCACGGGACATGTTACCAGCTGAACAGTGTAAGTGAGGAGAGTGTGTTCCCCTGATTGTTTAATATACACGGGACATTTCACCAGGTGAACAGTATAAGTGAGGAGAGTGTGTTCCCCTGATGGTTTAATATGCACGGGACATGTTACCAGCTGAACAGTGTAAGTGAGGAGAGTGTGTTCCCCTGATTGTTTAATATACACGGGACATTTCACCAGGTGAACAGTATAAGTGAGGAGAGTGTGTTCCCCTGATGGTTTAATATGCACGGGACATGTTACCAGCTGAACAGTGTAAGTGAGGAGAGTGTGTTCCCCTGATTGTTTAATATACACGGGACATGTTACCAGCTGAACAGTATAAGTGAGGAGAGTCTGTTCCCCTGATTGTTTAATATACACGGGACATGTTACCAGCTGAACAGTATAAGTGAGGAGAGTCTGTTCCCCTGATTGTTTAATATACACGGGACATGTTACCAGCTGAACAGTATAAGTGAGGAGAGGGTGTTCCCCTGATGGTTTAATACACACGGGACATGTTATCAGGTGAACGGTATAAGTGAGGAAAGTGTGTTCCCCTGTTTGTTTAATGCACACGGGACATGTTACCAGATGAACAGTATAAGTGAGGAGAGTGTGTTCCCCTGATGGTTTCATATACACGGGACATGTTACCTGGAGAACAGTATAAGTGAGGGGAGTGCTTTCCCCTGATGGTTTAATATTCACGGGACATGTTACCAGGTGAACAGTATAAGTGAGGAGAGTGTGTTCCCCTGATGGTTTAATATACACGGGACATGTTCCCAGGTGAACAGTATAAGTGAGGAGAGTGTCTTCCCCTGATTGTTTAATACTCACGGGACATGTTACCAGGTGAACAGTAGAGGTGAGGAGAGTGTGTTCCCCTGATGGTTGAACACGCACGGGACATGTCACCAGGTGAACATTATAAGTTAGGAGAGTGTGTTCCCCTGATTGTTTAATACGCACGGGACATTTCACCAGGTGAACAGTATAAGTGAGGAGAGTGTGTTCCCCTGATGGTTTAATATACACGGGACATTTCACCAGGTGAACAGTATAAGTGAGGAGAGTGTGTTCCCCTGATGGTTTAATATGCAAGGGACATGTTACCAGCTGAACAGTGCAAGTGAGGAGAGTGTGTTCCCCTGATTGTTTAATATACACAGGGACATTTCACCAGGTGAACAGTATAAGTGAGGAGAGTGTGTTCCCCTGATGGTTTAATATGCACGGGACATGTTACCAGCTGAACAGTGTAAGTGAGGAGAGTGTGTTCCCCTGATTGTTTAATATACACGGGACATTGCACCACGTGAACAGTATAAGTGAGGAGAGTGTGTTCCCCTGATGGTTTAATATGCACGGGACATGTTACCAGCTGAACAGTGTAAGTGAGGAGAGTGTGTTCCCCTGATTGTTTAATATACACGGGACATGTTACCAGCTGAACAGTATAAGTGAGGAGAGTCTGTTCCCCTGATTGTTTAATATACACGGGACATGTTACCAGCTGAACAGTATAAGTGAGGAGAGTCTGTTCCCCTGATTGTTTAATATACGCGGGACATGTTACCAGCTGAACAGTATAAGTGAGGAGAGGGTGTTCCCCTGATGGTTTAATACACACGGGACATGTTATCAGGTGAACGGTACAAGTGAGGAGAGTGTGTTCCCCTGTTTGTTTAATGCACACGGGACATGTTACCAGATGAACAGTATAAGTGAGGAGAGTGTGTTCCCCTGATGGTTTCATATACACGGGACATGTTACCAGGAGAACAGTATAAGTGAGGGGAGTGCTTTCCCCTGATGGTTTAATATTCACGGGACATGTTACCAGGTGAACAGTATAAGTGAGGAGAGTGTGTTCCCCTGATGGTTTAATATACACGGGACATGTTCCCAGGTGAACAGTATAAGTGAGGAGAGTGTCTTCCCCTGATTGTTTAATACTCACGGGACATGTTACCAGGTGAACAGTATAGGTGAGGAGAGTGTGTTCCCCTGATGGTTTAACACGCACGGGACATGTTACCAGGTGAACAGTATAAGTGAGGAGAGTGTGTTCCCCTGATGGTTTAACACGCACGGGACATGTTACCAGGTGAACAGTACATGTGAGGAGAGTGTGTTCCCCCGATTGTTTAATATACACTGGGCATATGACCAGGTGAACAGTATAAGTGAGGAGAGTGTGTTCCCCTGTTTGTTTAATACGCACGGGACATTTCACCAGGTGAACAGTATAAGTGAGGAGAGTGTGTTCCCCTGATGGTTTAATATACACGGGACATTTCACCAGGTGAACAGTATAAGTGAGGAGAGTGTGTTCCCCTGATGGTTTAATATGCACGGGACATGTTACCAGCTGAACAGTGTAAGTGAGGAGAGTGTGTTCCCCTGATTGTTTAATATACACGGGACATTTCACCAGGTGAACAGTATAAGTGAGGAGAGTGTGTTCCCCTGATGGTTTAATATGCACGGGACATGTTACCAGCTGAACAGTGTAAGTGAGGAGAGTGTGTTCCCCTGATTGTTTAATATACACGGGACATTTCACCAGGTGAACAGTATAAGTGAGGAGAGTGTGTTCCCCTGATGGTTTAATATGCACGGGACATGTTACCAGCTGAACAGTGTAAGTGAGGAGAGTCTGTTCCCCTGATAGTTTAATATACACGGGACATGTTACCAGCTGAACAGTATAAGTGAGGAGAGGGTGTTCCCCTGATGGTTTCATATACACGGGACATGTTACCAGGAGAACAGTATAAGTGAGGGGAGTGCTTTCCCCTGATGGTTTAATATTCACGGGACATGTTACCAGGTGAACAGTATAAGTGAGGAGAGTGTGTTCCCCTGATGGTTTAATATACACGGGACATGTTCCCAGGTGAACAGTATAAGTGAGGAGAGTGTGTTCCCCTGATGGTTTAATATACCCGGGACATGTCACCAGGGGAACAGTATAATTGAGGAGAGTGTGTTCCCCTGATTGTTTAATATACACGGGACATGTTACCAGGTGAACAGTATAAGTGAGGAGAGTGTGTTCCCCTGATTGTTTAATACTCACGGGACATGTTATCAGCTGAACAGTATAAAGTGAGGAGAGTGTGTTCCCCTGATGATTTAACACGCACGGGACATGTTACCAGGTGAACAGTAAAAGTGAGGAGAGTGTTTTCCCCTGATTGTTTAATATACCCCGGACATGTTACCAGGTGAACAGTATAATTGAGGAGAGTGTGTTCCCCTGATGGTTTAATACAAACGGGACATGTCACCAGGTGAACAGTAGAAGTGAGCAGAATATTTTCCCGTGATGGTTAAATATGCAAAGGACATGTTACCAGGTGAACTGCAGAAGTGAGGAGAGTGTGTTCCCCTGATGGTTTAATACTGACGGGACATGTTACCAGATGAACAGTATAAGTGAGGAGAGTGTGTTCCCCTGATGGTTTAATGCACACAGGACATGTTACCAGGTGAACAGTATAAGTGAGGAGAGTGTGTTCCCCTGATGGTTTAATATACACGGGACATGTTACCAGGTGAACAGTATAAGTGAGGAGAGTGTGTTGCCCTGACGGTTTAATACTGACGGGACATGTTACCAGATGAACAGTATAAGTGAGGAGAGTGTGTTCCCCTGATGGTTTAATGCACACAGGACATGTCACCAGGTGAACAGTAGAAGTGAGCAGAATGTTTTCCCCTGATGGTTAAATATGCAAAGGACATGTTATCAGGTGAACAGTATAAGTGAGGATAGTGTGTTCCCCTTATGGTTTAATACACACGGGACATGTCACCAGTTGAACAGTATATGTGAGGAGAGTGTGTTCCACTGATTGTTTAATACACACAGGACATGTCACCAGGTGAACAGTATAAGTGAGGAGAGTGTTTTCCCCTGATTGTTTAATACACACGGGACATGTCACCAGGTGAACAGTATATGTGTGGAGAGTGTGTTCCCCTGATGGATTAACACGCACGGGAAATGTTACCAGGTGAACAGTATAAGTGAGTGGAGTGTGTTCAGCTGATGGTTTAATATACCCGGGACATGTCACCAGGTGAACATTATAAGTTAGGAGTGTGTGTTCCCCTGATTGTTTAATACGCACGGGACATTTCACCAGGTGAACAGTATAAGTGAGGAGAGGGTGTTCCCCTGATGGTTTAATATACACGGGACATTTCACCAGGTGAACAGTATAAGTGAGGAGAGTGTGTTCCCCTGATGGTTTAATATGCACGGGACATGTTACCAGCTGAACAGTGTAAGTGAGGAGAGTGTGTTCCCCTGATTGTTTAATATACACGGGACATTTCACCAGGTGAACAGTATAAGTGAGGAGAGTGTGTTCCCCTGATGGTTTAATATGCACGGGACATGTTACCAGCTGAACAGTGTAAGTGAGGAGAGTGTGTTCCCCTGATTGTTTAATATACACGGGACATTTCACCAGGTGAACAGTATAAGTGAGGACAGTGTGTTCCCCTGATGGTTTAATATGCACGGGACATGTTACCAGCTGAACAGTGTAAGTGAGGAGAGTGTGTTCCCCTGATTGTTTAATATACACGGGACATGTTACCAGCTGAACAGTATAAGTGAGGAGAGTCTGTTCCCCTGATGGTTTAATATACACGGGACATGTTACCAGCTGAACAGAATAAGTGAGGAGAGTCTGTTCCCCTGATTGTTTAATATACACGGGACATGTTACCAGCTGAACAGTATAAGTGAGGAGAGGGTGTTCCCCTGATGGTTTAATACACACGGGACATGTTATCAGGTGAACGGTATAAGTGAGGAGAGTGTGTTCCCCTGTTTGTTTAATGCACACGGGACATGTTACCAGATGAACAGTATAAGTGAGGACAGTGTGTTCCCCTGATGGTTTCATATACACGGGACATGTTACCAGGAGAACAGTATAAGTGAGGGGAGTGCTTTCCCCTGATGGTTTAATATTCACGGAACATGTTACCAGGTGAACAGTATAAGTGAGGAGAGTGTGTTCCCCTGATGGTTTAATATACACGGGACATGTTCCCAGGTGAACAGTATAAGTGAGGAGAGTGTCTTCCCCTGATTGTTTAATACTCACGGGACATGTTACCAGGTGAACAGTATATGTGAGGAGAGTGTGTTCCCCTGATTGTTTAATACACACTGGACATATGACCAGGTGAACAGTATAAGTGAGGAGAGTGTGTTCCCCTGATTGTTTAATACTCAAGGGACATGTTACCAGGTGAACAGTATAAGTGAGGAGAGTGCTTTCCCCTGATGGTTTAATATTCACGGGACATGTTACCAGTTGAACAGTATAAGTGAGGAGAGTGTGTTCCCCTGATGGTTTAATACACACAGGACATGTTACCAGGTGAACAGTATAAGTGAGGAGAATGTGTTCCCCTGATAGTTTAATATACACAGGACATGTTACCAGGTGAACAGTATAAGTGAGGCGAGAGTGTTCCCCTGATTGTTTAATACTCACGGGACATGTTACCAGGTGAACAGTATATGTGAGGAGAGTGTGTTCCCCTGATGGTTTAATATACCCGGGACATGTCACCAGGGGAACAGTATAATTGAGGAGAGTGTGTTCCCCTGATTGTTTAATATACACGGGACATGTTACCAGGTGAACAGTATAAGTGAGGAGAGTGTGTTCCCCTGATTGTTTAATACTCACGGGACATGTTATCAGCTGAACAGTATAAGTGAGGAGAGTGTGTTCCCCTGATGGTTTAACACGCACGGGACATGTTACCAGGTGAACAGTATAAGTGAGGAGAGTGTTTTCCCCTGATTGTTTAATATAACCCGGACATGTTACCAGGTGAACAGTATAAGTGAGGAGAGTGTGTTCCCCTGATGGTTTAATACAAACGGGACATGTCACCAGGTGAACAGTAGAAGTGAGCAGAATATTTTCCCCTGATGGTTAAATATGCAAAGGACATGTTACCAGGTGAACAGCAGAAGTGAGGAGAGTGTGTTCCCCTGATGGTTTAATACTGACGGGACATGTTACCAGATGAACAGTATAAGTGAGGAGAGTGTGTTCCCCTGATGGTTTAATGCACACAGGACATGTTACCAGGTGAACAGTATAAGTGAGGAAAGTGTGTTCCCCTGATGGTTTAATATACACGGGACATGTTACCAGGTGAACAGTATAAGTGAGGAGAGTGTGTTGCCCTGATGGTTTAATACTGACGGGACATGTTACCAGATGAACAGTATAAGTGAGGAGAGTGTGTTCCCCTGATGGTTTAATGCACACAGGACATGTCACCAGGTGAACAGTAGAAGTGAGCAGAATGTTTTCCCCTGATGGTTAAATATGCAAAGGACATGTTACCAGGTGAACAGTATAAGTGAGGAGAGTGTGTTCCCCTTATGGTTTAATACACACGGGACATGTCACCAGTTGAACAGTATATGTGAGGAGAGTGTGTTCCCCTGATTGTTTAATACACACAGGACATGTTACCAGGTGAACAGTATAAGTGAGGAGAGTGTTTTCCCCTGATTGTTTAATACACACGGGACATGTCACCAGGTGAACTGTATATGTGAGGAGAGTGTGTTCCCCTGATGGATTAACACTCACGGGACATGTTACCAGGTGAACAGTATAAGTGAGTAGAGTGTGTTCCGCTGATGGTTTAATATACCCGGGACATGTCACCAGGTGAACAGTATAAGTGAGGAGAGTGTGTTCCCCTGATTGTTTAATATACACGGGACATTTCACCAGGTGAACAGTATAAGTGAGGAGATTGTGTTCCCCTGATTGTTTAATATACACGGGACATGTTGCCAGGTGAACAGTATAAGTGAGGAGAGTGTGTTCCCCTGATTGTTTAATACTCACGGGACATGTTACCAGGTGAACAGAAGAAGTGAGGAGAGTGTTTTCCCCCGATTGTTTAATATACCCGGGACATGGCACCAGGTGAACAGTATAATTGAGGAGAGTATGATCCCCTGATTGTTTAATACACACGGGACATGTCACCGGGTGAGCAGTATATGTGAGCAGAATGTTTTCCCCTGATGGTTAAATATGCAAAGGATATGTTACCAGGTGAACAGTATAAGTGAGGAGAGTGTGTTCCCCTTATGGTTTAATACTGACGGGACATGTTACCAGATGAACAGTATAAGTGAGGAGAGTGTGTTCCCCTGATGGTTTAATGCACACAGGACATGTTACCAGGTGAACAGTATAAGTGAGGAGAATGTGTTCCCCTGATGGTTTAATATACACGGGACATGTTACCAGGTGAACAGTATAAGTGAGGAGAGTGTGTTCCCCTGATGGTTTAATATACTCGGGACATGTTACCAGGTGAACAGCATAAGTGAGGAGAGTGTTTTCCCCTGATGGTTTAATATACACGGGACATGTTACCAGATGAACAGTATAAGTGAGGCGAGTGTGTTCACCTAATGGTTTAATACGCACGGGACATGTCACCAAATGAACTGTATAAGTGAGGAGAGTGTGTTCCCCTGATGGTTTAATGCACACAAGACATTTTACCAGGTGAACAGTGTAAGTGAGGAGAATGTGTTCCCCTGATGGTTTAATATACACGGGATATGTTGCCAGGTGAACAGTATAAGTGAGGAGAGTGTGTTCCCTGATGGTTTAATATACACGGGACATGTTTCCAGGCGAACAGTATAAGTGAGGAGAGTGTGTTCCCCTGATTGTTTAATACACACGG
This sequence comes from Heterodontus francisci, assembly GCF_036365525.1. Classification (NCBI taxonomy): domain Eukaryota; kingdom Metazoa; phylum Chordata; class Chondrichthyes; order Heterodontiformes; family Heterodontidae; genus Heterodontus; species Heterodontus francisci. Next base: position 511,410 of record NW_027142086.1, on the reverse strand, counting down.
GACATGTTACCAGGTAAACAGTGTAAGTGAGGAGAGTGTGTTCCCCTGATGGTTAAATATGCAAAGGACATGTCACCAGGTGAACAGTATAAGTGAGGAGAGTGTGTTCCCCTGATGGTTTAATATACACGGGACATGTTACCAGGTGAACAGTATAAGTGAGGAGAGTGTGTTCCCCTGATTGTTTAATACACAGGGGTCATGTCACCAGGTGAACAGTATAAGTGAGCAGAATGTTTTCCCTGATGGTTAAATATGCAAAGGACATGTTACCAGGTGAACAGTATAAGTGAGGAGAGTGTGTTCCCCTGATGGTTTAATGCACACAGGACATGTTACCAGGTGAACAGTATAAGTGAGGAGAGTGTTTTCCCCTGATGGTTTAATATACACTGGACATGTTACCAGGTGAACAGTATAAGTGAGGAGAGTGTGTTCCCCTGATGGTTTAATATACACGGGACATGTTACCAGATGAACAGTATAAGTGAGGCGGGTGTGTTCCCCTGATTGTTTAATACACACAGGGCATATTACCATTTGAACAGTATAAGTGAGGAGAGGGTGTTCCCCTGATGGTTTAATACACACGGGATATGTTCCCAGGTGAAAAGTATAAGTGAGGAGAGTGTGTTCCCCTGATTGTTTAATACACACAGGGCATATTACCATTTGAACAGTATAAGTGAGGAGAGGGTGTTCCCCTGATGGTTTAATACACACGGGACATGTTATCAGGTGAACGGTATAAGTGAGGAGAGTGTGTTCCCCTGTTTGTTTAATGCACACGGGACATGTTACCAGATGAACAGTATAAGTGAGGAGAGTGTGTTCCCCTGATGGTTTCATATACACGGGACATGTTACCAGGAGAACAGTATAAGTGAGGGGAGTGCTTTCCCCTGATGGTTTAATATTCACGGGACATGTTACCAGGTGAACAGTATAAGTGAGGAGAGTGTGTTCCCCTGCTGGTTTAATATACACGGGACATGTTACCAGGTGAACTGTATAACTGAGGAGAGTGTGTTCCCCTGATTGTTTAATACTCACGGGACATGTTACCAGGTGAACAGTATAAGTGAGGAGAATGTGTTCCCCTGATGGTTTAATACACACAGCACTTATTATCTGGTGAACAGTATAAGTGAGGAGAGTGTGTTCCCCTGATTGTTTAATAATCACGGGACATGTTACCAGGTGAACAGTATAAGTGAGGAGAGTGTGTTCCCCTGATTGTTTTATACTCATGGGACATGTTACCAGGTGAACAGTATAAGTGAGGAGAGTGTGTTCCCCTGATGGTTTAACACGCACGGGACATGCTACCAGGTGAACAGTAGAAGTGAGGAGAGTGTGTTCCCCTGATTGTTTTATACTCACGGGACATGTTACCAGGTGAACAGTGTAAGTGAGGAGAGTGTGTTCCCCTGATTGTTTTATACTCACGGGACATGTTACCAGGTGAACAGTATAAGTGAGGAGAGTGTGTTCCCCTGATGGTTTAACACGCACGGGACATGCTACCAGGTGAACAGTATAAGTGAGGAGAGTGTGTTCCCCTGATGATTTAATGCACACAGGACATGTTACCAGGTGAACAGTATAAGTGAGGAGACTGCTTTCCCCTGATGGTTTAATATTCACGGGACATGTCACCAGGTGTACAGTATAAGTGAGGAGAGTGTGTTCCCCTGATTGTTTAACACGCACGGGACATGTTACCAGGTGAACAGTATAAGTGAGGTGAGTGTGTTCCCCTGATGGTTTAACACGCACGGGACATGTTACCAGGTGAACAGTATAAGTGAGGAGAGTGTGTTCCCCTGATGGTTTAACACGCACGGGACATGTTACCAGGTGAACAGTATAAGTGAGGAGAGTGTGTTCCCCTGATTGTTTAATACTCAAGGGAAATGTTACCAGGTGAACAGTATAAGTGAGGAGAGTGTGTTCCCCTGATGGTTTAACACGCACGGGACATGTTACCAGGTGAACAGTATAAGTGAGGCGAGTGTGTTCCCCTGATGGTTTAATATACACGGGACATGTAACCAGGTGAACAGTATAAGTAAGGAGAGTGTGTTCCCCTGATTGTTTTATACTCACGGGACATGCTACCAGGTGAACAGTATAAGTGAGGAGAGTGTGTTCCCCTGATGGTTTAATATACGAGGGAAATGTTACCAGGTGAACAGTATAAGTGAGAAGAGTGTTTTCCACTGATGGTTTAATGTACACGGGACATGTTCCCAGGTGAACAGTATAAGTGAGGAGAGTGTGTTCCCCTGATGGTTTAATATACACGGGACATGTAACCAGGTGAACAGTATAAGTGAGGAGAGAGTGTTCCCCTGATGGTTTAATATACACGGGACATGTAACCAGGTGAACAGTATAAGTGAGGAGAGTGTGTTCCCCTGATTGTTTTATACTCACGGGACATGCTACCAGGTGAACAATATAAGTGAGGAGAGTGTGTTCCCCTGATGGTTTAATATACGAGGGAAATGTTACCAGGTGAACAGTATAAGTGAGGAGAGTGTTTTCCCCTGATGGTTTAATGTACACGGGACATGTTCCCAGGTGAACAGTTTAAGTGAGGAGAGTGTGTTCCCCTGATTGTTTAATACTCACGGGACATGTTACCAGGTGAACAGTATAAGTGAGGAGAGTGTGTTCCCCTGATGGTTTAATATACGAGGGAAATGTTACCAGGTGAACAGTATAAGTGAGGAGAGTGTTTTCCCCTGATGGTTTAATGTACACGGGACATGTTCCCAGGTGAACAGTATAAGTGAGGAGAGTGTGTTCCCCTGATTGTTTAATACTCACGGGACATGTTACCAGGTGAACAGTGTAAGTGAGGAGAGTGTGTTCCCCTGATGGTGTAACACGCACGGGACATGTTACCAGGTGAACAGTATAAGTGAGGAGAGTGTGTTCCCCTGATGGTTTAACACGCACGGGACATGTTACCAGGTGAACAGAATATGTGAGGAGAGTGTGTTCCCCTGATTGTTTAATATACACTGGACATATGACCAGGTGAACAGGAGAAGTGAGGAGAATGTGTTCCCCTGATTGTTTAATACTCAAGGGACATGTTACCAGGTGAACAGTATAAGGGAGGACAGTGTGTTCCCCTAATGGTTTAACAAGCACGGGACATGTTACCAGGTGAACAGTATAAGGGAGGAGAGTGTGTTCCCCTGATGGTTTAACACGCACGGTACATTTCACCAGGTGAACAGTATAAGTGAGGAGAGAGTGTTCCCCTGATTGTTTAATATACACAGGACATGTTACCAGGTGAACAGTATAAGTGAGGAGTGTGTGTTCCCCTGATTGTTTAATATACACGGGACATGTTACCAGGTGAACAGTATAAGTGAGGAGTGTGTGTTCCCCTGATTGTTTAATATACACGGGACATATTACCAGGTGAACAGTGTAAGTGAGGAGAGTGTGTTCTCCTGATGATTTAACACGCACGGGACATGTTACCAGGTGAACAGTATAAGTGAGGAGAGCGTGTTCCCCTGATGGTTTAATATACCCGGGACATGTCACCAGGTGAAGAGTAGAATTGAGGAGAGTGTGTTCCACTGATGGTTTAATGCACACGGGACATGTTACCAGGTGAACAGTATAAGTGAGGTGAGCGTGTTCCCCTGATGGTTTAATATACCCGGGACATGTCACCAGGTGAAGAGTAGAATTGAGGAGAGTGTGTTCCACTGATGGTTTAATGCACACGGGACATGTTACCAGGTGAACAGTATAAGTGAGGAGAGTGTGTTCCCCTGATTGTTTAATATACCCGGGTCATGTCACGAGGTGAACAGTATAAGTGAGGAGAGTGTGTTCCCCTGATGATTTATTGCACACAGGACATGTTACCAGGTGAACAGTATAAGTGAGTAGAGAGTGTTCCACTGATGGTTTAATGCACACGGGTCATGTTACCAGGTGAACAGTATAAGTGAGGAGAGTGCTTTCCCCTGATGGTTAAATATACACGGGACATGTTACCAGGTGAACAGTATATGTGAGGAGAGTGTGTTCCCCTGATGGTTTAATATTCACGGGACATGTTACCAGGTGAACAGTATAAGTGAGGAGAGTGTGTTCCCCTGATGGTTAAATATACACGGGACATGTTACCAGGTGAACAGTATAATTGAGGAGAGTGTGATCCCCTGATTGTTTAATACACACGGGACATGTCACCAGGTGAACAGTATATGTGAGGAGAGTGTGTTCCCCTGATGGGTTAATACAGTCGGGACATGTCACCAGGTGAACAGTATAAGTGAAGAGAATGTGTTCCCCTGATGGTTTAATATACACGGGACATCTTACCAGGTGAACAGTATAAGTGAGGCGAGTGTGTTCACCTGATGGGTTAATACAGACGGGACATGTCACCAGGTGAACAGTATAAGTGAGGCGAGTGTGTTCACCTGATGGGTTATTACAGACGGGACATGTCACCAGGTGAACAGTATAAGTGAGGAGAGTGTGTTCCCCTGATTGTTTTATACTCACGGGACATGTTACTAGGTGAACAGTATATGACAGGAGAGTGTGTTCCCCTGATTGTTTTATACTCATGGGACATGTTACTAGGTGAACAGTATAACTGAAGAGAGTGTGTTCCCCTGATGGTTTAATATACACGGGACATGTTACCAGGTGAACAGTATAAGTGAGGCGAGTGTGTTCACCTGATGGGTTAATACAGACGGGACATGTCACCAGGTGAACAGTATAAGTGAGGAGAGTGTGTTCCCCTGATTGTTTTATACTCACGGGACATGTTACTAGGTGAACAGTATATGAGAGGAGAGTGTGTTCCCCTGATGGTTTAACACGCACGGGACATGTTACCAGGTGAACAGTAGAAGTGAGGAGAGTGTGTTCCCCTGATGGATTAATATACGAGGGAAATGATACCAGGTGAACAGTATAAGTGAGGAGAGTGTGTTCACCTGATTGTTTAATACACACGGGACATGTTACTAGGTGAACAGTATAAGTGAGGAGAGTGTGTTCCCCTGATTGTTTTATACTCACGGCACATGTTACTAGGTGAACAGTATGTGAGAGGAGAGTGTGTTCCCCTGATGGTTTAACACGCACGGGACATGTTCCCAGGGGAACAGTATAAGTGAGGAGAGTGTGTTCCCCTGATTGTTTAATACTCACGGGACATGTTACCAGGTAAACTGTATAAGTGAGGAGTGTGTGTTCCCCTGATGGTTTAACACGCACGGGACATGTTACCAGGTGAACAGTATAAGTGAGGAGAGCGTGTTCCCCTGATGGTTTAATATACCCGGGACATGTCACCAGGTGAAGAGTAGAATTGAGGAGAGTGTGTTCCACTGATGGTTTAATGCACACGGGACATGTTACCAGGTGAACAGTATAAGTGAGGAGAGCGTGTTCCCCTGATGGTTTAATATACCCGGGACATGTCACCAGGTGAAGAGTAGAATTGAGGAGAGTGTGTTCCAATGATGGTTTAATGCACACGGGACATGTTACCAGGTGAACAGTATAAGTGAGGAGAGTGTGTTCCCCTGATTGTTTAATATACCCGGGTCATGTCACGAGGTGAACAGTATAAGTGAGGAGAGTGTGTTCCCCTGATGATTTATTGCACACAGGACATGTTACCAGGTGTACAGTATAAGTGAGGAGAGAGTGTTCCACTGATGGTTTAATGCACACGGGTCATGTTACCAGGTGAACAGTATAAGTGAGGAGAGTGCTTTCCCCTGATGGTTAAATATACACGGGACATGTTACCAGGTGAACAGTATATGTGAGGAGAGTGTGTTCCCCTGATGGTTTAATATTCACGGGACATGTTACCAGGTGAACAATATAAGTGAGGAGAGTGTGTTCCCCTGATGGTTAAATATACACGGGACATGTTACCAGGTGAACAGTATAAGTGAGGAGAGTGTGTTCCCCTGATGGTTAAATATACACGGGACATGTTACCAGGTGAACAGTATAATTGAGGAGAGTGTGATCCCCTGATTGTTTAATACACACGGGACATGTCACCAGGTGAACAGTATATGTGAGGAGAGTGTGTTCCCCTGATGGGTTAATACAGACGGGACATGTCACCAGGTGAACAGTATAAGTGAAGAGAGTGTCTTCCCCTGATGGTTTAATATACACGGGACATGTTACCAGGTGAACAGTATAAGTGAGGCGAGTGTGTTCACCTGATGGGTTAATACAGACGGGACATGTCACCAGGTGAACAGTATAAGTGAGGAGAGTGTGTTCCCCTGATTGTTTTATACTCACGGGACATGTTACTAGGTGAACAGTATAAATGAAGAGAGTGTGTTCCCCTGATGGTTTAATATACACGGGACATGTTACCAGGTGAACAGTAAAAGTGAGGCGAGTGTGTTCACCTGATGGGTTAATACAGACGGGACATGTCACCAGGTGAACAGTATATGAGAGGAGAGTGTGTTCCCCTGATTGTTTTATACTCACGGGACATGTTACTAGGTGAACAGTATATGAGAGGAGAGTGTGTTCCCCTGATGGATTAATATACGAGGGAAATGATACCAGGTGAACAGTATAAGTGAGGAGAGTGTGTTCACCTGATTGTTTAATACACACGGGACATGTTCCCAGGGGAACAGTATAAGTGAGGAGAGTGTGTTCCCCTGATTGTTTAATACTCACGGGACATGTTACCAGGTAAACTGTATAAGTGAGGAGTGTGTGTTCCCCTGATGGTTTAACACGCACGGGACATGTTACCAGGTGAACAGTATAAGTGAGGAGAGTGTGTTCTCCTGATGATTTAACACGCACGGGACATGTTACCAGGTGAACAGTATAAGTGAGGAGAGTGTGTTCCCCTGATTGTTTAATACTCACGGGACATGTTACCAGGTAAACTGTATAAGTGAGGAGAGTGTGTTCCCCTGATGGTTTAATATACGAGGTAAATGTTACCAGGTGAACAGTTTAAGTGAGGAGAGTGTGTTCCCCTGATGGTTTAATATACACGGGACATGTTCCCAGGGGAACAGTATCAGTGAGGAGAGTGTGTTCCCCTGATTGTTTAACACGCACTGGACATGTTACCAGGTGAACAGTTTAAGTGAGGAGAGTGTGTTCCCCTGATGGTTTAATATACACGGGACATGTTCCCAGGGGAACAGTATAAGTGAGGAGAGTGTGTTCCCCTGATTGTTTAATACTCACGGGACATGTTACCAGGTAAACTGTATAAGTGAGGAGTGTGTGTTCCCCTGCTGGTTTAACACGCACGGGACATGTTACCAGTTGAAAAGTATAAGTGAGGAGAGTGTGTTCTCCTGATGATTTAACACGCACGGGACATGTTACCAGGTGAACAGTATAAGTGAGGAGAGTGTGTTCCCCTGATTGTTTAATACACACGGGACATGTTACCAGGTGAACAGTATAAGTGAGGAGAGTGTGTTCCCCTGATGGTTTAACACGCACGGGACATGTTACCAGGTGAACAGTATAAGTGAGGAGAGTGTGTTCCCCTGATGGTTTAACACGCACGGGACATGTTACCAGGTGAACAGTATAAGTGAGGAGAGTGTGTTCCCCTGATTGTTTAATACACACGGGACATGTTACCAGGTGAACAGTATAAGTGAGGCGAGTGTGTTCCCCTGATGGTTTAATATACGAGGGAAATGTTTCCAAGTGAACAGTATAAGTGAGGAGACTGTGTTCCCCTGATGGTTTAATATACCTGGGACATGTTACCAGGTGAACAGTATAAGTGAGGAGTGTGTGTTCCCCTGATTGTTTAATATATTCGGGACATGTTACCAGGTGAACATTATAAGTGAGGAGAGTGTGTTCCCCTGATGGTTTAACACGCAGGGGATATGTTACCAGGTGAATAGTAGAATTGAGGAGAGTGTGTTCCCCTGATTGTTTAATACTGACGGGACATGTCACGAGGTGAACAGTATAAGTGAGGAGAGTGTGTTCCCCTGATTGTTTAATACACACAGGACATGTCACCGGGTGAGCAGTATAAGTGAAGAGAGTGTGTTCCCCTGATGGGTTAATACAGACGGGACATGTCACCAGGTGAACAGTAGAAGTGAGGAGAGTGTGTTCCCCTGATTGTTTTATACTCACGGGACATGTTACTAGGTGAACAGTATATGAGAGGAGAGTGTGTTCCCCTGATGGTTTAACACGCACGGGACATGTTACCAGGTGAACAGTAGAAGTGAGGAGAGTGTGTTCCCCTGATGGATTAATATACGAGGGAAATGATACCAGGTGAACAGTATAAGTGAGGAGAGTGTGTTCACCTGATTGTTTAATATACACGGGACATGTTCCCAGGGGAACAGTATAAGTGAGGAGAGTGTGTTCCCCTGATTGTTTAATACTCACGGGACATGTTACCAGGTAAACTGTATAAGTGAGGAGTGTGTGTTCCCCTGATGGTTTAACACGCACGGGACATGTTACCAGGTGAACAGTATAAGTGAGGAGAGTGTGTTCTCCTGATGATTTAACACGCACGGGACATGTTACCAGGTGAACAGTATAAGTGAGGAGAGTGTGTTCCCCTGATTGTTTAATACTCACGGGACATGTTACCAGGTAAACTGTATAAGTGAGGAGAGTGTGTTCCCCTGATGGTTTAATATACGAGGTAAATGTTACCAGGTGAACAGTTTAAGTGAGGAGAGTGTGTTCCCCTGATGGTTTAATATACACGGGACATGTTCCCAGGGGAACAGTATAAGTGAGGAGAGTGTGTTCCCCTGATTGTTTAACACGCACGGGACATGTTACCAGGTGAACAGTTTAAGTGAGGAGAGTGTGTTCCCCTGATGGTTTAATATACACGGGACATGTTCCCAGGGGAACAGTATAAGTGAGGAGAGTGTGTTCCCCTGATTGTTTAATACTCACGGGACATGTTACCAGGTAAACTGTATAAGTGAGGAGAGTGTGTTCCCCTGATGGTTTAATATACGAGGGAAATGTTACCAGGTGAACAGTTTATGTGAGGAGAGTGTGTTCCCCTGATGGTTTAATATACACGGGACATGTTCCCAGGGGAACAGTATAAGTGAAGAGAGTGTGTTCCCCTGATTGTTTAATACTCACGGGACATGTTACCAGGTAAACTGTATAAGTGAGGAGTGTGTGTTCCCCTGATGGTTTAACACGCACGGGACATGTTACCAGGTGAACAGTATAAGTGAGGAGAGTGTGTTCTCCTGATGATTTAACACGCACGGGACATGTTACCAGGTGAACAGTATAAGTGAGGAGAGTGTGTTCCCCTGATGGTTTAACACGCACGGGACATGTTACCAGGTGAACAGTATAAGTGAGGAGAGTGTGTTCCCCTGATGGTTTAACACGCACGGGACATGTTACCAGGTGAACAGTATAAGTGAGGAGAGTGTGTTCCCCTGATTGTTTAATACACACGGGACATGTTACCAGGTGAACAGTATAAGTGAGGCGAGTGTGTTCCCCTGATGGTTTAATATACGAGGGAAATGTTACCAAGTGAACAGTATAAGTGAGGAGAGTGTGTTCCCCTGATGGTTTAATATACCTGGGACATGTTACCAGGTGAACAGTATAAGTGAGGAGTGTGTGTTCCCCTGATTGTTTAATATATTCGGGACATGTTACCAGGTGAACATTATAAGTGAGGAGAGTGTGTTCCCCTGATGGTTTAACACGCAGGGGACATGTTACCAGGTGAATAGTAGAATTGAGGAGAGTGTGTTCCCTTGATTGTTTAATACTGACGGGACATGTCACGAGGTGAACAGTATAAGTGAGGAGAGTGTGTTCCCCTGATTGTTTAATACACACAGGACATGTCACCTGGTGAGCAGTATATGTGAAGAGAGTGTGTTCCCCTGATTGTTTAATACTGACGGGACATGTCACCAGGTGAACAGTAGAAGTGAGCAGAATGTTTTCCACTGATGGTTAAATATGCAAAGGACATGTTACCAGGTGAACAGTATAACTGAGGAGAGTGTGTTCCCCTGATGCTTTAATACTGACGGGACATGTTACCAGATGAACAGTATAAGTGAGGAGAGTGTGTTCCCCTGATTGTTTAATACTCAAGGGAAATGTTACCAGGTGAACAGTATAAGTGAGGAGAGTTTGTTCCCCTGATTGTTTAACACGCACGGGACATGTTACCAGGTGAACAGTATAAGTGAGGAGAGTGTGTTCCCCTGATTGTTTAACACGCACGGGACATGTTACCAGTTGAACAGTATAAGTGAGGAGAGTATGTTCCCCTGATGGTTTAATATACACGGGACATGTTACCAGGTGAACAGTATAAGTGAGGAGAGTGTGTTCCCCTGATTGTTTTATACTCACGGGACATGTTACCAGGTGAACAGTATAAGTGAGGAGAGTGTGTTCCCCTGATGGTTTAACACGCACGGGACATGTTACCAGGTGAACAGTATAAGTGAGGAGAGTGTGTTCCCCTGATTGTTTAACACGCACGGGACATGTTACCAGGTGAACAGTATAAGTGAGGAGAGTATGTTCCCCTGATGGTTTATTATACACGGGACATGTTACCAGGTGAACAGTATAAGTGAGGAGAGTGTGTTCCCCTGATTGTTTTATACTCACGGGACATGTTACCAGGTGAACAGTATAAGTGAGGAGAGTGTGTTCCCCTGATGGTTTAACACGCACGGGACAAGCTACCAGGTGAACAGTATAAGTGAGGAGAGTGTGTTCCCCTGATTGTTTAATACACACCGGACATGTTACCAGGTGAACAGTATAAGTGAGGAGAGTGTGTTCCCCTGATGGTTTACTATACGAGGGAAATGTTACCAGGTGAACAGTATAAGTGAGGAGAGTGTGTTCCCCTGATGGTTTAATGTACACCGGACATGTTCCCAGGTGAACAGTATAAGTGAGGAGAGTGTGTTCCCCTGATTGTTTAATACTCACGGGACATGTTACCAGGTGAACAGTATAAGTGAGGAGAGTGTGTTCCCCTGATGGTTTAACACGCACGGGACATGTTACCAGGTGAACAGTATAAGTGAGGAGAGTGTGTTCCCCTGATGGTTTAACACGCACGGGACATGTTACCAGGTGAACAGAATATGTGAGGAGAGTGTGTTTCCCTGATTGTTTAATATACACTGGACATATTACCAGGTGAACAGTATAAGTGAGGAGAATGTGTTCCCCTGATTGTTTCATACTCAAGGGACATGTTACCAGGTGAACAGTATAAGGGAGGAGAGTGTGTTCCCCTGATGGTTTAACACGCACGGGACATGTTACCAGGTGAACAGTATAAGGGAGGAGAGTGTGTTCCCCTGATGGTTTAACACGCACAGGACATGTCACCAGGTGAACAGTATAAGTGAGGAGAGTGTGTTCCCCTGATTGTTTAATATACACGGGACATGTTACCAGGTGAACAGTATAAGTGAGGAGTGTGTGTTCCCCTGATTGTTTAATACTCACGGGACATGTTACCAGGTGAACAGTATAAGTGAGGAGAGTGTGTTCTCCTGATGATTTAACACGCACGGGACATGTTACCAGGTGAACAGTATAAGTGAGGAGAGCGTGTTCCCCTGATGGTTTAATATACCCGGGACATGTCACCAGGTGAAGAGTAGAATTGAGGAGAGTGTGTTCCACTGATGGTTTAATGCACACGGGACATGTTACCAGGTGAACAGTATAAGTGAGGAGAGCGTGTTCCCCTGATGGTTTAATATACCCGGGACATGTCACCAGGTGAAGAGTAGAATTGAGGAGAGTGTGTTCCACTGATGGTTTAATGCACACGGGACATGTTACCAGGTGAACAGTATAAGTGAGGAGAGTGTGTTCCCCTGATGGTTTAACACGCACGGGACATGCTACCAAGTGAACAGTATAAGTGAGGAGAGTGTGTTCCCCTGATTGTTTAATACACACCGGACATGTTACCAGGTGAACAGTATAAGTGAGGAGAGTGTGTTCCTCTGATGGTTTAATATACGAGGGAAATGTTACCAGGTGAACAGTATAAGTGAGGAGAGTGTGTTCCCCTGATGGTTTAATGTACACGGGACATGTTCCCAGGTGAACAGTATAAGTGAGGAGAGTGTGTTCCCCTGATTGTTTAATACTCACGGGACATGTTACCAGGTGAACAGTATAAGTGAGGAGAGTGTGTTCCCCTGATGGTTTAACACGCACGGGACATGTTACCAGGTGAACAGTATAAGTGAGGAGAGTGTGTTCCCCTGATGGTTTAACACGCACGTGAAATGTTACCAGGTGAACGGAATATGTGAGGAGAGTGTGTTCCCCTGATTGTTTAATATACACTGGACATATGACCAGGTGAACAGTATAAGTGAGGAGAATGTGTTCCCCTGATTGTTTAATACTCAAGGGACATGTTACCAGGTGAACAGTATAAGGGAGGAGAGTGTGTTCCCCTGATGGTTTAACACGCACGGGACATGTTACCAGGTGAACAGTATAAGTGAGGCGAGTGTGTTCCCCTGATGGTTTAATATACACGGGACATGTTACCAGGTGAACAGTATAAGTGAGGAGTGTGTGTTCCCCTGATTGTTTAATACTACGGGACATGTTACCAGGTGAACAGTATAAGTGAGGAGAGTGTGTTCTCCTGATGATTTAACACGCACGGGACATGTTACCAGGTGAACAGTATAAGTGAGGAGAGCGTGTTCCCCTGATGGTTTAATATACCCGGGACATGTCACCAGGTGAAGAGTAGAATTGAGGAGAGTGTGTTCCACTGATGGTTTAATGCACACGGGACATGTTACCAGGTGAACAGTATAAGTGAGGAGAGCGTGTTCCCCTGATGGTTTAATATACCCGGGACATGTCACCAGGTGAAGAGTAGAATTGAGGAGAGTGTGTTCCACTGATGGTTTAATGCACACGGGACATGTTACCAGGTGAACAGTATAAGTGAGGAGAGTGTGTTCCCCTGATTGTTTAATATACCCGGGTCATGTCACGAGGTGAACAGTATAAGTGAGGAGAGTGTGTTCCCCTGATGATTTATTGCACACAGGACATGTTACCAGGTGAACAGTATAAGTGAGGAGAGAGTGTTCCACTGATGGTTTAATGCACACGGGTCATGTTACCAGGTGAACAGTATAAGTGAGGAGAGTGCTTTCCCCTGATGGTTAAATATACACGGGACATGTTACCAGGTGAACAGTATATGTGAGGAGAGTGTGTTCCCCTGATGGTTTAATATTCACGGGACATGTTACCAGGTGAACAATATAAGTGAGGAGAGTGTGTTCCCCTGATGGTTAAATATACACGGGACATGTTACCAGGTGAACAGTATAAGTGAGGAGAGTGTGTTCCCCTGATGGTTAAATATACACGGGACATGTTACCAGGTGAACAGTATAATTGAGGAGAGTGTGATCCCCTGATTGTTTAATACACACGGGACATGTCACCAGGTGAACAGTATATGTGAGGAGAGTGTGTTCCCCTGATGGGTTAATACAGACGGGACATGTCACCAGGTTAACAGTATAAGTGAAGAGAGTGTGTTCCCCTGATGGTTTAATATACACGGGACATGTTACCAGGTGAACAGTATAAGTGAGGCGAGTGTGTTCACCTGATGGGTTAATACAGACGGGACATGTCACCAGGTGAACAGTATAAGTGAGGAGAGTGTGTTCCCCTGATTGTTTTATACTCATGGGACATGTTACTAGGTGAACAGTATAAGTGAAGAGAGTGTGTTCCCCTGATGGTTTAATATACACGGGACATGTTACCAGGTGAACAGTATAAGTGAGGCGAGTGTGTTCACCTGATGGGTTAATACAGACGGGACATGTCACCAGGTGAACAGTATAAGTGAGGAGAGTGTGTTCCCCTGATTGTTTTATACTCACGGGACATGTTACTAGGTGAACAGTATATGAGAGGAGAGTGTGTTCCCCTGATGGTTTAACACGCACGGGACATGTTACCAGGTGAACAGTAGAAGTGAGGAGAGTGTGTTCCCCTGATGGATTAATATACGAGGGAAATGATACCAGGTGAACAGTATAAGTGAGGAGAGTGTGTTCACCTGATTGTTTAATACACACGGGACATGTTCCCAGGGGAACAGTATAAGTGAGGTGAGTTTATTCCCCTGATTGTTTAATACTCACGGGACATGTTACCAGGTAAACTGTATAAGTGAGGATTGTGTGTTCCCCTGATGGTTTAACACGCACGGGACATGTTACCAGGTGAACAGTATAAGTGAGGAGAGCGTGTTCCCCCGATGGTTTAATATACCCGGGACATGTCACCAGGTGAAGAGTAGAATTGAGGAGAGTGTGTTCCACTGATGGTTTAATGCACACGGGACATGTTACCAGGTGAACAGTATAAGTGAGGAGAGAGTGTTCCCCTGATGGTTTAATATACCCGGGACATGTCACCAGGTGAAGAGTAGAATTGAGGAGAGTGTGTTCCACTGATGGTTTAATGCACACGGGACATGTTACCAGGTGAACAGTATAAGTGAGGAGAGTGTGTTCCCCTGATTGTTTAATATACCCGGGTCATGTCACGAGGTGAACAGTATAAGTGAGGAGAGTGTGTTCCCCTGATGATTTATTGCACACAGGACATGTTACCAGGTGAACAGTATAAGTGAGGAGAGTGTGTTCCCCTGATTGTTTAATACACACCGGACATGTTACCAGGTGAACAGTATAAGTGAGGAGAGTGTGTTCCTCTGATGGTTTAATATACGAGGGAAATGTTACCAGGTGAACAGTATAAGTGAGGAGAGTGTGTTCCCCTGATGGTTTAATGTACACGGGACATGTTCCCAGGTGAACAGTATAAGTGAGGAGAGTGTGTTCCCCTGATTGTTTAATACTCACGGGACATGTTACCAGGTGAACAGTATAAGTGAGGAGAGTGTGTTCCCCTGATGGTTTAACACGCACGGGACATGTTACCAGGTGAACAGTATAAGTGAGGAGAGTGTGTTCCCCTGATGGTTTAACACGCACGGGAAATGTTACCAGGTGAACAGAATATGTGAGGAGAGTGTGTTCCCCTGATTGTTTAATATACACTGGACATATGACCAGGTGAACAGTATAAGTGAGGAGAATGTGTTCCCCTGATTGTTTAATACTCAAGGGACATGTTACCAGGTGAACAGTATAAGGGAGGAGAGTGTGTTCCCCTGATGGTTTAACACGCACGGGACATGTTACCAGGTGAACAGTATAAGTGAGGCGAGTGTGTTCCCCTGATGGTTTAATATACACGGGACATGTTACCAGGTGAACAGTATAAGTGAGGAGTGTGTGTTCCCCTGATTGTTTAATACTACGGGACATGTTACCAGGTGAACAGTATAAGTGAGGAGAGTGTGTTCTCCTGATGATTTAACACGCACGGGACATGTTACCAGGTGAACAGTATAAGTGAGGAGAGCGTGTTCCCCTGATGGTTTAATATACCCGGGACATGTCACCAGGTGAAGAGTAGAATTGAGGAGAGTGTGTTCCACTGATGGTTTAATGCACACGGGACATGTTACCAGGTGAACAGTATAAGTGAGGAGAGCGTGTTCCCCTGATGGTTTAATATACCCGGGACATGTCACCAGGTGAAGAGTAGAATTGAGGAGAGTGTGTTCCACTGATGGTTTAATGCACACGGGACATGTTACCAGGTGAACAGTATAAGTGAGGAGAGTGTGTTCCCCTGATTGTTTAATATACCCGGGTCATGTCACGAGGTGAACAGTATAAGTGAGGAGAGTGTGTTCCCCTGATGATTTATTGCACACAGGACATGTTACCAGGTGAACAGTATAAGTGAGGAGAGAGTGTTCCACTGATGGTTTAATGCACACGGGTCATGTTACCAGGTGAACAGTATAAGTGAGGAGAGTGCTTTCCCCTGATGGTTAAATATACACGGGACATGTTACCAGGTGAACAGTATATGTGAGGAGAGTGTGTTCCCCTGATGGTTTAATATTCACGGGACATGTTACCAGGTGAACAATATAAGTGAGGAGAGTGTGTTCCCCTGATGGTTAAATATACACGGGACATGTTACCAGGTGAACAGTATAAGTGAGGAGAGTGTGTTCCCCTGATGGTTAAATATACACGGGACATGTTACCAGGTGAACAGTATAATTGAGGAGAGTGTGATCCCCTGATTGTTTAATACACACGGGACATGTCACCAGGTGAACAGTATATGTGAGGAGAGTGTGTTCCCCTGATGGGTTAATACAGACGGGACATGTCACCAGGTTAACAGTATAAGTGAAGAGAGTGTGTTCCCCTGATGGTTTAATATACACGGGACATGTTACCAGGTGAACAGTATAAGTGAGGCGAGTGTGTTCACCTGATGGGTTAATACAGACGGGACATGTCACCAGGTGAACAGTATAAGTGAGGAGAGTGTGTTCCCCTGATTGTTTTATACTCATGGGACATGTTACTAGGTGAACAGTATAAGTGAAGAGAGTGTGTTCCCCTGATGGTTTAATATACACGGGACATGTTACCAGGTGAACAGTATAAGTGAGGCGAGTGTGTTCACCTGATGGGTTAATACAGACGGGACATGTCACCAGGTGAACAGTATAAGTGAGGAGAGTGTGTTCCCCTGATTGTTTTATACTCACGGGACATGTTACTAGGTGAACAGTATATGAGAGGAGAGTGTGTTCCCCTGATGGTTTAACACGCACGGGACATGTTACCAGGTGAACAGTAGAAGTGAGGAGAGTGTGTTCCCCTGATGGATTAATATACGAGGGAAATGATACCAGGTGAACAGTATAAGTGAGGAGAGTGTGTTCACCTGATTGTTTAATACACACGGGACATGTTCCCAGGGGAACAGTATAAGTGAGGTGAGTTTATTCCCCTGATTGTTTAATACTCACGGGACATGTTACCAGGTAAACTGTATAAGTGAGGATTGTGTGTTCCCCTGATGGTTTAACACGCACGGGACATGTTACCAGGTGAACAGTATAAGTGAGGAGAGCGTGTTCCCCTGATGGTTTAATATACCCGGGACATGTCACCAGGTGAAGAGTAGAATTGAGGAGAGTGTGTTCCACTGATGGTTTAATGCACACGGGACATGTTACCAGGTGAACAGTATAAGTGAGGAGAGCGTGTTCCCCTGATGGTTTAATATACCCGGGACATGTCACCAGGTGAAGAGTAGAATTGAGGAGAGTGTGTTCCACTGATGGTTTAATGCACACGGGACATGTTACCAGGTGAACAGTATAAGTGAGGAGAGTGTGTTCCCCTGATTGTTTAATATACCCGGGTCATGTCATGAGGTGAACAGTATAAGTGAGGAGAGTGTGTTCCCCTGATGATTTATTGCACACAGGACATGTTACCAGGTGAACAGTATAAGTGAGGAGAGTGTGTTCCCCTGATTGTTTAATACACACCGGACATGTTACCAGGTGAACAGTATAAGTGAGGAGAGTGTGTTCCCCTGATGGTTAAATATACACGGGACATGTTACCAGGTGAACAGTATAAGTGAGGAGAGTGTGTTCCCCTGATGGTTAAATATACACGGGACATGTTACCAGGTGAACAGTATAATTGAGGAGAGTGTGATCCCCTGATTGTTTAATACACACGGGACATGTCACCAGGTGAACAGTATATGTGAGGAGAGTGTGTTCCCCTGATGGGTTAATACAGACGGGACATGTCACCAGGTTAACAGTATAAGTGAAGAGAGTGTGTTCCCCTGATGGTTTAAAATACACGGGACATGTTACCAGGTGAACAGTATAAGTGAGGCGAGTGTGTTCACCTGATGGGTTAATACAGACGGGACATGTCACCAGGTGAACAGTATAAGTGAGGAGAGTGTGTTCCCCTGATTGTTTTATACTCATGGGACATGTTACTAGGTGAACAGTATAAGTGAAGAGAGTGTGTTCCCCTGATGGTTTAATATACACGGGACATGTTACCAGGTGAACAGTATAAGTGAGGCGAGTGTGTTCACCTGATGGGTTAATACAGACGGGACATGTCACCAGGTGAACAGTATAAGTGAGGAGAGTGTGTTCCCCTGATTGTTTTATACTCACGGGACATGTTACTAGGTGAACAGTATATGAGAGGAGAGTGTGTTCCCCTGATGGTTTAACACGCACGGGACATGTTACCAGGTGAACAGTAGAAGTGAGGAGAGTGTGTTCCCCTGATGGATTAATATACGAGGGAAATGATACCAGGTGAACAGTATAAGTGAGGAGAGTGTGTTCACCTGATTGTTTAATACACACGGGACATGTTCCCAGGGGAACAGTATAAGTGAGGTGAGTTTATTCCCCTGATTGTTTAATACTCACGGGACATGTTACCAGGTAAACTGTATAAGTGAGGATTGTGTGTTCCCCTGATGGTTTAACACGCACGGGACATGTTACCAGGTGAACAGTATAAGTGAGGAGAGCGTGTTCCCCTGATGGTTTAATATAACCGGGACATGTCACCAGGTGAAGAGTAGAATTGAGGAGAGTGTGTTCCACTGATGGTTTAATGCACACGGGACATGTTACCAGGTGAACAGTATAAGTGAGGAGAGCGTGTTCCCCTGATGGTTTAATATACCCGGGACATGTCACCAGGTGAAGAGTAGAATTGAGGAGAGTGTGTTCCACTGATGGTTTAATGCACACGGGACATGTTACCAGGTGAACAGTATAAGTGAGGAGAGTGTGTTCCCCTGATTGTTTAATATACCCGGGTCATGTCACGAGGTGAACAGTATAAGTGAGGAGAGTGTGTTCCCCTGATGATTTATTGCACACAGGACATGTTACCAGGTGAACAGTATAAGTGAGGAGAGAGTGTTCCACTGATGGTTTAATGCACACGGGTCATGTTACCAGGTGAACAGTATAAGTGAGGAGAGTGCTTTCCCCTGATGGTTAAATATACACAGGACATGTTACCAGGTGAACAGTATATGTGAGGAGAGTGTGTTCCCCTGATGGTTTAATATTCACGGGACATGTTACCAGGTGAACAATATAAGTGAGGAGAGTGTGTTCCCCTGATGGTTAAATATACACGGGACATGTTACCAGGTGAACAGTATAAGTGAGGAGAGTGTGTTCCCCTGATGGTTAAATATACACGGGACATGTTACCAGGTGAACAGTATAATTGAGGAGAGTGTGATCCCCTGATTGTTTAATACACACGGGACATGTCACCAGGTGAACAGTATATGTGAGGAGAGTGTGTTCCCCTGATGGGTTAATACAGACGGGACATGTCACCAGGTGAACAGTATAAGTGAAGAGAGTGTGTTCCCCTGATGGTTTAATATACACGGGACATGTTACCAGGTGAACAGTATAAGTGAGGCGAGTGTGTTCACCTGATGGGTTAATACAGACGGGACATGTCACCAGGTGAACAGTATAAGTGAGGAGAGTGTGTTCCCCTGATTGTTTTATACTCACGGGACATGTTACTAGGTGAACAGTATAAGTGAAGAGAGTCTGTTCCCCTGATGGTTTAATATACACGGGACATGTTACCAGGTGAACAGTATAAGTGAGGCGAGTGTGTTCACCTGATGGGTTAATACAGACGGGACATGTCACCAGGTGAACAGTATAAGTGAGGAGAGTGTGTTCCCCTGATTGTTTTATACTCACGGGACATGTTACTAGGTGAACAGTATATGAGAGGAGAGTGTGTTCCCCTGATGGTTTAACACGCACGGGACATGTTACCAGGTGAACAGTAGAAGTGAGGAGAGTGTGTTCACCTGATTGTTTAATACACACGGGACATGTTCCCAGGGGAACAGTATAAGTGAGGAGAGTGTGTTCCCCTGATTGTTTAATACTCACGGGACATGTTACCAGGTAAACTGTATAAGTGAGGGGTGTGTGTTCCCCTGATGGTTTAACACGCACGGGACATGTTACCAGGTGAACAGTATAAGTGAGGAGAGTGTGTTCTCCTGATGATTTAACACGCACGGGACATGTTACCAGGTGAACAGTATAAGTGAGGAGAGTGTGTTCCCCTGATTGTTTAATACTCACGGGACATGTTACCAGGTAAACTGTATAAGTGAGGAGAGTGTGTTCCCCTGATGGTTTAATATACGAGGGAAATGTTACCAGGTGAACAGTTTAAGTGAGGAGAGTGTGTTCCCCTGATGGTTTAATATACACGGGACATGTTCCCAGGGGAACAGTATAAGTGAGGAGAGTGTGTTCCCCTGATTGTTTAATACTCACGGGACATGTTACCAGGTAAACTGTATAAGTGAGGAGTGTGTGTTCCCCTGATGGTTTAACACGCACGGGACATGTTACCAGGTGAACAGTATAAGTGAGGAGAGTGTGTTCTCCTGATGATTTAACACGCACGGGACATGTTACCAGGTGAACAGTATAAGTGAGGAGAGTGTGTTCCCCTGATTGTTTAACACGCACGGGACATGTTACCAGGTGAACAGTATAAGTGAGGACAGTGTGTTCCCCTGATGGTTTAACACGCACGGGACATGTTACCAGGTGAACAGTATAAGTGAGGAGAGTGTGTTCCCCTGATTGTTTAATACACACGGGACATGTTACCAGGTGAACAGTATAAGTGAGGCGAGTGTGTTCCCCTGATGGTTTAAAGTACGAGGGAAATGTTACCAAGTGAACAGTATAAGTGAGGAGAGTGTGTTCCCCTGATGGTTTAATATACCTGGGACATGTTACCAGGTGAACAGTATAAGTGAGGAGTGTGAGTTCCCCTGATTGTTTAATATATTCGGGACATGTTACCAGGTGAACATTATAAGTGAGGAGAGTGTGTTCCCCTGATGGTTTAACACGCAGGGGACATGTTACCAGGTGAACAGTATAACTGAGGAGAGTGTGTTCCCCTGATGGTTTAATACTGACGGGACATGTTACCAGATGAACAGTATAAGTGAGGAGAGTGTGTTCCCCTGATGGTTTAATGCACACAGGACATGTTACCAGGTGAACAGTATAAGTGAGGAGAGTGTGTTGCCCTGATGGTTTAATATACACGGGACATGTTACCAGGTGAACAGTATAAGTGAGGAGAGTGTGTTCCCCTGATGGTTTAATATACACGGGACATGTTCCCAGGGGAACAGTATAAGTGAGGAGAGTGTGTTCCCCTGATTGTTTAATACTCACGGGACATGTTACCAGGTAAACTGTATAAGTGAGGAGTGTGTGTTCCCCTGATGGTTTAACACGCACGGGACATGTTACCAGGTGAACAGTATAAGTGAGGAGAGTGTGTTCTCCTGATGATTTAACACGCACGGGACATGTTACCAGGTGAACAGTATAAGTGAGGAGAGTGTGTTCCCCTGATGGTTTAACACGCACGGGACATGTTACCAGGTGAACAGTATAAGTGAGGAGAGTGTGTTCCCCTGATGGTTTAACACGCACGGGACATGTTACCAGGTGAACAGTATAAGTGAGGAGAGTGTGTTCCCCTGATTGTTTAATACACACGGGACATGTTACCAGGTGAACAGTATAAGTGAGGCGAGTGTGTTCCCCTGATGGTTTAATATACGAGGGAAATGTTACCAAGTGAACAGTATAAGTGAGGAGAGTGTGTTCCCCTGATGGTTTAATATACCTGTGACATGTTACCAGGTGAACAGTATAAGTGAGGAGTGTGAGTTCCCCTGATTGTTTAATATATTCGGGACATGTTACCAGGTGAACATTATAAGTGAGGAGAGTGTGTTCCCCTGATGGTTTAACACGCAGGGGACATGTTACCAGGTGAATAGTAGATTTGAGGAGAGTGTGTTCCCCTGATTGTTTAATACTCACGGGACATGTTACCAGGTGAACAGTATAAGTGAGGAGAGTGTGTTCCCTTGATTGTTTAATACACACAGGACATGTCACCGGGTGAGCAGTATAAGTGAAGAGAGTGTGTTCCCCTGATTGTTTAATACTGACGGGACATGTCACCAGGTGAACAGTAGAAGTGAGCAGAATGTTTTCCCCTGATGGTTAAATATGCAAAGGACATGTTACCAGGTGAACAGTATAACTGAGGAGAGTGTGTTCCCCTGATGGTTTAATACTGACGGGACATGTTACCAGATGAACAGTATAAGTGAGGAGAGTGTGTTCCCCTGATGGTTTAATGCACACAGGACATGTTACCAGGTGAACAGTATAAGTGAGGAGAGTGTGTTGCCCTGATGGTTTAATATACACGGGACATGTTACCAGGTGAACAGTATAAGTGAGGAGAGTGTGTTCCCCTGATGGTTTAATATACACGGGACATGTTACCAGGTGAACAGTATCAGTGAGGAGTGTGTGTTCCCCTGATGGTTTAATATACACGGGACATGTTACCAGATGAACAGTATAAGTGCGGCGAGTGTTTTCACCTAATGGTTTAATACGCACGGGACATGTCACCAAGTGAACTGTATAAGTGAGGAGAGTGTGTTCCCCTGATGGTTTAATGCATACAAGACATTTTACCAGGTGAACAGTGTAAGTGAGGAGAGTGTGTTCCCCTGATGTTTTAATATACACAGGACATGTTACCAGGTGAACAGTATTAGTGAGGAGAGTGTGTTCCCCTGTTTGTTTAATACGCACGTGACATGTTATCAGGTGAACAGTAGAAGTGAGGAGAATGTGTTCCCCTGTTTGTTTAATACACACGGGACATGTTTCCAGGTAAACAGTATAAGTGAGGAGAATGTGTTCCCCAGTTTGTTTAATACGCACGGGACATGTTACCAAGTGAATAGTATAACTGAGGAGAGTGTGTTCCCCTGATGGTTTAATATGCACGGGACATTTCACCAAGTGAACTGTGTAAGTGAGGAGAGTGTGTTCCCCTGATTGTTTAATACACACGGGACATGTTACCAGATGAACAGTATAAGTGAGGAGAGTGTGTTCTCCTGATGGTTTAATATACACGGGACATGTTACCTAGAGAAAAGTCTAAGTGAGGAGAGTGTGTTCCCCTGATTGTTTAATACACACGGGACATGTTACCAGGTGAACAGTATAATTGAGTAGAGTATGTTCTCCTGATGGTTTAATATACACGGGACATGTTACCAAGAGAAAAGTCTAAGTGAGGAGAGTGCTTTCCCCTGATGGTTTAATATTCACGGGACATGTTTCCAGGTGAACAGTATAAGTGAGGAGAGTCTGTTCCCCTGATGGTTTAATACACACATGATATGTTACCAGCTGAACAGTAGAAGTGAGGAGAGAGTGTTCCCCTTTTGGTTTAATAAGCAAGGGCATTTCACCAAGTGAAAAGTATAAGTGAGGAGAGTGTGTTCCCCTGATGGTTTAATATACACGGGACATGTGACTAGGTGAACAGTATAAGTGAGGAGAGTGTATTCCCCTGATGGTTTAATACACATGGGACATGTTACCAGGTGAACAGTATAAGTGAGGAGAATGTGTTCCCCTGATGTTTTAATATACACAGGACATGTTACCAGGTGAACAGTATTAGTGAGGAGAGTGTGTTCCCCTGATGGTTTAATATACACAGGACATGTTACCAGGTGAACAGTATTAGTGAGGAGAGTGTGTTCCCCTGATGGTTTAATACACATGGGACATGTTACCAGGTGAACAGTATAAGTGAGGAGAATGAGTTCCCCTGATGTTTTAATATACACAGGACATGTTACCAGGTGAACAGTATAAGTGAGGAGAGTGTGTTCCATTGATGTTTTAATATACACAGGACATGTTACCAGGTGAACAGTATAAGTGAGGAGAGTGTGTTCCCCTGATTGTTTAATAAACACGGGACATGTTACCAGGTGAACAGTATAAGTGAGGAGAGTGTGTTCCCCTGATGTTTTAATATACACAGGACATGTTACCAGGTGAACAGTATTAGTGAGGAGAGTGTGTTCCCCTGTTTGTTTAATAAACACGGGACATGTTACCAGGTGAACAGCATAAGTGAGGAGAATGTGTTCCCCTGATTGTTTAATAAACACGGGACATGTTACCAGGTGAACAGTATAAGTGAGGAGAATGTGTTCCCCTGTTTGTTTAATACGCACGGGACATGTAACCAAGTGAACAGTATAAGTGAGGAGAATATGTTCCCCTGTTTGTTTAATACACACGGGACATGTCTCCAGGTGAACAGTATAAGTGAGGAGAATGTGTTCCCCTGTTTGTTTAATACGCACGGGACATGTTACCAAGTGAACAGTATAAGTGAGGAGAGTGTGTTCCCCTGATTGTTTAATACACATGGGACATGTTACCAGGTGAACAGTATAAGTGATGAGAATGTGTTCCCCTGTTGGTTTAATACGCACGGGACATGTTACCAGGTGAACAGTATAAGTGAGGAGAGTGTGTTCCCCTGATTGTTCAATACACACGGGACATGTTACCAGGTGAACAGTATAAGTGAGGAGAGTGTGTTTCCCTGATTGTTCAATTCACACGGAACATGTCACCAAGTGAAATGTATAATTGAGGAGAGTGTGTTCCCCTGATGGTTTAATATACCCGGGACATGTCAGCAGGTGAACAGTATAATAGAGGAGAGAGTGTTCCCCTGATTGTTTAATACTCACGGGACATGTTACCAGGTGAACAGTATAAGTGAGTAGAGTGTGTTCCGCTGATGGTTTAATATACCCGGGACATGTCAGCAGGTGAACAGTATAATAGAGGAGAGTGTGTTCCCCTGATTGTTTAATACACACGGGACATGTTACCAGGTGAACAGTAGAAGTGAGCAGAATGTTTTCCCCTGATGGTTAAATATGCAAAGGACATGATACCAGGTGAGCAGTATAAGTGAGGAGAGTGTGTTCCCCTGATTGTTTAATACAAACGGGACATGTTACCAGATGAACAGTAGAAGTGAGCAGAATGTTTTCCCCTGATGGTTAAATATGCAAAGGACATGTTACCAGGTGAACAGTATAACTGAGGAGAGTGTGTTCCCCTGATGGTTTAATACTGACGGGACATGTTACCAGATGAACAGTATAAGTGAGGAGAGTGTGTTCCCCTGATGGTTTAATGCACACAGGACATGTTACCAGGTGAACAGTATAAGTGAGGAGAGTGTGTTGCCCTGATGGTTTAATAAAGACGGGACATGTTACCAGGTGAACAGTATAAGTGAGGAGAGTGTGTTCCGCTGATGGTTTAATATACACGGGACATGTTACCAGGTGAACAGCATCAGTGAGGAGAGTGTGTTCCCCTGATACTTTAATATACACGGGACATGTTACCAGATGAACAGTATAAGTGAGGCGAGTGTGTTCACCTAATGGTTTAATACGCACGGGACATGTCACCAAGTGAACTGGAGAAGTGAGGAGAGTGTGTTCCCCTGATGGTTTAATGCACACAAGACATTTTACCAGGTGAACAGTGTAAGTGAGGAGAGTGTGTTCCCCTGATGGTTTAATATACACGGGATATGTTGCCAGGTGAACAGTATAATTGAGGAGAGTGTGTTCCCTGATGGTTTAATACACACGGGACATGTTACCAGGTGAACAGTATAAGTGAGGAGAGTGTGTTCCCCTGATGTTTTAATATACACAGGACATGTTACCAGGTGAACAGTATAAGTGAGGAGAGTGTGTTCCATTGATGGTTTAATATACACAGGACATGTTACCAGATGAACAGTATTAGTGAGGAGAGTGTTTTCCCCTGTTTGTTTAATACGCACGGGACATGTTATCAGGTGAACAGTAGAAGTGAGGAGAATGTGTTCCCCTGTTTGTTTAATACGCACGGGACATGTTACCAAGTGAACAGTATAAGTGAGGAGAATGAGTTCCCCTGATTGTTTAATAAACACGGGACATGTTACCAGGTGAACAGTTTAAGTGAGGAGAGTGTGTTCCCCTGATGGTTTAATATACACAGGACATGTTACCAGGTGAACAGTATAAGTGAGGAGAATGTGTTCCCCTGTTTGTTTAATATGCACGGGACATGTATCCAGGTGAACAGTATAAGTGAGGAGATTGTGTTCCCCTGATGGTTTAATATGCACGGGACATGTTTCCAGGTGAACAGTATAAGTGAGTAGAGTGTGTTCTCCTGATGGTTTATTATTCACGGGACATGTTTCCAGGTGAACAGTATAAGTGAGGAGAGTGTGTTCTCCTGATGGTTTATTATTCACGGGACATGTTACCAGCTGAACAGTATAAGTGAGGAGAGTGAGTTCCCCTGATGGTTTAATACTCACAGGATATGTTACCAGCTGAACAGTATAAGTGAGGAGAGTGAGTTCCCCTGATGGTTTAATACTCACAGGATATGTTACCAGCTGAACAGTATAAGTGAGGAGAGTGAGTTCCCCTGATGGTTTAATATGCACGGGACATTTCACCAAGTGAACAGTATAAGTGAGGAGAGTCTGTTCCCCTGATGGTTTAATACACACATGATATGTTACCAGCTGAACAGTAGAAGTGAGGAGAGAGTGTTCCCCTTTTGGTTTAATATACACGGGACATGTTACCAGGTGAACAGTATAAGTGAGGAGAGTGTGTTCCATTGATGGTTTAATACACACGGGACATGTTACCAGGTGAACAGTATAAGTGAGGAGAGTGTGTTCCCCTTTTGGTTTAATATACACGGGACATGTTACCAGGTGAACAGTATAAGTGAGGAGAGTGTGTTCCATTGATGGTTTAATATACACAGGACATGTTACCAGATGAACAGTATTAGTGAGGAGAGTGTGTTCCCCTGATTGTTTAATACGCACGGGACATGTTACCAAGTGAACAGTGTAAGTGAGGAGAATGTGTTCCCCTGATTGTTTAATAAACACGGGACATGTTACCAGGTGAACAGTATAAGTGAGGAGAATGTGTTCCCCTGTTTGTTTAATACGCACGGGACATGTAACCAAGTGAATAGTATAAGTGAGGAGAATGTGTTCCCCTGTTTGTTTAATACGTACGGGACATGTTATCAGGTGAACAGTAGAAGTGAGGAGAATGTGTTCCCCTGTTTGTTTAATACGCACGGGACATGTTACCAAGTGAACAGTATAAGTGAGGAGAGTGTGTTCCCCTGATTGTTTAATACACATGGGACATGTCACCAGGTGAACAGTATAAGTGATGAGAATGTGTTCCCCTGTTGGTTTAATACGCACGGGACATGTTACCAGGTGAACAGTATAAGTGAGTAGAGTGTGTTCCGCTGATGGTTTAATATACCCGGGACATGTCAGCAGGTGAACAGTATAATAGAGGAGAGTGTGTTCCCCTGATTGTTTAATACACACGGGACATGTTACCAGGTGAACAGTAGAAGTGAGCAGAATGTTTTCCCCTGATGGTTAAATATGCAAAGGACATGATACCAGGTGAGCAGTATAAGTGAGGAGAGTGTGTTCCCCTGATTGTTTAATACAAACGGGACATGTTACCAGATGAACAGTAGAAGTGAGCAGAATGTTTTCCCCTGATGGTTAAATATGCAAAGGACATGTTACCAGGTGAACAGTATAACTGAGGAGAGTGTGTTCCCCTGATGGTTTAATACTGACGGGACATGTTACCAGATGAACAGTATAAGTGAGGAGAGTGTGTTCCCCTGATGGTTTAATGCACACAGGACATGTTACCAGGTGAACAGTATAAGTGAGGAGAGTGTGTTGCCCTGATGGTTTAATAAAGACGGGACATGTTACCAGGTGAACAGTATAAGTGAGGAGAGTGTGTTCCGCTGATGGTTTAATATACACGGGACATGTTACCAGGTGAACAGCATCAGTGAGGAGAGTGTGTTCCCCTGATACTTTAATATACACGGGACATGTTACCAGATGAACAGTATAAGTGAGGCGAGTGTGTTCACCTAATGGTTTAATACGCACGGGACATGTCACCAAGTGAACTGGAGAAGTGAGGAGAGTGTGTTCCCCTGATGGTTTAATGCACACAAGACATTTTACCAGGTGAACAGTGTAAGTGAGGAGAGTGTGTTCCCCTGATGGTTTAATATACACGGGATATGTTGCCAGGTGAACAGTATAATTGAGGAGAGTGTGTTCCCTGATGGTTTAATACACACGGGACATGTTACCAGGTGAACAGTATAAGTGAGGAGAGTGTGTTCCCCTGATGTTTTAATATACACAGGACATGTTACCAGGTGAACAGTATAAGTGAGGAGAGTGTGTTCCATTGATGGTTTAATATACACAGGACATGTTACCAGATGAACAGTATTAGTGAGGAGAGTGTTTTCCCCTGTTTGTTTAATACGCACGGGACATGTTATCAGGTGAACAGTAGAAGTGAGGAGAATGTGTTCCCCTGTTTGTTTAATACGCACGGGACATGTTACCAAGTGAACAGTATAAGTGAGGAGAATGAGTTCCCCTGATTGTTTAATAAACACGGGACATGTTACCAGGTGAACAGTTTAAGTGAGGAGAGTGTGTTCCCCTGATGGTTTAATATACACAGGACATGTTACCAGGTGAACAGTATAAGTGAGGAGAATGTGTTCCCCTGTTTGTTTAATATGCACGGGACATGTATCCAGGTGAACAGTATAAGTGAGGAGATTGTGTTCCCCTGATGGTTTAATATGCACGGGACATGTTTCCAGGTGAACAGTATAAGTGAGTAGAGTGTGTTCTCCTGATGGTTTATTATTCACGGGACATGTTTCCAGGTGAACAGTATAAGTGAGGAGAGTGTGTTCTCCTGATGGTTTATTATTCACGGGACATGTTACCAGCTGAACAGTATAAGTGAGGAGAGTGAGTTCCCCTGATGGTTTAATACTCACAGGATATGTTACCAGCTGAACAGTATAAGTGAGGAGAGTGAGTTCCCCTGATGGTTTAATACTCACAGGATATGTTACCAGCTGAACAGTATAAGTGAGGAGAGTGAGTTCCCCTGATGGTTTAATATGCACGGGACATTTCACCAAGTGAACAGTATAAGTGAGGAGAGTCTGTTCCCCTGATGGTTTAATACACACATGATATGTTACCAGCTGAACAGTAGAAGTGAGGAGAGAGTGTTCCCCTTTTGGTTTAATATACACGGGACATGTTACCAGGTGAACAGTATAAGTGAGGAGAGTGTGTTCCATTGATGGTTTAATACACACGGGACATGTTACCAGGTGAACAGTATAAGTGAGGAGAGTGTGTTCCCCTTTTGGTTT
Organism: Heterodontus francisci; assembly: GCF_036365525.1. NCBI lineage: Eukaryota > Metazoa > Chordata > Chondrichthyes > Heterodontiformes > Heterodontidae > Heterodontus > Heterodontus francisci. The sequence continues at coordinate 482,057 of NW_027142086.1, read as the reverse complement.
AATATACACGGGACATGTTACCAGGTGAACAGTATAAGTGAGGAGAGTGTGTTCCATTGATGGTTTAATATACACAGGACATGTTACCAGATGAACAGTATTAGTGAGGAGAGTGTGTTCCCCTGATTGTTTAATACGCACGGGACATGTTACCAAGTGAACAGTGTAAGTGAGGAGAATGTGTTCCCCTGATTGTTTAATAAACACGGGACATGTTACCAGGTGAACAGTATAAGTGAGGAGAATGTGTTCCCCTGTTTGTTTAATACGCACGGGACATGTAACCAAGTGAATAGTATAAGTGAGGAGAATGTGTTCCCCTGTTTGTTTAATACGTACGGGACATGTTATCAGGTGAACAGTAGAAGTGAGGAGAATGTGTTCCCCTGTTTGTTTAATACGCACGGGACATGTTACCAAGTGAACAGTATAAGTGAGGAGAGTGTGTTCCCCTGATTGTTTAATACACATGGGACATGTCACCAGGTGAACAGTATAAGTGATGAGAATGTGTTCCCCTGTTGGTTTAATACGCACGGGACATGTTACCAGGTGAACAGTATAAGTGAGGAGAGTGTGTTCCCCTGATTGTTCAATACACACGGGACATGTTACCAAGTGAAATGTATAATTGAGGAGAGTGTGTTCCCCTGATGGTTTAATATGCACGGGACATGTTACCAGGTGAACAGTATAAGTGAGGAGAGTGTGTTCCCCTGATGGTTTAATATACACGGAACATGTTACCAGGTGAACAGTATAAGTGAGGAGAATGTGTTCCCCTGTTGGTTTAATACGCACGGGACATGTTACCAGGTGAACAGTATAAGTGAGGAGAGTGTGTTCCCCTGATTGTTCAATACACACGGGACATGTTACCAGGTGAACAGTATAAGTGAGGAGAGTGTGTTCCCCTGATGGTTTAATATACACGGTACATGTTACCAGGTGAACAGTATAAGTGAGGAGAGTGTGTTCCCCTGATGGTTTAATATACACGGAACATGTTCCCAGTTGAACAGTATAAGTGAGGAGAGTGTGTTCCCCTGATGGTTTAATATACACGGGACATGTTATCAGGTGAACAGTATAAGTGAGGAGAGTGTGTTCCCCTGATTGTTTAATGCACACGGGACATGTTACCAGCTGAACGGTATAAGTGTGGGGAGTGTGTTCCCCTGAAGGTTTCATATACACGGGAAATGTTACCAGGAGAACAGAATAAGTGAGGGGAGTGCTTTCCCCTGATGGTTTAATACACACGGGACATGTTGCCAGGTGAACTGCATAATTGAGGAGAGTGTGTTCCCCTGATGGTTTAATATACACGGGACATGTTACCAGATGAACAGTATCAGTGAGGAGAGTGTGTTCCCCTGATGGTTTAACATACACGGGACATGTTACCAGATGAACAGTATAAGTGAGGCGAGTGTGTTCACCTAATGGTTTAATACGCACGGGACATGTCACCAAGTGAACTGTAGAAGTGAGGAGAGTGTGTTCCCCTGATGGTTTAATGCACACAAGACATTTTACCAGGTGAACAGTGGAAGTGAGGAGAGTGTGTTCCCCTGATGGTTTAATATACACGGGATATGTTGCCAGGTGAACAGTATAAGTGAGTAGAGTGTGTTCCGCTGATGGTTTAATATACCCGGGACATGTCAGCAGGTGAACAGTATAATAGAGGAGAGATTGTTCCCCTGATTGTTTAATACTCACGGGACATGTTACCAGGTGAACAGTATAAGTGAGTAGAGTGTGTTCCGCTGATGGTTTAATATACCCGGGACATGTCAGCAGGTGAACAGTATAATAGAGGAGAGTGTGTTCCCCTGATTGTTTAATACACACGGGACATGTTACCAGGTGAACAGTAGAAGTGAGCAGAATGTTTTCCCCTGATGGTTAAATATGCAAAGGACATGATACCAGGTGAGCAGTATAAGTGAGGAGAGTGTGTTCCCCTGATTGTTTAATACAAACGGGACATGTTACCAGATGAACAGTAGAAGTGAGCAGAATGTTTTCCCCTGATGGTTAAATATGCAAAGGACATGTTACCAGGTGAACAGTATAACTGAGGAGAGTGTGTTCCCCTGATGGTTTAATACTGACGGAACATGTTACCAGATGAACAGTATAAGTGAGGAGAGTGTGTTCCCCTGATGGTTTAATGCACACAGGACATGTTACCAGGTGAACAGTATAAGTGAGGAGAGTGTGTTGCCCTGATGGTTTAATAAAGACGGGACATGTTACCAGGTGAACAGTATAAGTGAGGAGAGTGTGTTCCCCTGATGGTTTAATATACACGGGACATGTTACCAGGTGAACAGCATCAGTGAGGAGAGTGTGCTCCCCTGATACTTTAATATACACGGGACATGTTACCAGATGAACAGTATAAGTGAGGCGAGTGTGTTCACCTAATGGTTTAATACGCACGGGACATGTCACCAAGTGAACTGGAGAAGTGAGGAGAGTGTGTTCCCCTGATGGTTTAATGCACACAAGACATTTTACCAGGTGAACAGTGTAAGTGAGGAGAGTGTGTTCCCCTGATGGTTTAATATACACGGGATATGTTGCCAGGTGAACAGTATAATTGAGGAGAGTGTGTTCCCTGATGGTTTAATACACACGGGACATGTTACCAGGTGAACAGTATAAGTGAGGAGAGTGTGTTCCCCTGATGTTTTAATATACACAGGACATGTTACCAGGTGAACAGTATAAGTGAGGAGAGTGTGTTCCATTGATGGTTTAATATACACAGGACATGTTACCAGATGAACAGTATTAGTGAGGAGAGTGTTTTCCCCTGTTTGTTTAATACGCACGGGACATGTTATCAGGTGAACAGTAGAAGTGAGGAGAATGTGTTCCCCTGTTTGTTTAATACGCACGGGACATGTTACCAAGTGAACAGTATAAGTGAGGAGAATGAGTTCCCCTGATTGTTTAATAAACACGGGACATGTTACCAGGTGAACAGTATAAGTGAGGAGAGTGTGTTCCCCTGATGGTTTAATATACACAGGACATGTTACCAGGTGAACAGTATAAGTGAGGAGAATGTGTTCCCCTGATGGTTTAATATGCACGGGACATGTTTCCAGGTGAACAGTATAAGTGAGTAGAGTGTGTTCTCCTGATGGTTTATTATTCACGGGACATGTTTCCAGGTGAACAGTATAAGTGAGGAGAGTGTGTTCTCCTGATGGTTTATTATTCACGGGACATGTTACCAGCTGAACAGTATAAGTGAGGAGAGTGAGTTCCCCTGATGGTTTAATACTCACAGGATATGTTACCAGCTGAACAGTATAAGTGAGGAGAGTGAGTTCCCCTGATGGTTTAATACTCACAGGATATGTTACCAGCTGAACAGTATAAGTGAGGAGAGTGAGTTCCCCTGATGGTTTAATATGCACGGGACATTTCACCAAGTGAACAGTATAAGTGAGGAGAGTCTGTTCCCCTGATGGTTTAATACACACATGATATGTTACCAGCTGAACAGTAGAAGTGAGGAGAGAGTGTTCCCCTTTTGGTTTAATATACACGGGACATGTTACCAGGTGAACAGTATAAGTGAGGAGAGTGTGTTCCATTGATGGTTTAATACACACGGGACATGTTACCAGGTGAACAGTATAAGTGAGGAGAGTGTGTTCCCCTTTTGGTTTAATATACACGGGACATGTTACCAGGTGAACAGTATAAGTGAGGAGAGTGTGTTCCATTGATGGTTTAATATACACAGGACATGTTACCAGATGAACAGTATTAGTGAGGAGAGTGTGTTCCCCTGATTGTTTAATACGCACGGGACATGTTACCAAGTGAACAGTGTAAGTGAGGAGAATGTGTTCCCCTGATTGTTTAATAAACACGGGACATGTTACCAGGTGAACAGTATAAGTGAGGAGAATGTGTTCCCCTGTTTGTTTAATACGCACGGGACATGTAACCAAGTGAATAGTATAAGTGAGGAGAATGTGTTCCCCTGTTTGTTTAATACGCACGGGACATGTTATCAGGTGAACAGTAGAAGTGAGGAGAATGTGTTCCCCTGTTTGTTTAATACGCACGGGACATGTTACCAAGTGAACAGTATAAGTGAGGAGAATGAGTTCCCCTGATTGTTTAATAAACACGGGACATGTTACCAGGTGAACAGTATAAGTGAGGAGAGTGTGTTCCCCTGATGGTTTAATATACACAGGACATGTTACCAGGTGAACAGTATAAGTGAGGAGCAAGAAATGCTGGATTCACTCAGCAGGTCTGGCAGCATCTGTGGAGAGAGAAGCAGAGTTAACGTTTCGGGTCAGTGACCCTTCTTCGGAACTGACAAATATTAGAAAAGTCACAGATTATAAACAAGTGAGGTGGGGGTTGGGCAAGAGATAACAAAGGAGAAGGTGCAGATTGGACCAGGCCACATAGCTGACCAAAAGGTCACAGAGCAAAGGCAAACAATATGTTAATGGTGTTTTGAAAGACAAAGCATTAGTACAGATTAGGTGTGAATATACTGAATATAGAACATCAGCAAGTGCAAACCTGAAGAAAAACAACCTGAAAAAAACAGTGGGTAAGCAAACTGAACAAACTAAGATGAAATGAAATAAATGCAAAAAATGTAAAAAGGAATGCAAAAAAAAGGAAGAAAAAATAACTAAAAATGAAAGTAAAGTGGGGGGCTGTCATGCTCTGAAATTATTGAACTCAATGTTCAGTCCGGCAGTCTGTAGTGTGCCTAATCGGTAGATGAGATGCTGTTCCTCGAGCTTGCGTTGATGTTCACTGGAACACTGCAGCAATCCCAGGACAGAGATGTGAGCATGAGAGCAGGGGGGAGTGTTGAAATGGCAAGCAACCGGAAGCTCAGGGTCCTGCTTGCGGACTGAGCGGAGATGTTCCGCAAAGCGGTCACCCAGTCTAGGTTGTCTACAGTCTATAGGTTGTCTACCAATATCCATTATAAGCCCACTGACTCCCACAGCTACCTCGACTACACTTCTTCACACCCTACCTCCTGTAAGGACTCCATTCCATTCTCCCAGTTTCTCCGTCTCCGACGCATCTGCTCTGATGATGCTACCTTCCATGACGGTGCTTCTGATATGACCTCCTTTTTCCTCAACCGAGGATTTCCCCCCACTGTGGTTGACAGGGCCCTCAACCGTGTCCGACCCATTCCCCGCACCTCTACCCTCACCCCTTCCCCTCCCTCCCAGAACCGTGACAGGGTTCCCCTTGTGCTCACTTTTCATCCCACCAGCCTCCATATCCAAAGGATCATCTTCCGCCATTTTCGCCACCTCCAGCGTGATGCCACTACCAGTCGCATCTTCCCCTCCCTTCCCCTGTCAGCATTCCGAAGGGATCGTTCCCTCCGCGACACCCTGGTCCACTCCTCCATTACCCCCACCACCTCGTCCCCGTCCCAGGGCACCTTCCCTTGCAATCGCAGGAGGTGTAATACCTGCCCATTTACCTCCTCTCTCCTCACTATCCCAGGCCCCAAACACTCCTTTCAGGTGAAGCAGCGATTTACTTGTACTTCTTTCAATGTAGTATACTGTATTCGCTGCTCACAGTGTGGTCTCCTCTACATTGGGGAGACCAAGCGCAGACTGGGTGACCGCTTTGCGGAACATCTCCGCTCAGTCCGCAAGCAGGACCCTGAGCTTCCGGTTGCTTGCCATTTCAACACTCCCCCCTGCTCTCATGCTCACATCTCTGTCCTGGGATTGCTGCAGTGTTCCAGTGAACATCAACGCAAGCTCGAGGAACAGCATCTCATCTACCGATTAGGCACACTACAGACTGCCGGACTGAACATTGAGTTCAATAATTTCAGAGCATGACAGCCCCCCACTTTACTTTCATTTTTAGTTATTTTTTCTTCCTTTTTTTTGCATTCCTTTTTACATTTTTTGCATTTATTTCATTTCATCTTAGTTTGTTCAGTTTGCTTACCCACTGTTTTTTTCAGGTTGTTTTTCTTCAGGTTTGCACTTGCTGATGTTCTATATTCAGTATATTCACACCTAATCTGTACTAATGCTTTGTCTTTCAAAACACCATTAACATATTGTTTGCCTTTGCTCTGTGACCTTTTGGTCAGCTATGTGGCCTGGTCCAATCTGCACCTTCTCCTTTGTTATCTCTTGCCCAACCCCCACCTCACTTGTTTATAATCTGTGACTTTTCTAATATTTGTCAGTTCCGAAGAAGGGTCACTGACCCGAAACGTTAACTCTGCTTCTCTCTCCACAGATGCTGCCAGACCTGCTGAGTGAATCCAGCATTTCTTGTTTTTGTTTCAGATTTCCAGCATCCGCAGTATTTTGCTTTTAGTATAAGTGAGGAGAATGTGTTCCCCTGTTTGTTTAATATGCACGGGACATGTATCCAGGTGAACAGTATAAGTGAGGAGATTGTGTTCCCCTGATGGTTTAATATGCACGGGACATGTTTCCAGGTGAACAGTATAAGTGAGTAGAGTGTGTTCTCCTGATGGTTTATTATTCACGGGTCATGTTTCCAGGTGAACAGTATAAGTGAGGAGAGTGTGTTCTCCTGATGGTTTATTATTCACGGGACATGTTACCAGCTGAACAGTATAAGTGAGGAGAGTGAGTTCCCCTGATGGTTTAATACTCACAGGATATGTTACCAGCTGAACAGTATAGGTGAGGAGAGTGAGTTCCCCTGATGGTTTAATACTCACAGGATATGTTACCAGCTGAACAGTATAAGTGAGGAGAGTGAGTTCCCCTGATGGTTTAATATGCACGGGACATTTCACCAAGTGAACAGTATAAGTGAGGAGAGTCTGTTCCCCTGATGGTTTAATACACACATGATATGTTACCAGCTGAACAGTAGAAGTGAGGAGAGAGTGTTCCCCTTTTGGTTTAATATACACGGGACATGTTACCAGGTGAACAGTATAAGTGAGGAGAGTGTGTTCCATTGATGGTTTAATACACACGGGACATGTTACCAGGTGAACAGTATAAGTGAGGAGAGTGTGTTCCCCTTTTGGTTTAATATACACGGGACATGTTACCAGGTGAACAGTATAAGTGAGGAGAGTGTGTTCCATTGATGGTTTAATATACACAGGACATGTTACCAGATGAACAGTATTAGTGAGGAGAGTGTGTTCCCCTGATTGTTTAATACGCACGGGACATGTTACCAAGTGAACAGTGTAAGTGAGGAGAATGTGTTCCCCTGATTGTTTAATAAACACGGGACATGTTACCAGGTGAACAGTATAAGTGAGGAGAATGTGTTCCCCTGTTTGTTTAATACGCACGGGACATGTAACCAAGTGAATAGTATAAGTGAGGAGAATGTGTTCCCCTGTTTGTTTAATACGCACGGGACATGTTATCAGGTGAACAGTAGAAGTGAGGAGAATGTGTTCCCCTGTTTGTTTAATACGCACGGGACATGTTACCAAGTGAACAGTATAAGTGAGGAGAATATGTTCCCCTGTTTGTTTAATACGCACGGGACATGTTACCAAGTGAACAGTATAAGTGAGGAGAGTGTGTTCCCCTGATTGTTTAATACACACGGGACATGTTACCAAGTGAACAGTATAAGTGAGGAGAGTGTGTTCCCCTGATTGTTTAATACACACGGGACATGTTACCAGGTGAACAGTATAAGTGAGGAGAGTGTGTTCCCCTGTTGGTTTAATACGCACGGGACATGTTACCAGGTGAACAGTATAATTGAGGAGAGTGTGTTCCCCTGATTGTTCAACACACACGGGACATGTTACCAGGTGAACAGTATAAGTGAGGAGAGTGTGTTCCCCTGATTGTTTAATACACACGGGACATGTTACCAGGTGAACATTATAAGTGAGGAGAGTGTGTTCCCCTGATTGTTCAATACACACGGGACATGTTACCAGGTGAACAGTAGAAGTGAGGAGAATGTGTTCCCCTGTTTGTTTAATACGCACGGGACATGTTACCAAGTGAACAGTATAAGTGAGGAGAATATGTTCCCCTGTTTGTTTAATACACACGGGACATGTTACCAGGTGAACAGTATAAGTGAGGAGAGTGTGTTCCCCTGATTGTTCAATACACACTGGACATGTTACCAGGTGAACAGTAAAAGTGAGGAGAGTGTGTTCCCCTGATTGTTTAATACACACGGGACATGTTACCAGGTGAACAGTATAAGTGAGGAGAGTGTGTTCCCCTGATTGTTCAATACACACGGGACATGTTACCAGGTGAACAGTATAAGTGAGGAGAGTGTGTTCCCCTGATTGTTCAATACACACGGGACATGTTACCAGGTGAACAGTATAAGTGAGGAGAGTGTGTTCCCCTGATGGTTTAATATACACGGAACATGTTCCCAGGTGAACTGTATAAGTGAGGAGAGTGTGTTCCCCTGATGGTTTAATATACACGGGACATGTTCCCAGGTGAACAGTATAAGTCAGGAGAGTGTGTTCCCCTTATGGTTTAATACACACGGGACATGTTATCAGGTGAACAGTATAAGTGAGGAGAGTGTGTTCCCCTGATTGTTTAATGCACACGGGACATGTTACCAGGTGAACAGTATAAGTGAGGAGAGTGTGTTCCCCTGATGGTTTAATATTCACGGGACATGTTGCCTGGTGAACAGCATAATTGAGGAGAGTGTGTTCACCTAATGGTTTAATACGCACAGGACATGTCACCAAGTGAACTGTATAAGTGAGGAGAGTGTCTTCTCCTGATGGTTTAATGCACACAAGACATTTTACCAGTTGAACAGTATAAGTGAGGAGAGTGCTTTCCCTTGATGGTTTAATATACACGGGACATGTTACCAGGTGAACAGTATCAGTGAGGAGAGTGTGTTCCCCTGATGGTTTAATACACACGGGACATGTTACCAGGTGAACAGTGGAAGTGAGGAGAGTGTGTTCCCCTGATGGTTTAATATACACGGGATATGTTGCCAGGTGAACAGTATAAGTGAGGGGAGTGTGTTCCCCTGATGGTTTAATATACACGGGATATGTTGCCAGGTGAACAGTATAAGTGAGGAGAGTGTGTTCCCTGATGGTTTAATATACACGGGACATGTTACCAGGTGAACAGTATAAGTGAGGAGAGTGTGTTCCCCTGATGGTTTAATATACACGGGACATGTGACTAGGTGAACAGTATAAGTGAGGAGAGTGTGTTCCCCTGATGGTTTAATATACACGGGACATGTTACCAGGTGAACAGTATAAGTGAGGAGAGTGTGTTCCCCTGATGTTTTAATATACACAGGACATGTTACCAGGTGAACAGTATAAGTGAGGAGAGTGTGTTCCATTGATGATTTAATATACACAGGACATGTTACCAGGTGAACAGTATTAGTGAGGAGAGTGTGTTCCCCTGGTTGTTTAATACGCACGGGACATGTAATCAGGTGCACAGTAGAAGGGAGGAGAATGTGTTCCCCTGTTTGTTTAATACGCACGGGACATGTTACCAAGTGAACAGTATAAGTGAGGAGAATGTGTTCCCCTGATTGTTTAATAAACACGGGACATGTTACCAGGTGAACAGTATAAGTGAGGAGAGTGTGTTCCCCTGATTGTTTAATATACACGGGACATGTATCCAGGTGAACAGTATAAGTGAGGAGATTGTGTTCCCCTGATGGTTTAATATGCACGGGACATGTTTCCAGGTGAACAGTATAAGTGAGTAGAGTGTGTTCTCCTGATGGTTTTTTATTCACGGGACATGTTTCCAGGTGAACAGTATAAGTGAGGAGAGTGTGTTCTCCTGATGGTTTATTATTCACGGGACATGTTACCAGCTGAACAGTATAAGTGAGGAGAGTGAGTTCCCCTGATGGTTTAATACTCACAGGATATGTTACCAGCTGAACAGTATAAGTGAGGAGAGTGAGTTCCCCTGATGGTTTAATACTCACAGGATATGTTACCAGCTGAACAGTATAAGTGAGGAGAGTGAGTTCCCCTGATGCTTTAATATGCACGGGACATTTCACCAATTGAACAGTATAAGTGAGGAGAGTCTGTTCCCCTGATGGTTTAATACACACATGATATGTTACCAGCTGAACAGTAGAAGTGAGGAGAGAGTGTTCCCCTTTTGGTTTAATATACACGGGACATGTTACCAGGTGAACAGTATAAGTGAGGAGAGTGTGTTCCATTGATGGTTTAATACACACGGGACATGTTACCAGGTGAACAGTATAAGTGAGGAGAGTGTGTTCCCCTTTTGGTTTAATATACACGGGACATGTTACCAGGTGAACAGTATAAGTGAGGAGAGTGTGTTCCATTGATGGTTTAATATACACAGGACATGTTACCAGATGAACAGTATTAGTGAGGAGAGTGTGTTCCCCTGATTGTTTAATACGCACGGGACATGTTACCAGGTGAACAGTATAAGTGAGGAGAATGTGTTCCCCTGTTTGTTTAATACGCACGGGACATGTAACCAAGTGAATAGTATAAGTGAGGAGAATGTGTTCCCCTGTTTGTTTAATACGCACGGGACATGTTATCAGGTGAACAGTAGAAGTGAGGAGAATGTGTTCCCCTGTTTGTTTAATACGCACGGGACATGTTACCAAGTGAACAGTATAAGTGAGGAGAATATGTTCCCCTGTTTGTTTAATACGCACGGGACATGTTACCAAGTGAACAGTATAAGTGAGGAGAGTGTGTTCCCCTGATTGTTTAATACACACGGGACATGTTACCAAGTGAACAGTATAAGTGAGGAGAGTGTGTTCCCCTGATTGTTTAATACACACGGGACATGTTACCAGGTGAACAGTATAAGTGAGGAGAGTGTGTCCCCTGTTGGTTTAATACGCACGGGACATGTTACCAGGTGAACAGTATAATTGAGGAGAGTGTGTTCCCCTGATTGTTCAATACACACGGGACATGTTACCAGGTGAACAGTATAAGTGAGGAGAGTGTGTTCCCCTGATTGTTTAATACACACGGGACATGTTACCAGGTGAACAGTATAAGTGAGGAGAGTGTGTTCCCCTGATTGTTCAATACACACGGGACATGTTACCAGGTGAACAGTATAAGTGAGGAGAGTGTGTTCCCCTGATTGTTTAATACACACGGGACATGTTACCAGGTGAACAGTATAAGTGAGGAGAGTGTGTTCCCCTGATTGATCATTACACACGGGACATGTTACCAGGTGAACAGTATAAGTGAGGAGAGTGTGTTCCCCTGATTGTTCAATACACACGGGACATGTTACCAGGTGAACAGTATAAGTGAGGAGAGTGTGTTCCCCTGATGGTTTAATATACACGGAACATGTTCCCAGGTGAACTGTATAAGTGAGGAGAGTGTGTTCCCCTGATGGTTTAATATACACGGGACATGTTCCCAGGTGAACAGTATAAGTCAGGAGAGTGTGTTCCCCTTATGGTTTAATACACACGGGACATGTTATCAGGTGAACAGTATAAGTGAGGAGAGTGTGTTCCCCTGATTGTTTAATGCACACGGGACATGTTACCAGGTGAACAGTATAAGTGAGGAGAGTGTGTTCCCCTGATGGTTTAATATTCACGGGACATGTTGCCTGGTGAACAGCATAATTGAGGAGAGTGTGTTCACCTAATGGTTTAATACGCACAGGACATGTCACCAAGTGAACTGTATAAGTGAGGAGAGTGTCTTCTCCTGATGGTTTAATGCACACAAGACATTTTACCAGTTGAACAGTATAAGTGAGGAGAGTGCTTTCCCTTGATGGTTTAATATACACGGGACATGTTACCAGGTGAACAGTATCAGTGAGGAGAGTGTGTTCCCCTGATGGTTTAATACACACGGGACATGTTACCAGGTGAACAGTGGAAGTGAGGAGAGTGTGTTCCCCTGATGGTTTAATATACACGGGATATGTTGCCAGGTGAACAGTATAAGTGAGGGGAGTGTGTTCCCCTGATGGTTTAATATACACGGGATATGTTGCCAGGTGAACAGTATAAGTGAGGAGAGTGTGTTCCCTGATGGTTTAATATACACAGGACATGTTACCAGGTGAACAGTATAAGTGAGGAGAGTGTGTTCCCCTGATGGTTTAATATACACGGGACATGTGACTAGGTGAACAGTATAAGTGAGGAGAGTGTGTTCCCCTGATGGTTTAATATACACGGGACATGTTACCAGGTGAACAGTATAAGTGAGGAGAGTGTGTTCCCCTGATGTTTTAATATACACAGGACATGTTACCAGGTGAACAGTATAAGTGAGGAGAGTGTGTTCCATTGATGATTTAATATACACAGGACATGTTACCAGGTGAACAGTATTAGTGAGGAGAGTGTGTTCCCCTGGTTGTTTAATACGCACGGGACATGTAATCAGGTGCACAGTAGAAGGGAGGAGAATGTGTTCCCCTGTTTGTTTAATACGCACGGGACATGTTACCAAGTGAACAGTATAAGTGAGGAGAATGTGTTCCCCTGATTGTTTAATAAACACGGGACATGTTACCAGGTGAACAGTATAAGTGAGGAGAATGTGTTCCCCTGATTGTTTAATACATACGGGACATGTTACCAGGTGAACAGGATAAGTGAGGAGAATGTGTTCCCATGTTTGTTTTATACGCACGGGACATGTTACCAAGTGAACAGTATAAGTGAGGAGAGTGTGTTCCCCTGATTGTTTCATACACACGGGACATGTTACCAGATGAACAGTATAAGTGAGGAGAGTGTGTTCCCCTGATGGTTTAATATACACGGGACATGTTACCAGGTGAACAGTATAAGTGAGGAGAGTGTGTTCCCCTGATGGTTTAATATACACGGGACATGTTACCAGATGAACAGTATAAGTGAGGAGAGTGTGTTCCCCTGACTGTTAAATGCACACGGGACATGTTACCAGGTGAACAGTATAAGTGAGGAGAGTGTGTTCCCCTGATGTTTTAATATACACAGGACATGTTACCAGGTGAACAGTATAAGTGAAGAGAGTGTGTTCCATTGATGGTTTAATATACACAGGACATGTTACCAGGTGAACAGTATAAGTGAGGAGAATGTGTTCCCCTGTTTGTTTAATACGCACGGGACATGTAACCAAGTGAATAGTATAAGTGAGGAGAATATGTTCCCCTGTTAGTTTAACACACACGGGACCTGTTTCCAGGTTAACAGTATAAGTGAGGAGAATGTGTTCCCCAGTTTGTTTAATACGCACGGGACATGTTACCAAGTGAATAGTATAAGTGAGGAGAATGTGTTCCCTTGATTGTTTAATACACACGGGACATGTTACCAGGTGAACGGTATAAGTGAGGAGAATGTGTTCCCCTGTTTGGTTAATACGCACGGGACATGTTACCAAGTGAACAGTATAAGTGAGGAGAGTGTGTTCCCCTGATTGTTTAATACACACGGGACAAGTTACCAGGTGAACAGTATAAGTGAGGAGAATGTGTTCCCCTGTTGGTTTAATACGCACGGGACATGTTACCAGGTGAACAGTATAAGTGAGGAGAGTGTGTTCCCCTGATTGTTCAATACACACGGGACATGTTACCAGCTGAACAGTATAAGTGAGGAGAATGAGTTCCCCTGTTGGTTTAATACGCACGGGACATGTTACCAGGTGAACAGTATAAGTGAGGAGAATGTGTTCCCTTGATTGTTTAATACACACGGGACATGTTACCAGGTGAACGGTATAAGTGAGGAGAATGTGTTCCCCTGTTTGTTTAATACGCACGGGACATGTTACCAAGTGAACAGTATAAGTGAGGAGAGTGTGTTCCCCTGATTGTTCAATACACACGGGACATGTTATCAGGTGAACAGTATAAGTGAGGAGAGTGTGTTCCCCTGATTGTTTAATACACACGGGACATGATACCAGGTGAACAGTATAAGTGAGGAGAGTGTGTTCCCCTGATGGTTTAATATACACAGGACATGTTACCAGGTGAACAGTATAAGTGAGGAGAGTGTGTTCCCCTGATGGTTTAATATACACGGGACATGTTACCAGGTGAACAGTATAAGTGAGGAGAGTGTGTTCCCCTGATGGTTTAATATACACGGGACATGTGACTAGGTGAACAGTATAAGTGAGGAGAGTGTGTTCCCCTTATGGTTTAATACACACGGGACATGTTATCAGGTGAACAGTATAAGTGAGGAGAGTGTGTTCCCCTGATTGTTTAATGCACACGGGACATGTTACCAGCTGAACGGTATAAGTGAGGAGAGTGTGTTCCCCTGATGGTTTAATATACACAGGACATGTTACCAGGTGAACAGTATAAGTGAGGAGAGTGTGTTCCCCTGATTGTTTAATACACACGGGACATGTCACCGGGTGAGCAGTATAAGTGAGGAGAGTGTGTTCCCCTGATTGTTTAATACACACGGGACATGTCACCAGGTGAACAGTATAAGTGAGGAGAGTGTGTTCCCCTGATGGTTTAATATACACGGGACATGTTACCAGGTGAACAGTATAAGTGAGGAGAGTGTGTTTCCCTGATGGTTTAATATACACGGGACATGTCACAAGGTGAACAGTAAAAGTGAGGAGAATGTGTTCCCCTGATGGTTTAATACTAACGGGACATGTTACCAGGTGAACAGTATAAGTGAGGAGAGTGTGTTCCCCTCATTGTTTAATATACACGGGACATGTCACAAGGCGAACAGTAAAAGTGAGGAGAATGTGTTCCCCTGATGGTTTAATATACACAGGACATGTTACCAGGTGAACAGTATAAGTGAGGAGAGTGTGTTCCCCTGATTGTTTAATACACACGGGACATGTCACCGGGTGAGCAGTATAAGTGAGGAGAGTGTGTTCCCCTGATTGTTTAATATACACGGGACATGTTACCAGGTGAACAGTATAAGTGAGGAGAGTGTGTTCCCCTGATGGGTTTATATACACGGGAATTGTCACAAGGTGAACAGTAAAAGTGAGGAGAATGTGTTCCCCTGATGGTTTAATACTAACGGGACATGTTACCAGGTGAACAGTATAAGTGAGGAGAGTGTGTTCCCCTCATTGTTTAATATACACGGGACATGTCACAAGGCGAACAGTAAAAGTGAGGAGAATGTGTTCCCCTGATGGTTTAATATACACGGGACATGTCACCAGGTGAACAGTATAAGTGAGGAGAGTGTGTTCCCCTCATTGTTTAATATACACGGGACATGTCACAAGGCGAACAGTAAAAGTGAGGAGAATGTGTTCCCCTGATGGTTTAATATACACGGGACATGTCACCAGGCGAAGAGTAGAAGTGAGGAGAGTATTTTCCCCTCATGGTTTAATACACACGTGACATGTTATCAGGTGAACTGTATAAGTGAGGAGAGTGGGTTCCCCTGATTGTTTAATACTGACGGGACATGTCACCAGGCGAACAGTAGACGTGAGGAGAGTGTGTTCCCCTGATGGTTTAATATACACGGGACATGTCACAAGGCGAACAGTAAAAGTGTGGAGAATGTGTTCCCCTGATGGTTTAATATACACGGGACATGTCACCAGGCGAACAGTAGAAGTGAGGAGAGTGTGTTCCCCTGATGGTTTAATATACACGGGACATGTCACAAGGCGAACAGTAGAAGTGAGGAGAATGTGTTCCCCTGATGGTTTAATACTAACGGGACATGTTACCAGGTGAACAGTATAAGTGAGGAGAGTGTCTTTCACTGACGGTTTATTATACACGGAACATGTCACCAGGTGAACATTATAAGAGGGGAGAGTGTGTTGCCCTGACCGTTTAATATGCACGGGACATGTTACCGAGTGAACAGTTTAACTGAGGAGAGTGTGTTCCCCTGACGGTTTAATATACACGGGTCATGTCACCAGGTGAACAGTATAAGTGAGGAGACTGTGTCCCACTGTTTGTTCAATACACGCGGGACATGTTACCAGGTGAACAGTATAAGTGAGGAGAGTGTATTCCCCTGATGGTTTAATACACACTGGAAATGTTACCAGGTGAACTGTATAAGTGAGGAGAATGTGTTCCCCTGTTTGGTTAATACGCACGGGACATGTTACCAAGTGAACAGTATAAGTGAGGAGAGTGTGTTCCCCTGATTGTTTAATACACACGGGACAAGTTACCAGGTGAACAGTATAAGTGAGGAGAATGTGTTCCCCTGTTGGTTTAATACGCACGGGACATGTTACCAGGTGAACAGTATAAGTGAGGAGAGTGTGTTCCCTGATTGTTCAATACACACGGGACATGTTACCAGCTGAACAGTATAAGTGAGGAGAATGAGTTCCCCTGTTGGTTTAATACGCACGGGACATGTTACCAGGTGAACAGTATAAGTGAGGAGAATGTGTTCCCTTGATTGTTTAATACACACGGGACATGTTACCAGGTGAACGGTATAAGTGAGGAGAATGTGTTCCCCTGTTTGTTTAATACGCACGGGACATGTTACCAAGTGAACAGTATAAGTGAGGAGAGTGTGTTCCCCTGATTGTTCAATACACACGGGACATGTTATCAGGTGAACAGTATAAGTGAGGAGAGTGTGTTCCCCTGATTGTTTAATACACACGGGACATGATACCAGGTGAACAGTATAAGTGAGGAGAGTGTGTTCCCCTGATGGTTTAATATACACAGGACATGTTACCAGGTGAACAGTATAAGTGAGGAGAGTGTGTTCCCCTGATGGTTTAATATACACGGGACATGTTACCAGGTGAACAGTATAAGTGAGGAGAGTGTGTTCCCCTGATGGTTTAATATACACGGGACATGTGACTAGGTGAACAGTATAAGTGAGGAGAGTGTGTTCCCCTTATGGTTTAATACACACGGGACATGTTATCAGGTGAACAGTATAAGTGAGGAGAGTGTGTTCCCCTGATTGTTTAATGCACACGGGACATGTTACCAGCTGAACGGTATAAGTGAGGAGAGTGTGTTCCCCTGATGGTTTAATATACACAGGACATGTTACCAGGTGAACAGTATAAGTGAGGAGAGTGTGTTCCCCTGATTGTTTAATACACACGGGACATGTCACCGGGTGAGCAGTATAAGTGAGGAGAGTGTGTTCCCCTGATTGTTTAATACACACGGGACATGTCACCAGGTGAACAGTATAAGTGAGGAGAGTGTGTTCCCCTGATGGTTTAATATACACGGGACATGTTACCAGGTGAACAGTATAAGTGAGGAGAGTGTGTTTCCCTGATGGTTTAATATACACGGGACATGTCACAAGGTGAACAGTAAAAGTGAGGAGAATGTGTTCCCCTGATGGTTTAATACTAACGGGACATGTTACCAGGTGAACAGTATAAGTGAGGAGAGTGTGTTCCCCTCATTGTTTAATATACACGGGACATGTCACAAGGCGAACAGTAAAAGTGAGGAGAATGTGTTCCCCTGATGGTTTAATATACACAGGACATGTTACCAGGTGAACAGTATAAGTGAGGAGAGTGTGTTCCCCTGATTGTTTAATACACACGGGACATGTCACCGGGTGAGCAGTATAAGTGAGGAGAGTGTGTTCCCCTGATTGTTTAATACACACGGGACATGTCACCAGGTGAACAGTATAAGTGAGGAGAGTGTGTTCCCCTGATGGTTTAATATACACGGGACATGTTACCAGGTGAACAGTATAAGTGAGGAGAGTGTGTTCCCCTGATGGGTTTATATACACGGGAATTGTCACAAGGTGAACAGTAAAAGTGAGGAGAATGTGTTCCCCTGATGGTTTAATACTAACGGGACATGTTACCAGGTGAACAGTATAAGTGAGGAGAGTGTGTTCCCCTCATTGTTTAATATACACGGGACATGTCTCAAGGCGAACAGTAAAAGTGAGGAGAATGTGTTCCCCTGATGGTTTAATATACACGGGACATGTCACCAGGTGAACAGTATAAGTGAGGAGAGTGTGTTCCCCTCATTGTTTAATATACACGGGACATGTCACAAGGCGAACAGTAAAAGTGAGGAGAATGTGTTCCCCTGATGGTTTAATATACACGGGACATGTCACCAGGCGAAGAGTAGAAGTGAGGAGAGTATTTTCCCCTCATGGTTTAATACACACGTGACATGTTATCAGGTGAACTGTATAAGTGAGGAGAGTGGGTTCCCCTGATTGTTTAATACTGACGGGACATGTCACCAGGCGAACAGTAGACGTGAGGAGAGTGTGTTCCCCTGATGGTTTAATATACACGGGACATGTCACAAGGCGAACAGTAAAAGTGTGGAGAATGTGTTCCCCTGATGGTTTAATATACACGGGACATGTCACCAGGCGAACAGTAGAAGTGAGGAGAGTGTGTTCCCCTGATGGTTTAATATACACGGGACATGTCACAAGGCGAACAGTAGAAGTGAGGAGAATGTGTTCCCCTGATGGTTTAATACTAACGGGACATGTTACCAGGTGAACAGTATAAGTGAGGAGAGTGTCTTTCACTGACGGTTTATTATACACGGAACATGTCACCAGGTGAACATTATAAGAGGGGAGAGTGTGTTGCCCTGACCGTTTAATATGCACGGGACATGTTACCGAGTGAACAGTTTAACTGAGGAGAGTGTGTTCCCCTGACGGTTTAATATACACGGGTCATGTCACCAGGTGAACAGTATAAGTGAGGAGACTGTGTCCCACTGTTTGTTCAATACACGCGGGACATGTTACCAGGTGAACAGTATAAGTGAGGAGAGTGTATTCCCCTGATGGTTTAATACACACTGGACATGTTACCAGGTGAACTGTATAAGTGAGGAGAGTGTGTTCCTCTGTTGGATTAATATACCCGGGACATGTTACCAGGTGAACAGTATAAGTGAGGAGAGTGTGTTCCCCTGATGGTTTAATATACACGGGACATGTTACCAGGCGAACAGTGTAAGTGAGGAGAGTGTGTTCCAATGATGGTTCAATATACACGGGACATGTCACAAGGCGAACTGTATAAGTGAGGAGAATGTGTTCCCCTGACTGTTTAATATACACGGGACATGTCACCAGGTGAACAGTATAAGTGAGGAGAGTGTGTTCCCCTCATTGTTTAATATACACGGGACATGTCACAAGGCGAACAGTAAAAGTGAGGAGAATGTGTTCCCCTGATGGTTTAATATACACGGGACATGTCACCAGGCGAAGAGTAGAAGTGAGGAGAGTATTTTCCCCTCATGGTTTAATACACACGTGACATGTTATCAGGTGAACTGTATAAGTGAGGAGAGTGGGTTCCCCTGATTGTTTAATACTGACGGGACATGTCACCAGGCGAACAGTAGACGTGAGGAGAGTGTGTTCCCCTGATGGCTTAATATACACGGGACATGTCACAAGGCGAACAGTAAAAGTGAGGAGAATGTGTTCCCCTGATGGTTTAATATACACGGGACATGTCACCAGGCGAACATTAGAAGTGAGGAGAGTGTGTTCCCCTGATGGTTTAATATACACGGGACATGTCACAAGGCGAACAGTAGAAGTGAGGAGAATGTGTTCCCCTGATGGTTTAATACTAACGGGACATGTTACCAGGTGAACAGTATAAGTGAGGAGAGTGTCTTTCACTGACGGTTTATTATACACGGAACATGTCACCAGGTGAACATTATAAGAGTGGAGAGTGTGTTGCCCTGACCGTTTAATATGCACGGGACATTTTACCTCGTGAACAGTTTAACTGAGGAGAGTGTGTTCCCCTGACGGTTTAATATACACGGGTCATGTCACCAGGTGAACAGTATAAGTGAGGAGACTGTGTTCCACTGTTTGTTCAATACACGCGGGACATGTTACCAGGTGAACAGTATAAGTGAGGAGAGTGTATTCCCCTGATGGTTTAATACACACTGGACATGTTACCAGGTGAACTGTATAAGTGAGGAGAGTGTCTTCCTCTGTTGGATTAATATACCCGGGACATGTTACCAGGTGAACAGTATAAGTGAGGAGAGTGTGTTCCCCTGATGGTTTAATATACACGGGACATGTCACCAGGCGAACAGTAGAAGTGAGGAGAGTGTATTCCCCTGATGGTTTAATATACACGGGACATGTCACAAGGCGAACAGTATAAGTGAGGAGAGTGTGTTTCCCTGATGGTTTAATATACACGGGACATGTCACAAGGTGAACAGTAAAAGTGAGGAGAATGTTTTCCCCTGATGGTTTAATACTAACGGGACATGTTACCAGGTGAACAGTATAAGTGAGGAGAGTGTGTTCCCCTCATTGTTTAATATACACGGGACATGTCACAAGGCGAACAGTAAAAGTGAGGAGAATGTGTTCCCCTGATGGTTTAATATACACAGGACATGTTACCAGGTGAACAGTATAAGTGAGGAGAGTGTGTTCCCCTGATTGTTTAATACACACGGGACATGTCACCGGGTGAGCAGTATAAGTGAGGAGAGTGTGTTCCCCTGATTGTTTAATACACACGGGACATGTCACCAGGTGAACAGTATAAGTGAGGAGAGTGTGTTCCCCTGATGGTTTAATATACACGGGACATGTTACCAGGTGAACAGTATAAGTGAGGAGAGTGTGTTCCCCTGATGGGTTTATATACACGGGAATTGTCACAAGGTGAACAGTAAAAGTGAGGAGAATGTGTTCCCCTGATGGTTTAATACTAACGGGACATGTTACCAGGTGAACAGTATAAGTGAGGAGAGTGTGTTCCCCTCATTGTTTAATATACACGGGACATGTCTCAAGGCGAACAGTAAAAGTGAGGAGAATGTGTTCCCCTGATGGTTTAATATACACGGGACATGTCACCAGGTGAACAGTATAAGTGAGGAGAGTGTGTTCCCCTCATTGTTTAATATACACGGGACATGTCACAAGGCGAACAGTAAAAGTGAGGAGAATGTGTTCCCCTGATGGTTTAATATACACGGGACATGTCACCAGGCGAAGAGTAGAAGTGAGGAGAGTATTTTCCCCTCATGGTTTAATACACACGTGACATGTTATCAGGTGAACTGTATAAGTGAGGAGAGTGGGTTCCCCTGATTGTTTAATACTGACGGGACATGTCACCAGGCGAACAGTAGACGTGAGGAGAGTGTGTTCCCCTGATGGTTTAATATACACGGGACATGTCACAAGGCGAACAGTAAAAGTGTGGAGAATGTGTTCCCCTGATGGTTTAATATACACGGGACATGTCACCAGGCGAACAGTAGAAGTGAGGAGAGTGTGTTCCCCTGATGGTTTAATATACACGGGACATGTCACAAGGCGAACAGTAGAAGTGAGGAGAATGTGTTCCCCTGATGGTTTAATACTAACGGGACATGTTACCAGGTGAACAGTATAAGTGAGGAGAGTGTCTTTCACTGACGGTTTATTATACACGGAACATGTCACCAGGTGAACATTATAAGAGGGGAGAGTGTGTTGCCCTGACCGTTTAATATGCACGGGACATGTTACCGAGTGAACAGTTTAACTGAGGAGAGTGTGTTCCCCTGACGGTTTAATATACACGGGTCATGTCACCAGGTGAACAGTATAAGTGAGGAGACTGTGTCCCACTGTTTGTTCAATACACGCGGGACATGTTACCAGGTGAACAGTATAAGTGAGGAGAGTGTATTCCCCTGATGGTTTAATACACACTGGACATGTTACCAGGTGAACTGTATAAGTGAGGAGAGTGTGTTCCTCTGTTGGATTAATATACCCGGGACATGTTACCAGGTGAACAGTATAAGTGAGGAGAGTGTGTTCCCCTGATGGTTTAATATACACGGGACATGTTACCAGGCGAACAGTGTAAGTGAGGAGAGTGTGTTCCAATGATGGTTCAATATACACGGGACATGTCACAAGGCGAACTGTATAAGTGAGGAGAATGTGTTCCCCTGACTGTTTAATATACACGGGACATGTCACCAGGTGAACAGTATAAGTGAGGAGAGTGTGTTCCCCTCATTGTTTAATATACACGGGACATGTCACAAGGCGAACAGTAAAAGTGAGGAGAATGTGTTCCCCTGATGGTTTAATATACACGGGACATGTCACCAGGCGAAGAGTAGAAGTGAGGAGAGTATTTTCACCTCATGGTTTAATACACACGTGACATGTTATCAGGTGAACTGTATAAGTGAGGAGAGTGGGTTCCCCTGATTGTTTAATACTGACGGGACATGTCACCAGGCGAACAGTAGACGTGAGGAGAGTGTGTTCCCCTGATGGCTTAATATACACGGGACATGTCACAAGGCGAACAGTAAAAGTGAGGAGAATGTGTTCCCCTGATGGTTTAATATACACGGGACATGTCACCAGGCGAACATTAGAAGTGAGGAGAGTGTGTTCCCCTGATGGTTTAATATACACGGGACATGTCACAAGGCGAACAGTAGAAGTGAGGAGAATGTGTTCCCCTGATGGTTTAATACTAACGGGACATGTTACCAGGTGAACAGTATAAGTGAGGAGAGTGTCTTTCACTGACGGTTTATTATACACGGAACATGTCACCAGGTGAACATTATAAGAGTGGAGAGTGTGTTGCCCTGACCGTTTAATATGCACGGGACATTTTACCTCGTGAACAGTTTAACTGAGGAGAGTGTGTTCCCCTGACGGTTTAATATACACGGGTCATGTCACCAGGTGAACAGTATAAGTGAGGAGACTGTGTTCCACTGTTTGTTCAATACACGCGGGACATGTTACCAGGTGAACAGTATAAGTGAGGAGAGTGTATTCCCCTGATGGTTTAATACACACTGGACATGTTACCAGGTGAACTGTATAAGTGAGGAGAGTGTCTTCCTCTGTTGGATTAATATACCCGGGACATGTTACCAGGTGAACAGTATAAGTGAGGAGAGTGTGTTCCCCTGATGGTTTAATATACACGGGACATGTCACCAGGCGAACAGTAGAAGTGAGGAGAGTGTATTCCCCTGATGGTTTAATATACACGGGACATGTCACAAGGCGAACAGTAAAAGTGAGGAGAATGTGTTCCCCTGATGGTTTAATACTAACGGGACATGTTACCAGTTGAACAGTAGAAGTGAGGAGAGTGTGTTTCACTGACGGTTTATTATACACGGGACATGTCACCAGGTGAACATTATAAGTGAGGGGAGTGTGTTGCTCTGACCGTTTAATATACACGGGACATGTTACCTAGTGAACAGTATAAGTGAGGAGAGTGTGTTCCCCTGTCTGTTCAATACACGCGGGACATGTTACCAGGTGAACAGTATAAGTGAGGAGAGTGTGTGCCCCTGATTGTTTAATATACACGGGACATGTTACCTAGTGAACAGTATAAGTGAGGAGAGTGTGTTCCCCTGTCTGTTCAATACACGCGGGACATGTTACCTAGTGAACAGTATAAGTGAGGAGAGTGTGTTCCCCTGTCTGTTCAATACACGCGGGACATGTTACGAGGTGAACAGTATAAGTGAGGAGAGTATTTTCCCCTCATTGTTTAATACACACGGGACATGTTCCCAGGTGAACAGTAGAAGTGAGGAGAGTGTGTTCCCCTGATTGTTTAATATACACGGGACATGTCACCAGGTGAACAGTATAAGTGAGGAGAGTGTGTCCCCCTGATGGTTTAATACTGACTGGGCGTGTCACCTGGCGAACAGTATAAGTGAGGAGAGTGTGTTCCCCTGATGGGTTTATATACACGGGAATTGTCACAAGGTGAACAGTAAAAGTGAGGAGAATGTGTTCCCCTGATGGTTTAATACTAACGGGACATGTTACCAGGTGAACAGTATAAGTGAGGAGAGTGTGTTTCACTGACGGTTTATGAAACAAGAGACATGTCACCAGGTGAACATTATAAGTGAGGAGAGTGTGTTGCCCTGATGTTTTAATATACACGGGACATGTCACCAGGTGAACAGTATAATTGAGGAGAGTGTGTTCCCCTGATGATTTAATACACACGGGACATGTTACCAGGCGAACAGTGTAAGTGAGGAGAGTGTGTTCCAATGATGGTTTAATATACACGGGACATGTCACAAGGCGAACTGTATAAGTGAGGAGAATGTGTTCCCCTGACTCTTTAATATACACGGGACATGTCACCAGGTGAACAGTATAAGCGAGGAGAGTGTGTTCCCCTCATTGTTTAATATACACGGGACATGTCACAAGGCTAACAGTAAAAGTGAGGAGAATGTGTTCCCCTGATGGTTTAATATACACGGGACATGTCACCAGGCGAAGAGTAGAAGTGAGGAGAGTATTTTCCCCTCATGGTTTAATACACACGTGACATGTTATCAGGTGAACTGTATAAGTGAGGAGAGTGGGTTCCCCTGATTGTTTAATACTGACGGGACATGTCACCAGACGAACAGTAGACGTGAGGAGAGTGTGTTCCCCTGATGGTTTAATATACACGGGACATGTCACAAGGCGAACAGTAAAAGTGAGGAGAATGTGTTCCCCTGATGGTTTAATATACACGGGACATGTCACCAGGCGAACAGTAGAAGTGAGGAGAGTGTGTTCCCCTGATGGTTTAATATACACGGGACATGTCACAAGGCGAACAGTAGAAGTGAGGAGAATGTGTTCCCCTGATGGTTTAATACTAACGGGACATGTTACCAGGTGAACAGTATAAGTGAGGAGAGTGTGTTTCACTGACGGTTTATTATCCACGGAACATGTCACCAGGTGAACATTATAAGAGGGGAGAGTTTGTTGCCCTGACCGTTTAATATGCACGGGACATGTTACCTAGTGAACAGTTTAACTGAGGAGAGTGTGTTCCCCTGACGGTTTAATATACACGGGTCATGTCACCAGGTGAACAGTATAAGTGAGGAGACTGTGTTCCACTGTTTGTTCAATACACGCGGGACATGTTACCAGGTGAACAGTATAAGTGATGAGAGTGTGTTCCCCTGATTGTTTAATATACACGGGACATGTTACGAGGTGAACAGTATAAGTGAGGAGAGATTTTCTCCTCATGGTTTAATACACACGGGACATTTTACCAGGTGAACAGTGTAAGTGAGGAGAGTGTGTTCCCCTGATTGTTTAATACTGACGGGACGTTTCAACAGTTGAACAGTATAAGTGAGGAGAGTATGTTCCCTTGATGGTTGTATATACACGGGACATGTTACGAGGTGAACAGTATAAATGAGGAGAGTGTGTTGCCCTAACCGTTTAATATACACGGGACATGTCACCAGGTGAACAGTATAAGTGAGGAGAGTGTGTTCCCCTGACGGGTTAATATACACGGGACAGGTCACCAGGCGAACAGTATAAGTGAGGAGAGTGTGTTCCCCTGATTTTTTAATATTGACGGGACGTGACAGAAGTTGAACAATATAAGTGAGGTGTGTGGTGTGTTCCCCTGATAGTTTAATACAGACGGGACATGTTACCAGGTGAGCATTATAAGTGAGGAGAATGAGCTCCCTGATGTTTTAATACACACTGGACATGTCACCAGGTGAACTGTACAAGTGAGGAGAGTGTGTTCCCCTGATGGTTTAATATACACTGGACATGTTACCAGGATAACAGTGCAAGTGAGGAGAGTGTGCTCCCCTGACGGTTTCATATACACTGGACATGTTGCCAGGTGAACATTATAAGTGAGGAGAGTGTGTTCCCATGATGGTTTAATAAACACGGGACATGTTACCAGTTGAACTGTATAAGAGAGGAGAGTGTGTACCCTGACGGTTTAATACACACAGGACATGTTACCAGGTGAACTGTTTAAGTGAGGAGAGTGTGTTACCCTGATTGTTAAATGCACACAGGACATTTTATCAGGTGAACTGTATAAGTGAGGAGAGTGTGCTCCCCTGATGGTTTAATCCTGACGGGACATGTTACCAGGTGAACTGTATAAGTGAGGAGAGTGTGTTCCCCTGACGGTTTACTATGGACGGGAAATGTCACCAGGTGAACAGTATAAGTGAGGAGAGTGTGTTCCCCTGATTGTTTGATATCACGGGACATGTTACGAGGTGAACATCATAAGTGAGGAGTGTGTGTTCCCCTGATGGTTTAATATCATGGGGACATGTTACCAGAGAACAGTATAAGTGAGGAGAGTGTGTTCCTCTGTTGGTTTAATATACACGGGACATGTTACCAGGTGAACAGTATAAGTGGGGAGAGTGTGTTCCCCTGATGGTTTAATATACACGGGACATGTCACAAGGCGAACAGTAAAAGTGAGGAGAATGTGTTCCCCTGATGGTTTAATACTAACGGGGCATGTTACCAGGTGAACAGTATAAGTGAGGAGAGTGTGTTGCCATGACCGTTTAATATACACGGGACATGTTAGAAGGTGAACAGTATAAGTGAGGGGAGTGTGTTCCCCTGTTTGTTCAATACACGCGGGACATGTTACCAGGTGAACAGGACAAGTGAGGAGAGTTTGTTCCCCTGTTTGTTCAATACATGCGGGATATGTTACCAGGTGAACAGTATAAGTGAGGAGAGTGTGTTCCCCTGATTGTTTAATATACACGGGACATGTTACGAGGTGTTCAGAATAAGTGAGGAGAGTATTTTCCCCTCATGGTTTAATATACACGGGACATGTCACCAGGTGAACAGGATAAGTGAGGAGAGTGTGTCCCCCTGATGGTTTAATATACACAGGACATGTTACCAGGTGAACAGTATAAGTGAAAAGATTGTGTTCCCCTGATTATTTAATACTGACGGGAGGTGTCACCAAGTGAACAGTATAAGTGAGGAGAGTGTTTTCCCCTGATGGTTTAATACATACGGGACATGTTACCAGGTGAAGAGTATAAGTGAGGACAGTGTGTTCCACTGATGGCTGAATATACAGAAACATGTTACCAGGTGAACAGTATATGTGAGGAGAGTGTGTTCCCCTGACAGTTTAATACAGACGGGACATGTTAAAAGGTGAACAGTATAAATGAGGAGAGTGAGCACCCCTGATGTTTTAGTACACACCGGACATGTGACGAGGTTAACAGTATAAGTGAGGAGAGTGTGTTCCCCTGATGGTTTAATATACACGGGACATGTTACCAGGTGAACAGTATAAGTGAGGTAAGTGTGTGCCCCAGATGGTTTAATGCACAAAGGACATGTTACCAGGTGAACAGTATAAGTGAGGAGAGTGAGTTCCCCTGATGGTTTAATATACACGGGACATGTTTCCAGGTGAACAGTATAAGTGAGGAGAGTGTATTCCCCTGATGGTTTAATACACACGGGACATGTTACCAGGTGAACAGTATAAGTGAGGAGATTGTGTTGCCTTGATTGTTTAATACACACGGGACATGTTACCAGGTGAACAGTATAAGTGAGGAGAGTGTGTCCCCGTCCCCACCCACATTCGCCACTCACCGTCGCCACTCACCGTCCCCACTCCCAGTCCCAACTCACCGTCCCCGGTACCCGTCACCACTCACCGTCCCCACTCCCCGTCGCCACTCACCGTCCCCACTCACCGTCCCCACTCACCGTCCCCACTCCCCGTCGCCACTCACCGTCCCCACTCACACTCCCCACTCACATTCCCCACTCACCATCCCCACTCCCCTTCACCACTCACCGTCCCTACTCACAGACCCCACTCTCCGTCCCCACTCAACGTCCCCACTCAGTTTCCTGACTCTCCATCCCCACTCTCCGTCCCCACTCTCCGTCCCCACTCTGCGTCCCCACTCAACATCCCCACTCAGTGTCCCCACTCTCCGTCCCCACTCTCCGTCCCCACTCTCCGTCCCCACTTACCATCCCCACTCACCGTCCCCACTCACATTCCCCACTCACATTCCCCACTCACCATCCCCACTCCCCTTCCCCACTCCCCTACCCCACGCCCCTTCACCTCTCACCTTCCCTACTCACAGTCCCCTCTCACCTTCCCCACTCAACGACCCCACTCAGTGTCCCGACTCTCCGTCCCCACTCTCCATCCCCACTCTCCGTCCCCACTCTGCGTCCCCACTCAACATCCCCACTCAGTGTCCCCACTCTCCGTCCCCACTCTCCATCCCCACTCTCCGTCCCCACTCACCATCCCCACTCATCGTCCCCACTCACATTCCCCACTCACTATCCCCACTCACCATCCCCACTCCCCTTCCCCACTCCCCTTCCCCTCTCCCCTTCACCTCTCACCTTCCCTACTCACAGTCCCCACTCACCGTCCCCACTCAACGTCCCCACTCAGTGTCCCCACTCTCCGTCCCCAATCTCCGTCTCCACTCTCCATCCCCACTCAGCGTCCCCACTCACTATCCCCACTCAGTGTCCCCACTCTCCGTCCCCACTCTCCGTCCCCACTCACCGTCCCTGCTCACCTTCCCCACTCACCTTCCCCACTCACCGTCCCCACTCACCGTCCCCACTCACTGTCCCCACTCCCCGTCCCCACTTACCGTCCCCAATCTCTGTCCCCACTCTCTGTCCCCACTCTGGCGTACTCACTCTGGCGTCCACACTCTCGCGTCCCCACTCTCGCGTCCCCACTCTCCGCCCCCACTCACCGTCCCCACTCACCGTCCCCACTCACCGTCCCCACTCCCCGTCGCCGCTCACCATCCCCACTCACACTCCCCACTCACAATCCCCACTCACCATCCCCAATCCGCTTCCCCACTCCCCTTCCCCACTCCCCTTCAGCACTAATCGTCCCTACTGGACGTCCCCACTCAGTGTCCCCACTCTCCGTCCTCACTCTCCGTCATCACTCTCCGTCCACACACTGTGTCCCCACTCAGTGTCCCCACTCACCGTCCCCACTCACCGTCCCCACTCAACGTCCCCACTCAGTGTCCCCACTCTCCGTCCCCACTCTCCGTCATCACTCTCCGTCCACACACTGTGTCCCCACTCAGTGTCCCCACTCACCGTCCCCACTCACCGACCCACTCACCGTTGCCACACACCGTCCCCACTCCCCGTCCCCACTCCCCGTCACCACTCTCTGTCCCCACTCCCCATCCCCACTCACCGTCCCCACATTCCGTCCCCACATTCCGTCCCCAAATACTGTCCCCATTCCACTTCCCCACTCACCGTCCCCACTCACCGTCCCCACTCCCAGTCGCCACTCCCCGTCCCCACTGACCGTCCCCACTCACTGTCCCCACTCACCGTCCACACTCACCGTCCCCAGTCACAGTCCCCATTCACCGTCCCCACTCACCGTCCCCACTCACTGTCGCCACTCCAAGTCGCCACTCCCCTTCCACACTGACCGTCCCCACTCACTGTCCCCACACACCGTCCCCACTCGGTGTCCCCACTCTCCGTCCCCACTCTCCGTTCCCCACTCAGCATCCCCACTCACCTTCCCCACTCACCATCCCCACTCACCGTCACCACACACCATCCCCTCTCCCCGTCCCCACTCAACGTCCCCACTCACTGTCCCCACATTCCGTCCCAACTCCCCTTCCCCACTCCCCGTCCCCACGCACCGTCCCCACTCACCGTCCCCACTCACTTCTCCACTCACCGTCGCCACACACCATCCCCACTCCCCGTCCCCACGCCCTGTCCCCACTCTCTGTCCCCACTCCCCTTCCCCACTCACCGTTCCCACTCAACATCCCCACTCAGTGTCCCCACTCTCCGTCCCCACTCTCCGTCCCCACTCTCCATCCCTACTCACCGTCCCCGCTCACCGTCCCCACTCACCTTCCCCACTAACCGTCCCCACTCACCGTCCCCACTCACAGTCCCCACTACCCATCCCCACTCACCGTCCCCAATCTCTGTCCAAACTCTCTGTCCCACTCTGGCATCCCCATTCTGGCGTCACCACTCTCGCGTCCCCACTCTCGCGTCCCCACTCTCCGTCCGCACTCCCGTCCCCACTCCCCGTCCCCACGCACCGTCCCCACTCCCCGTCCACACTCCCCGTCCCCACTCCCCGATCCACTCTCACGCCCCCACTCTCGCGTCCCCACTCTCCGTCCCCACTCTCCGACCGCACTCCCGTCCCCAATCCCCGTCCCCACGCACCGTCCCCACTCCCCGTCCACACTCCCCGTCCCCACTCCCCGATCCACTCTCACGCCCCCACTCTCGTGTCCCCACTCTCCGTCCCCACTCTCCGTCCGCACTCCCGTCCCCACTCCCCGTCCCCACGCACCGTACCCACTCCCCGTCCCCACTCTCGCATCCCCACTCACCATCCCCACTCCCCGTCCCCACTCCCCGTCCCCACTCAATGTCCCCAGACACCGTCCCCACTCACCATCCCCACTCACCGTCGCCAGTCACCGTCCCCACTCACTGTCCCCACTCACCGACCCAATCACCGTCGCCACACACAGTCCCCACTCCCCGTCCCCACTCCCCGTCCCCACTCTCTGTCCCCACTCCCCGTCCCCACTCACCGTCCCCAAATTCCGTCCCCAAATACTGTCCCCATTCCCCTTCCCCACTCACCGTCCCCACTCACCGTCCCCACTCACCGTCCCCACTCCCAGTCGCCACTCCTCGTCCCTACTGACCGTCCCCACTCACTGTCCCCACTCACCATCCACACTCACTATCCCCAGTCACAGTCCCCACTCACTGTCCCCACTCACCTTCCCCACTCACCGTCGCCACACAACATCCCCACTCCCCGTCCCCACTCCCCGTCCCCAGTCTCTGTCCCCACTCCCCGTCCCCTCTCACTGTCACCACATACAGTCCCAACTCTCCGTCACCACTCCCCGTCCCCACTCCCCGTCCCCACTCACCATCCCCACATTCCGTCCCCACATTCCGTCCCCAAATTCTGTCCCCACTCCCCTTCCCCACTCACCGTCCCCACTCACCGTCCCCACTCCCAGTCGCCACTCCCCTTCCCCACTGACCGTCCCCACTCACTGTCCCCACTCACCATACCCACTCACCATCCCCACTCTCCGTCCTCACTCTCCGTCCCCACTCAGCATCCCCACTCCCCGTCCCCACTCCCCGTCCGCACTCACCGTCCCCACTCACCGTCGCCACTCCCCGTCCCCACTCCCCGTCCCCACTCACGGTCCCCACTCACAGTCCCCACTCACAGTCGCCACACACGGTCCCCACTCCCCGTCCTCACACCCCGTCACCACTCCCCATCCCCACCCACCATCCCCACTCTCCGTCCTCACTCTCCGTCCCCACTCAACATCCCCACTCACTGTCCCCACTCACCGTCCCCACTCACCGTCCCCAGTCACCGTCCCCACTCACCGTCCCCACTCACCATCCCCACACACAATCGCCACTCCCCGTCCCCACTCCCAGTCCCCACTCTCTGTCCCCACTCCCCGTCCCCACTCACTGTCACCACATACCGTCCCAACTCCCCGTCACCAGTCCCCGTCCCCACTCCCCGTCCCCACTCACCATCCCCACACCCCATCCCCACTCCCCGTCCCCACACCCCGTCCCCAGTCAACGTCCCCACTCACCGTCCCCACTCACCGTCCCCACTCCTCATCCCAACTCACCAACCCCAGTACCCGTCGCCACTCACCGTCCCCACTCCCCATCGCCACTCACCGTCGCCACTCACCGTCCCCACTCACCGTCCCCACTCATTGTCCCCACTCCCCGTCGCCACTCACCTTCCCCACTCACACTCCCCACTCACCTTCCCCACTCACCATCCCCAATCCGCTTCCCCACTCCCCTTCCCCACTCCCCTTCACCACTAACCGTCCCTACTCGACGTCCCCACTCAGTGTCCCCACTCTCCGTCCCCACTCTCCGTCCTCACTCTCCGTCCACACTCTGCATCCCCACTCAACATCCCCACTCAGTGTCCTCACTCACCGTCCCCACTCACCGGCCCAATCACCGTCGCCACACACCGTCCCCACTCCCCGTCCCCACTCCCCGTCCCCACTCTCTGTTCCCACTCCCCGTCCCCACACACAGTCCCCACATTCCGTCCCCACATTCCGTCCCCAAATACTGTCCCCATTCCCCTTCCCCACTCACCGTCCCCACTCATCGTCCCCACTCACCGTCCCCACTCCCAGTCGCCACTCCCCGTCCCCACTGGCCGTCCCCACTCACTGTCCCCACTCACCGTCCCCAATCACCGTCCCCAGTCACAGTCCCCACTCACCGTCCCCACTCACCATCCCCACTCACCGTCTCCACACAACATCCCCACTCCCCGTCCCCACTCCCCGTCCCCAGCCTCTGTCCCGACTCCCTGTCCCCACTCACTGTCACCACATACCGTCCCAACTCTCCGTCACCACTGCCCGGCCCCACTCCCCGTCCCCACTCACCGTCCCCACAATCAGTCCCCACATTCCGTCCCCAAATTCTGTCCCCACTCCCCTTCCCCACTCACCGTCCCCACTCACCGTCCCCACTCCCAGTCGCCACTCCCCTTCCCCACTGACCGTCCCCACTCACTGTCCCCACTCACCATACCCACTCACCATCCCCACTCTCCGTCCTCACTCTCCGTCCCCACTCAGCATCCCCACTCCCCGTCCCCACTCCCCGTCCGCACTCACCGTCCCCACTCACCGTCGCCACTCCCCGTCCCCACTCCCCGTCCCCACTCACAGTCCCCACTCACATTCCCCACTCACAGTCGCCACACACGGTCCCCACTCCCCGTCCTCACACCCCGTCACCACTCCCCATCCCCACCCACCATCCCCACTCTCCGTCCTCACTCTCCGTCCCCACTCAACATCCCCACTCACTGTCCCCACTCACCGTCCCCACTCACCGTCCCCAGTCACCGTCCCCACTCACCGTCCCCACTCACCATCCCCACACACAATCGCCACTCCCCGTCCCCACTCCCAGTCCCCACTCTCTGTCCCCACTCCCCGTCCCCACTCACTGTCACCACATACCGTCCCAACTCCCCGTCACCAGTCCCCGTCCCCACTCCCCGTCCCCACTCACCATCCCCACACCCCATCCCCACTCCCCGTCCCCACACCCCGTCCCCAGTCAACGTCCCCACTCACCGTCCCCACTCACCGTCCCCACTCCTCATCCCAACTCACCAACCCCAGTACCCGTCGCCACTCACCGTCCCCACTCCCCATCGCCACTCACCGTCGCCACTCACCGTCCCCACTCACCGTCCCCACTCATTGTCCCCACTCCCCGTCGCCACTCACGGTCCCCACTCACACTCCCCACTCACCTTACCCACTCACCATCCCCAATCCGCTTCCCCACTCCCCTTCCCCACTCCCCTTCACCACTAACCGTCCCTACTCGACGTCCCCACTCAGTGTCCCCACTCTCCGTCCCCACTCTCCGTCCTCACTCTCCGTCCACACTCTGCATCCCCACTCAACATCCCCACTCAGTGTCCTCACTCACCGTCCCCACTCACCGGCCCAATCACCGTCGCCACACACCGTCCCCACTCCCCGTCCCCACTCCCCGTCCCCACTCTCTGTTCCCACTCCCCGTCCCCACACACAGTCCCCACATTCCGTCCCCAAATACTGTCCCCATTCCCCTTCCCCACTCACCGTCCCCACTCATCGTCCCCACTCACCGTCCCCACTCCCAGTCGCCACTCCCCGTCCCCACTGGCCGTCCCCACTCACTGTCCCCACTCACCGTCCCCAATCACCGTCCCCAGTCACAGTCCCCACTCACCGTCCCCACTCACCATCCCCACTCACCGTCTCCACACAACATCCCCACTCCCCGTCCCCACTCCCCGTCCCCAGCCTCTGTCCCGACTCCCTGTCCCCACTCACTGTCACCACATACCGTCCCAACTCTCCGTCACCACTGCCCGGCCCCACTCCCCGTCCCCACTCACCGTCCCCACAATCAGTCCCCACATTCCGTCCCCAAATTCTGTCCCCACTCCCCTTCCCCACTCACCGTCCCCACTCACCGTCCCCACTCCCAGTCGCCACTCCCCTTCCCCACTGAGCGTCCCCACTCACGGTCCCCACTCACTGTCCCCACCCACCATCCCCACTCTCCGTCCCCAGTCACCGTCCTCACTCACCGTCCCCACTCACCGTCCCCACACACTCGCCACTCCCCGTCCCCACTCCCCGTCCCCAATCTCTGTCCCCACGCCCCGTCACCACTCACTGTCACCACATACCGTCCCAACTCCCCATCACCAGTCCCCGTCCCCACTCCCCATCCCCACTCCCCGTCCCCACTCCCCGTACCCAGTCAACGTCCCCACTCACCGTCCCCACTCACCGTCCCCACTCCTCATCCCAACTCACCATCCCCAGTACCCGTCGCCACTCACCGTCCCCACTCCCCATCGCCACTCACCGTCGCCACTCACCGTCCCCACTCACCGTCCCCACTCATCGTCCCCACTCCCCGTCGCCACTCACCGTCCCCACTCACACTCCCCACTCACCTTCCCCACTCACCATCCCCAATCCGCTTCCCCACTCCCCTTCACCACTAACCGTCCCTACTCGACGTCCCCACTCAGTGTCCCCACTCTCCGTCCCCACTCTCCGTGCCCACTCTCCGTCCACACTCTGCCTCCCCACTCAACAACCCCACTCAGTGTCCCCACTCACCGTCCCCACTCACCGGCCCAATCACTGTCGCCACACACCGTCCCCACTCCCCGTCCCCACTACCCGTCCCCACTCTCTGTCCCCACTCCCCGTCCCCACTCACAGTCCCCACATTCCGTCCCCACATTCCGTCCCCAAATACTGTCCCCATTCCCCTTCCCCACTCACCGTCCCCACTCATCGTCCCCACTCACCGTCCCCACTCCCAGTCGCCACTCCCCGTCCCCACTGGCCGTCCCCACTCACTGTCCCCACTCACCGTCCCCAATCACCGTCCCCAGTCACAGTCCCCACTCACCGTACCCACTCACCATCCCCACACCCCATCCCCACTCCCCGTCCCCACTCCCCGTCCCCAGTCAACGTCCCCACTCACCGTCCCCACTCACCGTCCCCACTCCTCATCCCAACTCACCATCCCCAGTACCCGTCGCCACTCACTGTCCCCACTCCCCATCGCCACTCACCGTCGCCACTCACCGTCCCCACTCACCGTCCCCACTCATCGTCCCCACTCCCCGTCGCCACTCACCGTCCCCACTCACACTCCCCACTCACCTTCCCCACTCACCATCCCCAATCCGCTTCCCCACTCCCCTTCCCCACTCCCCTTCACCACTAACCGTCCCTACTCGACGTCCCCACTCAGTGTCCCCACTCTCCGTCCCCACTCTCCGTGCCCACTCTCCGTCCACACTCTGCCTCCCCACTCAACATCCCCACTCAGTGTCCCCACTCACCGTCCCCACTCACCGGCCCAATCACTGTCGCCACACACCGTCCCCACTCCCCGTCCCCACTCCCCGTCCCCACTCTCTGTCCCCACTCCCCGTCCCCACTGACAGTCCCCACATTCCGTCCCCACATTCCGTCCCCAAATACTGTCCCCATTCCCCTTCCCCACTCACCGTCCCCACTCATCATCCCCACTCACCGTCCCCACTCCCAGTCGCCACTCCCCGTCCCCACTGGCCGTCCCCACTCACTGTCCCCACTCACCGTCCCCAATCACCGTCCCCAGTCACAGTCCCCACTCACCGTACCCACTCACCATCCCCACTCACTGTCTCCACACAACATCCCCACTCCCCGTCCCCACTCCCCGTCCCCAGCCTCTGTCCCCACTCCCTGTCCCCACTCACTGTCATCACGTACCGTCCCAACTCTCCGTCACCACTGCCCGTCCCCACTCCCCGTCCCCACTCACCGTCCCCACATTCAGTCCCCACTCCCCTTCGCCACTCACCGTCCCCACTCACCGTCCCCACTCCCAGTCGCCACTCCCCTTCCCCACTGAGCGTCCCCACTCACTGTCCCCACTCACTGTCCCCACCCACCATCCCCACTCTCCGTCCTCACTCTCCGTCCCCACTCAGCATGCCCACTCCCCGTCCCCACTCCCCGTCCCCTCTCATCGTCCCCACTCACCGTCACCACGCCCCGTCCCCACTCCCCGTCCCAACTCACCGTCCCCACATTCCGTCCCCACATTCCGTCCCCAAATTCTGTCCCCACTCCCCTTCCCCACTCACCTTCCCCACTCACCGTCCCCACTCACCGTCCCCACTCCCAGTCACCACTCCCCGTCCCCACTGACCGTCCCCACTCACTGTCCCCACTCACCGTCCCCACTCACCGTCCCCAGTCACCGTCCCCACTCACCGTCCCCACTCACCGTCCCCACACACCATCGCCACTCCCCGTCCCCACTCCCCGTCCCCACTCTCTGTCCCCACTCCCCGTCCCCACTCACTGTCACCACATACCGTCCCAGCTCCCCGTCACCATTCCCCTTCCCCACTCACCGTCCCCACTCACCGTCCCCACTCACCGTCCCCACTCCCAGTCGCCACTCCTCGTCCCTACTGACCGTCCCCACTCA
This sequence comes from Heterodontus francisci, assembly GCF_036365525.1. Lineage (NCBI taxonomy): Eukaryota > Metazoa > Chordata > Chondrichthyes > Heterodontiformes > Heterodontidae > Heterodontus > Heterodontus francisci. The sequence continues at coordinate 445,550 of NW_027142086.1, read as the reverse complement.
CTGTCCCCACTCACCATCCACAATCACTATCCCCAGCCACAGTCCCCACTCACTGTCCCCACTCACCTTCCCCACTCACCGTCGCCACACAACATCCCCACTCCCCGTCCCCACTCCCTGTCCCCAGTCTCTGTCCCCACTCCCCGTCCCCACTCACTGTAATCACATACAGTCCCAACTCTCCGTCACCACTCCCCGTCCCCACTCCCCGTCCCCACTCACCGTCCCCACATTCCGTCCCCACATTCCGTCCCCAAATTCTGTCCCCACTCCCCTTCCCCACTCACCGTCCCCACTCACCGTCCCCACTCCCAGTCGCCACTCCCCTTCCCCACTGACCGTCCCCACTCACTGTCCCCACTCACCATACCCACTCACCAGCCCCACTCTCCGTCCTCACTCTCCGTCCCCACTCAGCATCCCCACTCCCCGTCCCCACTCCCCGTCCCCACTTACCGTCCCCACTCACCGTCGCCACTCCCCGTCCCCACTCCCCGTCCCCACTCACAGTCCCCACTCACCATCGCCACTCACCGTCGCCACACACGGTCCCCACTCCCCATCCCCACACCCCGTCACCACTCCCCATCCCCAGTCACCATCCCCACACCCCATCCCCACTCCCCGTCCCCACTCCCCGTCCCCAGTCAACGTCCCCACTCACCGTCCCCACTCACCGTCCCCACTCCCCATCCCAACTCACCATCCCCAGTACCCGTCGCCACTCACCGTCCCCACTCCCCATCGCCACTCACCATCGCCACTCACCGCCCCCACTCACCGTCGCCACTCACCGCCCCCACTCCCCATCGCCACTCACAGTCCCCACTCACCGTCCCCACTCACCATCCCCACTCACCGTCTCCACACAACATCCCCACTCCCCGTCCCCACTCCCCGTCCCCAGCCTCTGTCCCCACTCCCTGTCCCCACTCACTGTCACCAAATACCGTCCCAACTCTCCGTCACCACTCCCCATCCCAACTCACCATCCCCAGTACCCGTCGCCACTCACCGTCCCCACTCCCCATCGCCACTCACCGTCGCCACTCACCGCCCCCACTCACCGTCGCCACTCACCGCCCCCACTCCCCATCGCCACTCACAGTCCCCACTCACCGTCCCCACTCACCATCCCCACTCACCGTCTCCACACAACATCCCCACTCCCCGTCCCCACTCCCCGTCCCCAGCCTCTGTCCCCACTCCCTGTCCCCACTCACTGTCACCACATACCGTCCCAACTCTCCGTCACCACTGCCCGGCCCCACTCCCCGTCCCGACTCACCGTCCCCACAATCAGTCCCCACATTCCGTCCCCAAATTCTGTCCCCACTCCCCTTCCCCACTCACCGTCCCCACTCACCGTCCCCACTCCCAGTCGCCACTCCCCTTCCCCACTGAGCGTCCCCACTCACTGTCCCCACTCACTGTCCCCACCCACCATCCCCACTCTCCGTCCTCACTCTCCGTCCCCACTCAACATCCCCACTCACTGTCCCCACTCACCGTCCCCACTCACCGTCCCCAGTCACCGTCCTCACTCACCGTCCCCACTCACCGTCCCCACACACAATCGCCACTCCCCGTCCCCACTCCCCGTCCCCACTCTCTGTCCCCACGCCCCGTCCCCACTCACTGTCACCACATACCGTCCCAACTCCCCATCACCAGTCCCCGTCCCCACTCCCCGTCCCCACTCACCATCCCCACACCCCATCCCCACTCCCCGTCCCCACTCCCCGTCCCCAGTCAACATCCCCACTCACCGTCCCCACTCACCGTCCCCACTCCTCATCCCAACTCACCATCCCCAGTACCCGTCGCCACTCACCGTCCCCACTCCCCATCGCCACTCACCGTCGCAACTCACCGTCCCCACTCACCGTCCCCACTCATCGTCCCCACTCCCCGTCGCCACTCACCGTCCCCACTCACACTCCCCACTCACGTTCCCCACTCACCATCCCCAATCCGCTTCCCCACTCCCCTTCCCCACTCCCCTTCACCACTAACCGTCCCTACTCGACGTCCCCACTCAGTGTCCCCACTCTCCGTCCCCACTGTCCGTGCCCACTCTCCGTCCACACTCTGCCTCCCCACTCACCGTCCCTAGTCACCGTCCCCACTCACCGTCCCCACTCACCGTCCCCACACACCATCGCCACTCCCCGTCCCCACTCCCCGTCCCCACTCTCTGTCCCCACTCCCCGTCCCCACTCACTGTCACCACATACCGTCCCAGCTCCCCGTCACCATTCCCCTTCCCCACTCACCGTCCCCACTCACCGTCCCCACTCACCGTCCCCACTCCCAGTCGCCACTCCTCGTCCCTACTGACCGTCCCCACTCACTGTCCCCACTCACCATCCACACTCACTATCCCCAGCCACAGTCCCCACTCACTGTCCCCACTCACCTTCCCCACTCACCGTCGCCACACAACATCCCCACTCCCCGTCCCCACTTCCTGTCCCCAGTCTCTGTCCCCACTCCCCGTCCCCACTCACTGTAACCACATACAGTCCCAACTCTCCGTCACCACTCCCCGTCCCCACTCCCCGTCCCCACTCACCGTCCCCACATTCCGTCCCCACATTCCGTCCCCAAATTCTGTCCCCACTCCCCTTCCCCACTCACCGTCCCCACTCACCGTCCCCACTCCCAGTCGCCACTCCCCTTCCCCACTGACCGTCCCCACTCACTGTCCCCACTCACCATACCCACTCACCAGACCCACTCTCCGTCCTCACTCTCCGTCCCCACTCAGCATCCCCACTCCCCGTCCCCACTCCCCGTCCCCACTTACCGTCCCCACTCACCGTCGCCACTCCCCGTCCCCACTCCCCGTCCCCACTCACAGTCCCCACTCACCATCGCCACTCACCGTCGCCACACACGGTCCCCACTCCCCGTCCCCACACCCCGTCACCACTCCCCATCCCCAGTCACCATCCCCACACCCCATCCCCACTCCCCGTCCCCACTCCCCGTCCCCAGTCAACGTCCCCACTCACCGTCCCCACTCACCGTCCCCACTCCCCATCCCAACTCACCATCCCCAGTACCCGTCGCCACTCACCGTCCCCACTCCCCATCGCCACTCACCGTCGCCACTCACCGCCCCCACTCACCGTCGCCACTCACCGCCCCCACTCCCCATCGCCACTCACAGTCCCCACTCACCGTCCCCACTCACCATCCCCACTCACCGTCTCCACACAACATCCCCACTCCCCGTCCCCAGCCTCTGTCCCCACTCCCTGTCCCCACTCACTGTCACCAAATACCGTCCCAACTCTCCGTCACCACTCCCCATCCCAACTCTCCATCCCCAGTACCCGTCGCCACTCACCGTCCCCACTCCCCATCGCCACTCACCGTCGCCACTCACCGCCCCCACTCACCGTCGCCACTCACCGCCCCCACTCCCCATCGCCACTCACAGTCCCCACTCACCGTCCCCACTCACCATCCCCACTCACCGTCTCCACACAACATCCCCACTCCCCGTCCCCACTCCCCGTCCCCAGCCTCTGTCCCCACTCCCTGTCCCCACTCACTGTCACCACATACCGTCCCAACTCTCCGTCACCACTGCCCGGCCCCACTCCCCGTCCCCACTCACCGTCCCCACAATCAGTCCCCACATTCCGTCCCCAAATTCTGTCCCCACTCCCCTTCCCCACTCACCGTCCCCACTCACCGTCCCCACTCCCAGTCGCCACTCCCCTTCCCCACTGAGCGTCCCCACTCACTGTCCCCACTCACTGTCCCCACCCACCATCCCCACTCTCCGTCCTCACTCTCCGTCCCCACTCAACATCCCCACTCACAATCCCCACTCACCGTCCCCACTCACCGTCCCCAGTCACCGTCCTCACTCACCGTCCCCACTCACCGTCCCCACACACAATCGCCACTCCCCGTCCCCACTCCCCGTCCCCACTCTCTGTCCCCACGCCCCGTCCCCACTCACTGTCACCACATACCGTCCCAACTCCCCATCACCAGTCCCCGTCCCCACTCCCCGTCCCCACTCACCATCCCCACACCCCATCCCCACTCCCCGTCCCCACTCCCCGTCCCCAGTCAACGTCCCCACTCACCGTCCCCACTCACCGTCCCCACTCCTCATCCCAACTCATCATCCCCAGTACCCGTCGCCACTCACCGTCCCCACTCCCCATCGCCACTCACCGTCGCAACTCACCGTCCCCACTCACCGTCCCCACTCATCGTCCCCACTCCCCGTCGCCACTCACCGTCCCCACTAACACTCCCCACTCACCTTCCCCACTCACCATCCCCAATCCGCTTCCCCACTCCCCTTCCCCACTCCCCTTCACCACTAACCGTCCCTACTCGACGTCCCCACTCAGTGTCCCCACTCTCCGTCCCCACTCTCCGTGCCCACTCTCCGTCCACACTCTGCCTCCCCACTCAACATCCCCACTCAGTGTCCCCACTCACCGTCCCCACTCACCGGCCCAATCACTGTCGCCACACACCGTCCCCACTCCCCGTCCCCACTCCCCGTCCCCACTCTCTGTCCCCACTCCCCGTCCCCACTGACAGTCCCCACATTCCGTCCCCACATTCCGTCCCCAAATACTGTCCCCATTCCCCTTCCCCACTCACCGTCCCCACTCATCGTCCCCACTCACCGTCCCCACTCCCAGTCGCCACTCCCCGTCCCCACTGGCCGTCCCCACTCACTGTCCCCACTCACCGTCCCAATCACCGTCCCCAGTCACAGTCCCCACTCACCGTACCCACTCACCATCCCCACACCCCATCCCCACTCCCCGTCCCCACTCCCCGTCCCCAGTCAACGTCCCCACTCACCGTCCCCACTCACCGTCCCCACTCCTCATCCCAACTCACCATCCCCAGTACCCGTCGCCACTCACCGTCCCCACTCCCCATCGCCACTCACCGTCGCCACTCACCGTCCCCACTCACCGTCCCCACTCATCGTCCCCACTCCCCGTCGCCACTCACCGTCCCCACTCACACTCCCCACTCACCTTCCCCACTCACCATCCCCAATCCGCTTCCCCACTCCCCTTCCCCACTCCCCTTCACCACTAACCGTCCCTACTCGACGTCCCCACTCAGTGTCCCCACTCTCCGTCCCCACTCTCCGTGCCCACTCTCCGTCCACACTCTGCCTCCCCACTCAACATCCCCACTCAGTGTCCTCACTCACCGTCCCCACTCAACGGCCCAATCACTGTCGCCACACATCGTCCCCACTCCCCGTCCCCACTCCCCGTCCCCACTCTCTGTCCCCACTCCCCGTCCCCACTCACAGTCCCCACATTCCGTCCCCACAATCCGTCCCCAAATACTGTCCCCATTCCCCTTCCCCACTCACCGTCCCCACTCATCATCCCCACTCACCGTCCCCACTCCCAGTCGCCACTCCCCGTCCCCACTGGCCGTCCCCACTCACTGTCCCCACTCACCGTCCCCAATCACCGTCCCCAGTCACAGTCCCCACTCACCGTACCCACTCACCATCCCCACTCACCGTCTCCACACAACATCCCCACTCCCCGTCCCCACTCCCCGTCCCCAGCCTCTGTCCCCACTCCCTGTCCCCACTCACTGTCATCACGTACCGTCCCAACTCTCCGTCACCACTGCCCGTCCCCACTCCCCGTCCCCACTCACCGTCCCCACATTCAGTCCCCACATTCCGTCCCCAAATTCTGTCCCCACTCCCCTTACCCACTCACCGTCCCCACTCACCGTCCCCACTCCCAGTCGCCACTCCCCTTCCCCACTGAGCGTCCCCACTCACTGTCCCCACTCACTGACCCACCCACCATCCCCACTCTCCGTCCTCACTCTCCGTCCCCACTCAGCATTCCCACTCCCTGTCCCCACTCCCCGTCCCCTCTCATCGTCCCCACTCACCGTCACCACGCCCCGTCCCCACTCCCCGTCCCAACTCACCGTCCCCACATTCCGTCCCCACATTCCGTCCCCAAATTCTGTCCCCACTCCCCTTCCCCACTCACCGTCCCCACTCACCGTCCCCACTCACCGTCACCACTCCCAGTCACCACTCCCCGTCCCCACTGACCGTCCCCACTCACTGTCCCCACTCACCGTCCCCACTCACCGTCCCCAGTCACCGTCCCCACTCACCGTCCCCACTCACCGTCCCCACACACCATCGCCACTCCCCGTCACCAGTCCCCATCGCCACTCCCCGTCCCCACTCCCCGTCCCCACTCTCTGTCCCCACTCCCCGTCCCCACTCACTGTCACCACATACCGTCCCAGCTCCCCGTCACCATTCCCCTTCCCCACTCACCGTCCCCACTCACCGTCCCCACTCACCGTCCCCACTCCCAGTCGCCACTCCTCGTCCCTACTGACCGTCCCCACTCACTGTCCCCACTCACCATCCACACTCACTATCCCCAGCCACAGTCCCCACTCACTGTCCCCACTCACCTTCCCCACTCACCGTCGCCACACAACATCCCCACTTCCCGTCCCCACTCTCTGTCCCCAGTCTCTGTCCCCACTCCCCGTCCCCACTCACTGTAACCACATACAGTCCCAACTCTCCGTCACCACTCCCCGTCCCCACTCCCCGTCCCCACTCACCATCCCCACATTCCGTCCCCACATTCCGTCCCCAAATTCTGTCCCCACTCCCCTTCCCCACTCACCGTCCCCACTCACCGTCCCCACTCCCAGTCGCCACTCCCCTTCCCCACTGACCGTCCCCACTCACTGTCCCCACTCACCATACCCACTCACCAGCCCCACTCTCCGTCCTCACTCTCCGTCCCCACTCAGCATCCCCACTCCCCGTCCCCACTCCCCGTCCCCACTTACCGTCCCCACTCACCGTCGCCACTCCCCGTCCCCACTCCCCGTCCCCACTCACAGTCCCCACTCACAGTCCCCACTCACCGTCGCCACACACGGTCCCCACTCCCCGTCCCCACACCCCGTCACCACTCCCCATACCCAGTCACCATCCCCACACCCCATCCCCACTCCCCGTCCCCACTCCCCGTCCCCAGTCAACGTCCCCACTCACCGTCCCCACTCACCGTCCCCACTCCCCATCCCAACTCACCATCCCCAGTACCCGTCGCCACTCACCGTCCCCACTCCCCATCGCCACTCACCGTCGCCACTCACCGCCCCCACTCACCGTCCCCACTCATCGTCCCCACTCCCCGTCGCCACTCGCCGTCCCCACTCACACTCCCCATTCACCTTCCCCACTCACCATCCCCAATCCGCTTCCCCACTCCCCTTCCCCACTCCCCTTCACCACTAACCGTCCCTACTCGACGTCCCCACTCAGTGTCCCCACTCTCCGTCCCCACTCTCCGTCCCCACTCTCCGTCCACACTCTGCATCCCCACTCAACATTCCCACTCAGTGTCCCCACTCACCGTCCCCACTCACCGGCCCAATCACCGTCGCCACACACCGTCCCCACTCCCCGTCCAAACTCCCCGTCCCCAATCTCTGTCCCCACTCCCCGTCCCCATTCACAGTCCCCACATTCCGTCCCCACATTCCGTCCCCAAATACTGTCCCCATTCCCCTTCCCCACTCACCGTCCCCACTCATCGTCCCCACTCACCGTCCCCACTCCCAGTCGCCACTCCCCGTCCCCACTGGCCGTCCCCACTCACTGTCCCCACTCACCGTCCCCAATCACCGTCCCCAGTCACAGTCCCCACTCACCATCCCCACTCCCCGTCCCCACTCCCCGTCCCCAGCCTCTGTCCCCACTCCCCGTCCCCACTCACTGTCACCACATACCGTCCCAACTCTCCGTCACCACTGCCCGTCCCCACTCCCCGTCCCCACTCACCGTCCCCACATTCAGTCCCCACATTCCGTCCCCAAATTCTGTCCCCACTCCCCTTCCCCACTGAGCGTCCCCACTCACTGTCCCCACTCACTGTCCCCACCCACCATCCCCACTCTCCGTCCTCTCTCTCCGTCCCCACTCAACATCCCCACTCCCCGTCCCCACTCCCCGTCCCCACTCATCGTCCCCACTCACCGTCGCCACGCCCCGTCCCCAATCCCCGTCCCAACTCACCGTCCCCACATTCCGTCCCCACATTCCGTCCCCAAATTCTGTCCCCACTCCCCTTCCCCAGTCACCGTCCCCACTCACCGTCCCCACTCCCCGTCCCCACTCTCTGTCCCCACTCCCCGTCCCCACTCACTGTCACCACATACCGTCCCAACTCCCCGTCACCAGTCCCCGTCCCCACTCCCCGTCCCCACTCACCATCCCCACACCCCATCCCCACTCCCCGTCCCCACTCCCCGTCCCCAGTCAACGTCCCCACTCACCGTCCCCACTCACCGTCCCCACTCCTCATCCCAACTCACCATCCCCAGTACCCGTCGCCACTCACCGTCCCCACTCCCCATCGCCACTCACCGTCGCCACTCACCGTCCCCACTCACCGTCCCCACTCATCGTCCGCACTCCCCTTCGCCACTCACCGTCCCCACGTACACTCCCCACTCACCTTCCCCACTCACCATCCCCAATCCGCTTCCCCACTCCCCTTCCCCACTCCCCTTCACCACTAACCGTCCCTACTCGACGTCCCCACTCAGTGTCCCCACTCTCCGTCCCCACTGTCCGTGCCCACTCTCCGTCCACACTCTGCCTCCCCACTCAACATCCCCACTCAGTGTCCCCACTCACCGTCCCCACTCACCGGCCCAATCACCGTCGCCACACACCGTCCCCACTCCCCGTCCCCACTCCCCGTCCCCACTCTCTGTCCCCACTCCCCGTCCCCACTCACAGTCCCCACATTCCATCCCCACATTCCGTCCCCAAATACTGTCCCCATTCCCCTTCTCCACTCACCGTCCCCACTCATCGTCCCCACTCACGGTCCCCACTCCCAGTCGCCACTCCCCGTCCCCACTGGCCGTCCCCACTCACTGTCCCCACTCACCGTCCCCAATCACCGTCCCCAGTCACAATCCCCACTCACCGTACCCACTCACCATCCCCACTCACCGTCTCCACACAACATCCCCACTCCCCGTCCCCACTCACCGTCCCCAGCCTCTGTCCCCACTCCCTGGCCCCACTCACTGTCACCACATACCGTCCCAACTCTCCGTCACCACTCCCCGTCCCCACTCCCCATCCCCACTCACCGTCCCCACATTCAGTCCCCACATTCCGTCCCCAAATTCTGTCCCCACTCCCCTTCCCCACTCACCGTCCCCACTCACCGTCCCCACTCCCAGTCGCCACTCCCCTTCCCCACTGAGCGTCCACACTCACTGTCCCCACCCACCATCCCCACTCTCCGTCCTCACTCTCCGTCCCCACTCAGCATCCCCACTCCCCGTCCCCACTCCACGTCCCAACTCATCGTCCCCACTCACCGTCACCACGCCCCGTCCGCACTCCCCGTCCCAACTCACCGTCCCCACATTCCGTCCCCAAATTCTGTCCCCACTCCCCTTCCCCACTCACCGTCCCCACTCACCGTCCCCACTCACCGTCCCCACTCCCAGTCACCACTCCCCGTCCCCACTGACCGTCCCCACTCACTGTCCCCACTCACCGTCCCCACTCACCGTCCCCAGTCACCGTCCCCACTCACCGTCCCCACTCACCGTCCCCACACACCATCGCCACTCCCCGTCCCCACTCCCCGTCCCCACTCTCTGTCCCCACTCCCCGTCCCCACTCACTGTCACCACATACCGTCCCAACTCCCGTCACCAGCCCCCGTCCCCACTCCCCGTCCCCACTCACATTCCCCACATTCCGTCCCCACATTCCATCCCCAAATTCTTTCCCCTCTCCCCTTCCCCACTCACCGTCCCCACTCACCATCCACACTCATTGTCGCCACACACTATCCCCACTCCCCGTCCCCACTCCCCGTCCCCACTCTCCGTCCCCACTCCCCGTCCCCACTCACTGTCACGTCTCACCGTCCCCACTCACTGTCGCCACTCCAAGTCGCCACTTCCCTTCCACACTGACCATCCCCACTCACTGTCCCCACACACCGTCTCCACTCACCATCCCCTCTCACTGTCCCCACTCAACATCCCCACTCAGTGTCCCCACTCACCGTCCCTACTCTCCGTTCCCCACTCACCGTCCCCAGTCACCGTCCCCACTCACCATCCCCACTCACAGACCCAATCACCGTCGCCACACACCGTCCCCTCTCCCCGTCCCCACTCCCCGTCCCCACTCTCTGTCCCCACTCCCCGTCCCCACTCTCTGTCCCCACTCACCGTCCCCAGTCACCGTCCCCACTCACCGTCCCCACTCACCATCACCACATACCATCCCCACTCTCCGTCCCCACTCCCTGTCCCCACTCACCGTCCCCACTCCCAGTCGCCACTCCCCGTCCCCACTGGCCGTCCCCACTCACTGTCCCCACTCACCGTCCCCAATCACCGTCCCCAGTCACAGTCCCCATTCACCGTCCCCACTCACCATCCCCACTCACCGTCTCCACACAACATCCCCACTCCCCGTCCCCACTCCCCGTCCCCAGCCTCTGTCCCCACTCCCTGTCCCCACTCACTGTCCCCACATACCGTCCCCACTCACCGTCCCCACATTCAGTCCCCACATTCCGTCCCCAAATTCTGTCCCCACTCCCCTTCCCCACTCACCGTCCCCACTCACCGTCCCCACTCCCAGTCGCCACTCCCCTTCCCCACTGAGCGTCCCCACTCACTGTCCCCACTCACTGACCCACCCACCATCCCCACTCTCCGTCCTCACTCTCCGTTCCCACTCAACATCCCCACTCCCCGTCCCCACTCCCCGTCCCCACTCATCGTCCCCACTCACAGTCACCACGCCCCGTCCCCACTCCCCGTCCCAACTCACCGTCCCCACATTCCGTCCCCACATTCTGTCCCCAGTCACCGTCCCCACTCACCGTCCCCACTCACCGTCCCCACACACCATCGCCACTCCCCGTCCCCACTCCCCGTCCCCACTCTCTGTCCCCACTCCCCGTCCCCACTCACTGTCACCACATACCGTCCCAACTCCCGTCACCAGCCCCCGTCCCCACTCCCCGTCCCCACTCACTATCCCCACATTCCGTCCCCACATTCCATCCCCAAATTCTTTCCCCTCTCCCCTTCCCCACTCACCGTCCCCACTCACCATCCACACTCATTGTCGCCACACACTATCCCCACTCCCCGTCGCCACTCCCCGTCCCCACTCTCCGTCCCCACTCCCCGTCCCCACTCACTGTCACGTCTCACCGTCCCCACTCACTGTCGCCACTCCAAGTCGCCACTTCCCTTCCACACTGACCGTCCCCACTCACTGTCCCCACACACCGTCCCCACTCACCATCCCCTCTCACTGTCCCCACTCAACATCCCCACTCAGTGTCCCCACTCACAGTCCCTACTCTCCGTTCCCCACTCACCGTCCCCAGTCACCGTCCCCACTCACCGTCCCCACTCACAGACCCAATCACCGTCGCCACACACCGTCCCCTCTCCCCGTCCCCACTCCCCGTCCCCACTCTCTGTCCCCACTCACACTCCCCACTCACATTCCCCACTCACCATCCCCAATCCGCTTCCCCACTCCCCTTCCCCAATCCCCTTCCCCACTCCCATTCACCACTAACCGTCCCTACTCGACGTCCCCACTCAGTGTCCCCACTCTCCGTCCCCACTCTCCGTCCCTACTCTCCGTCCACACTCTGCGTCCCCACTCACCATCCTCACTCAGTGTCCCCACTCACCGTCCCCACTCACCGTCCCCAGTCACCGTCCCCACTCACCGTCCCCACTCACCATCACCACATACCATCCCCACTCTCCGTCCCCACTCCCTGTCCCCACTCACCGGCCCCACTCCCAGTCGCCACTCCCCGTCCCCACTGGCCGTCCCCACTCACTGTCCCCACTCACCGTCCCCAATCACCGTCCCCAGTCACAGTCCCCACTCACCGTCCCCACTCACCATCCCCACTCACCGTCTCCACACAACATCCCCACTCCCCGTCCCCACTCCCCGTCCCCAGCCTCTGTCCCCACTCCCTGTCCCCACTCACTGTCCCCACATACCGTCCCAACTCTCCGTCACCACTCCCCGTCCCCACTCCCCGTCCCCACTCACCGTCCCCACATTCAGTCCCCACATTCCGTCCCCAAATTCTGTCCCCACTCCCCTTCCCCACTCACCGTCCAAACTCACCGTCCCCACTCCCAGTCGCCACTCCCCTTCCCCACTGAGCGTCCCCACTCACTGTCCCCACTCACTGACCCACCCACCATCCCCACTCTCCGTCCTCACTCTCCGTTCCCACTCAACATCCCCACTCCCCGTCCCCACTCCCCGTCCCCACTCATCGTCCCCACTCACCGTCACCACGCCCCGTCCCCACTCCCCGTCCCAACTCACCGTCCCCACATTCCGTCCCCACATTCCGTCCCCAAATTCTGTCCCCACTCCCCTTCCCCACTCACCGTCCCCACTCACCGTCCCCACTCACCGTCCCCACTCCCAGTCGCCACTCCCCGTCCCCACTGACCGTCCCCACTCACTGTCCCCACTCACTGTCCCCACTCACCGTCCCCACTCACCGTCCCCACTCACCGTCCCCACTCACGGTCGCCACTCCCCGTCCCCACTCCCCGTCCCCACTCACTGTCACCACATACCTTCCCAACTCCCCGTCACCAATCCCCGTCCCCACTCCCCGTCCCCACTCACCATCCCCACACCCCATCCCCACTCCCCGTCCCCACTCCCCGTCCCCAGTCAACGTCCCCACTCACCGTCCCCACTCACCTTCCCCACTCCCCATCCCAACTCACCATCCCCAGTACCCGTCGCCACTCACCGTCCCCACTCCCCATCGCCACTCACCGTCGCCACTCACCGTCCCCACTCACCGTCCCCACTCATCGTCCCCACTCCCCGTCGCCACTCACCGTCCCCACTCACACTCCCCACTCACCTTCCCCACTCACCATCCCCAATCCGCTTCCCCACTCCCCTTCCCCACTCCCCTTCACCACTAACCGTCCCTACTCGACGTCCCCACTCAGTGTCCCCACTCTCCATCCCCACTCTCCGTCCCCACTCTCCGTCCACACTCTGCATCCCCACTCAACATCCCCACTCAGTGCCCCCACTCACCGTCCCCACTCACTGGCCCAATCACCGTCGCCACACACCGTCCCCACTCCCCGTCCCCACTCCCCGTCCCCACTCTCTGTCCCCACACCCCGTCCCCTTTCACAGTCCCCACATTCCATCCCCACATTCCGTCCCCATTCCCCTTCCCCACTCACTGTCCCCACTCATCGTCCCCACTCACCGTCCCCACTCCCAGTCGCCACTCCCCGTCCCCACTGGCCGTCCCCACTCACTGTCCCCACTCACCGTCCCCAATCACCGTCCCCAGTCACAGTCCCCACTCACCGTCCCCACTCACCATCCCCACTCACCGTCTCCACACAACATCCCCACTCCCCGTCCCCACTCCCCGTCCCCAGCCTCTGTCCCCACTCCCTGTCCCCACTCACTGTCACCACATACCGTCCCAACTCTCCGTCACCACTCCCCGTCCCCACTCCCCGTCCCCACTCACCGTCCCCACATTCAGTCCCCACATTCCTTCCCCAAATTCTGTCCCCACTCCCCTTCCCCACTCACCGTCCCCACTCACCGTCCCCACTCCCAGTCGCCACTCCCCTTCCCCACTGAGCGTCCCCACTCACTGTCCCCACTCACTGTCCCCACCCACCATCCCCACTCTCCGTCCTCACTCTCCGTCCCCACTCAACATCCCCACTCCCCGTCCCCACTCCCCGTCCCCACTCATCGTCCCCACTCACCGTCGCCACGCCCCGTCCCCAATCCCCGTCCCAACTCACCGTCCCCACATTCCGTCCCCACATTCCGTCCCCAAATTCTGTCCCCACTCCCCTTCCCCAGTCACCGTCCCCACTCACCGTCCCCACTCACCGTCCCCACACACAATCGCCACTCCCCGTCCCCACTCCCCGTCCCCACTCTCTGTCCCCACTCCCCGTCCCCACTCACTGTCCCCACCCACCATCCCCACTCTCCGTCCTCACTCTCCGTCCCCACTCAGCATCCCCACTCCCCGTCCCCACTCCACGTCCCAACTCATCGTCCCCACTCACCGTCACCACGCCCCGTCCGCACTCCCCGTCCCAACTCACCGTCCCCACATTCCGTCCCCACATTCCGTCCCCAAATTCTGTCCCCACTCCCCTTCCCCACTCACCGTCCCCACTCACCGTCCCCACTCACCGTCCCCACTCCCAGTCACCACTCCCCGTCCCCACTGACCGTCCCCACTCACTGTCCCCACTCACCGTCCCCACTCACCGTCCCCAGTCACCGTCCCCACTCACCGTCCCCACTCACCGTCCCCACACACCATCGCCACTCCCCGTCCCCACTCCCCGTCCCCACTCTCTGTCCCCACTCCCCGTCCCCACTCACTGTCACCACGCACAGTCCCAACTCCCGTCACCAGCCCCCGTCCCCACTCCCCGTCCCCACTCACAATCCCCACATTCCGTCCCCACATTCCATCCCCAAATTCTTTCCCCTCTCCCCTTCCCCACTCACCGTCCCCACTCACCATCCACACTCATTGTCGCCACACACTATCCCCACTCCCCGTCCCCACTCCCCGTCCCCACTCTCCGTCCCCACTCCCCGTCCCCACTCACTGTCACGTCTCACCGTCCCCACTCACTGTCGCCACTCCAAGTCGCCACTTCCCTTCCACACTGACCGTCCCCACTCACTGTCCCCACACACCGTCCCCACTCACCATCCCCTCTCACTGTCCCCACTCAACATCCCCACTCAGTGTCCCCACTCACCGTCCCTACTCTCCGTTCCCCACTCACCGTCCCCAGTCACCGTCCCCACTCACCGTCCCCACTCACAGACCCAATCACCGTCGCCACACACCGTCCCCTCTCCCCGTCCCCACTCCCCGTCCCCACTCTCTGTCCCCACTCCCCGTCCCCACTCACTGTCCCCACATTCCGTCCCAACTCCCCGTCCCCACTCCCCGTCCCCACTCCCCGTCCCCACTCACCATCCCCACATTCCGTCCCCACATTCCGTCCCCAAATTCTGTCCCCACTCCCCTTCCCCACTCACCGTCCCCACTCACCATCACCACATACCATCCCCACTCTCCGTCCCCACTCCCTGTCCCCACTCACCGTCCGCACTCCCAGTCGCCACTCCCCGTCCCCACTGGCCGTCCCCACTCACTGTCCCCACTCACCGTCCCCTATCACCGTCCCCAGTCACAGTCCCCACTCACCGTCCCCACTCACCATCCTCACTCACCGTCTCCACACAACATCCCCACTCCCCGTCCCCACTCCCCGTCCCCAGCCTCTGTCCCCACTCCCTGTCCCCACTCACTGTCCCCACATACCGTCCCAACTCTCCGTCACCACTCCCCGTCCCCACTCCCCGTCCCCACTCACCGTCCCCACATTCAGTCCCCACATTCCGTCCCCATATTCTGTCCCCACTCCCCTTCCCCACTCACCGTCCCCACTCACCGTCCCCACTCCCAGTCGCCACTCCCCTTCCCCACTGAGCGTCCCCACTCACTGTCCCCACTCACTGACCCACCCACCATCCCCACTCTCCGTCCTCACTCTCCGTTCCCACTCAACATCCCCACTCCCCGTCCCCACTCCCCGTCCCCACTCATCATCCCCACTCACCGTCACCACGCCCCGTCCCCACTCCCCGTCCCAACTCACCGTCCCCACATTCGTCCCCACATTCCGTCCCCAAATTCTGTCCCCACTCCCCTTCCCCACTCACCGTCCCCACTCACCGTCCCCACTCACCGTCCCCACTCCCAGTCGCCACTCCCCGTCCCCACTGACCGTCCCCACTCACTGTCCCCACTCACTGTCCCCACTCACCGTCCCCACTCACCGTCCCCAGTCACCGTCCCCACTCACCGTCCCCACTCACGGTCGCCACTCCCCGTCCCCACTCCCCGTCCCCACTCACTGTCACCACATATCTTCCCAACTCCCCGTCACCAATCCCCGTCCCCACTCCCCGTCCCCACTCACCATCCCCACACCCCATCCCCACTCCCCGTCCCCACTCCCCGTCCCCAGTCAACGTCCCCACTCACCGTCCCCACTCACCTTCCCCACTCCCCATCCCAACTCACCATCCCCAGTACCCGTCGCCACTCACCGTCCCCACTCCCCATCGCCACTCACCGTCGCCACTCACCGTCCCCACTCACCGTCCCCACTCATCGTCCCCACTCCCCGTCGCCACTCACCGTCCCCACTCACACTCCCCACTCACCTTCCCCACTCACCATCCCCAATCCGCTTCCCCACTCCCCTTCCCCACTCCCCTTCACCACTAACCGTCCCTACTCGACGTCCCCACTCAGTGTCCCCACTCTCCATCCCCACTCTCCGTCCCCACTCTCCGTCCACACTCTGCATCCCCACTCAACATCCCCACTCAGTGCCCCCACTCACCGTCCCCACTCACTGGCCCAATCACCGTCGCCACACACCGTCCCCACTCCCCGTCCCCACTCCCCGTCCCCACTCTCTGTCCCCACTCCCCGTCCCCACTCACAGTCCCCACATTCCATCCCCACATTCCGTCCCCATTCCACTTCCCCACTCACCGTCCCCACTCATCGTCCCCACTCACCGTCCCCACTCCCAGTCGCCACTCCCCGTCCCCACTGGCCGTCCCCACTCACTGGCCCCACTCACCGTCCCCAATCACCGTCCCCAGTCACCGTCCCCACTCACCGTCCCCACTCACGATCACCACATACCATCCCCACTCTCCGTCCCCACTCCCTGTCCCCACTCACCGTCCCCACTCCCAGTCGCCACTCCCCGTCCCCACTGGCCGTCCCCACTCACTGTCCCCACTCACTGTCCCCACTCACCGTCCCCAATCACCGGCCCCAGTCACAGTCCCCACTCACCGTCCCCACTCACCATCCCCACTCACCGTCTCCACACAACATCCCCACTCCCCGTCCCCTCTCCCCGTCCCCAGCCTCTGTCCCCACTCCCTGTCCCCACTCACTGTCCCCACATATCGTCCCAACTCTCCGTCACCACTCCCCGTCCCCACTCCCCGTCCCCACTCACCGTCCCCACATTCAGTCCCCACATTCCGTCCCCAAATTCTGTCCCCACTCCCCTTCCCCACTCACCGTCCCCACTCACCGTCCCCACTCCCAGTCGCCACTCCCCTTCCCCACTGAGCGTCCCCACTCACTGTCCCCACTCACTGTCCCCACATATCGTCCCAACTCTCCGTCACCACTCCCCGTCCCCACTCCCCGTCCCCACTCACCGTCCCCACATTCAGTCCCCACATTCCGTCCCCAAATTCTGTCCCCACTCCCCTTCCCCACTCACCGTCCCCACTCACCGTCCCCACTCCCAGTCGCCACTCCCCTTCCCCACTGAGCGTCCCCACTCACTGTCCCCACTCACTGACCCACCCACCATCCCCACTCTCCGTCCTCACTCTCCGTTCCCACTCAACATCCCCACTCCCCGTCCCCACTCCCCGTCCCCACTCATCGTCCCCACTCACCGTCACCACGCCCCGTCCCCACTCCCCGTCCCAACTTACCGTCCCCACATTCCGTCCCCACATTCCGTCCCCAAATTCTGTCCCCACTCCCCTTCCCCACTCACCGTCCCCACTCACCGTCCCCATTCACCGTCCCCACTCCCAGTCGCCACTCCCCGTCCCCACTGACCGTCCCCACTCACTGTCCCCACTCACTGTCCCCACTCACCGTCCCCACTCACCGTCCCCAGTCACCGTCCCCACTCACCGTCCCCACTCACGGTCGCCACTCCCCGTCCCCACTCCCCGTCCCCACTCACTGTCACCACATACCTTCCCAACTCCCAGTCACCAATCCCCGTCCCCACTCCCCGTCCCCACTCCCCGTCCCCACTCACTGTCACCACATACCTTCCCAACTCCCCGTCACCAATCCCCGTCCCCACTCCCTGTCCCCACTCACCAACCCCACACCCCATCCCCACTCCCCGTCCCCACTCCCCGTCCCCAGTCAACGTCCCCACTCACCGTCCCCACTCACCTTCCCCACTCCCCATCCCAACTCACCATCCCCAGTACCCGTCGCCACTCACCGTCCCCACTCCCCATCGCCACTCACCGTCCCCACTCACCGTCCCCACTCACCGTCCCCACTCATCGTCCCCACTCCCCGTCGCCACTCACCTTCCCCACTCACCATCCCCAATCCGCTTCCCCACTCCCCTTCCCCACTCCCCTTCACCACTAACCGTCCCTACTCGACGTCCCCACTCAGTGTCCCCACTCTCCATCCCCACTCTCCGTCCCCACTCTCCGTCCACACTCTGCATCCCCACTCAACATCCCCACTCAGTGCCCCCACTCACCGTCCCCACTCACTGGCCCAATCACCGTCGCCACACACCGTCCCCACTCCCCGTCACCACTCCCCGTCCCCACTCTCTGTCCCCACTCCCTGTCCCCACTCACAGTCCCCACATTCCATCCCCACATTCCGTCCCCATTCCCCTTCCACACTCACCGTCCCCACTCATCGTCCCCACTCACCGTCCCCACTCCCAGTCGCCACTCCCCGTCCCCACTGGCCGTCCCCACTCACTGTCCCCACTCACCGTCCCCAATCACCGTCCCCAGTCACAGTCCCCACTCACCGTCTCCACACAACATCCCCACTCCCCGTCCCCACTCCCCGTCCCCAGCCTCTGTCCCCACTCCCTGTCCCCACTCACTGTCACCACATACCGTCCCAACTCTCCGTCACCACTCCCCGTCCCCACTCCCCGTCCCCACTCACCGTCCCCACATTCAGTCCCCACATTCCTTCCCCAAATTCTGTCCCCACTCCCCTTCCCCACTCACCGTCCCCACTCACGGTCCCCACTCCCAGTCGCCACTCCCCTTCCCCACTGAGCGTCCCCACTCACTGTCCCCACTCACTGTCCCCACCCACCATCCCCACTCTCCGTCCTCACTCTCCGTCCCCACTCAGCATCCCCACTCCCCGTCCCCACTCCCCGTCCCCACTCATCGTCCCCACTCATCGTCATCACGCCCCGTCCCCACTCCCCGTCCCAACTCACCATCCCCACATTCCGTCCCCACATTCCGTCCCCAAATTCTGTCCCCACTCCCCTTCCCCTCTCACCGTCCCCACTCACCGTCCCCACTCACCGTCCCCACTCCCAGTCGCCACTCCCCGTCCCCACTGACCGTCCCCACTCACTGTCCCCACTCACCGTCCCCACTCACCGTCCCCAGTCACCGTCCCCACTCACCGTCCCCACTCACCGTCCCCACACACCATCGCCACTCCCCGTCCCCACTCCCCGTCCCCACTCTCTGTCCACACTCCCCGTCCCCACTCACTGTCACCACATACCGTCCAAACTCCCCGTCACCAGTCCCCGTCCCCACTCCCCGTCCCCACTCACTATCCCCACATTCCGTCCCCACATTCCATCCCCAAATTCTTTCCCCTCTCCCCTTCCCCACTCACCGTCCCCACTCACCATCCACACTCATTGTCGCCACACACCATCCCCACTCCCCGTCCCCACTCCCCGTCCCCACTCTCTGTCCCCACTCCCCGTCCCCACTCACTGTCACCACTCACCGTCCCCACTCACTGTCGCCACTCCAAGTCGCCACTTCCCTTCCACACTGACCGTCCCCACTCACTGTCCCCACACACCGTCCCCACTCACCATCCCCTCTCACTGTCCCCACTCAACATCCCCACTCAGTGTCCCCACTCACCGTCCCTACTCTCCGTTCCCCACTCACCGTCCCCAGTCACCGTCCCCACTCACCGTCCCCACTCACAGACCCAATCACCGTCGCCACACACCGTCCCCTCGCCCCGTACCCACTCCCCGTCCCCACTCTCTGTCCCCACTCCCCGTCCCCACTCACGGTCCCCACATTCCGTCCCAACTCCCCGTCCCCACTCCCCGTCCCCACTCCCCGTCCCCACTTACCGTCCCCACTCATAATCCTCACTCACCGTCCCCACTCCCAGTCGCCACTCCCCGTCCCCACTGACCGTCCCCACTCACTGTCCCCACTCACACTCCCCACTCAGTGTCCCCACTCACCGTCCCTACTCTCCGTTCCCCACTCACCGTCCCCAGTCACCGTCCCCACTCACCGTCCCCACTCACAGACCCAATCACCGTCGCCACACACCGTCCCCTCGCCCCGTACCCACTCCCCGTCCCCACTCTCTGTCCCCACTCCCCGTCCCCACTCACTGTCCCCACATTCCGTCCCAACTCCCCGTCCCCAATCCGCTTCCCCACTCCCCTTCCCCAATCCCCTTCCCCACTCCCATTCACCACTAACCGTCCCTACTCGACGTCCCCACTCAGTGTCCCCACTCTCCGTCCGCACTCTCCGTCCCTACTCTCCGTCCACACTCTGCGTCCCCACTCACCATCCCCACTCAGTGTCCCCACTCACCGTCCCCACTCACCGTCCCCAGTCACCGTCCCCACTCACCGTCCCCACTCACCATCGCCACACACCATCCCCACTCCCCGTCCCCACTCCCTGTCCACACTCGCTGTCCCCACTCCCCGTCCCCACTCACTGTCACCACATACCGTCCCCACTCACCGTCCCCAGTCACAGTCCCCACTCACCGTCCCCACTCACCATCCCCACTCACCGTCTCCACACAACATCCCCACTCCCCGTCCCCACTACCCGTCCCCAGCCTCTGTCCCCACTCCCCGTCCCCACTCACTGTCACCACATACCGTCCCAACTCTCCGTCACAACTCCCCGTCCCCACTCCCCGTCCCCACTCACCGTCCCCACATTCAGTCCCCACATTCCGTCCCCAAATTCTGTCCCCACTCCCCTTCCCCACTCACCGTCCCCACTCACCGTCCCCACTCTCAGTCGCCACTCCCCTTCCCCACTGAGCGTCCCCATTCACTGTCCCCACTCACTGTCCCCACCCACCATCCCCACTCTCCGTCCTCACTCTCCGTCCCCACTCAGCATCCCCACTCCCCGTCCCCACTCCCCGTCCCCACTCATCGTCCCCACTCACAGTCACCACGCCCCGTCCCCACTCACCGTCCCCACATTCCGTCTCCACATTCCATCCCCAAATTCTGACCCCACTCCCCTTCCCCACTCACCGTCCCCACTCACCGTCCCCACTCACCGTCCCCACTCCCAGTCGCCACTCCCCGTCCCCACTCACCGTCCCCATTCACTGTCTCCACTCCCCGTCCCCACTCCCCGTCCCCACTCTCTGTCCCCACTCCCCGTCCCCACTCACTGTCACCACATACCGTCCCAACTCCCCGTCACCAGTCCCCGTCCCCACTCCCCGTCCCCACTCACCATCCCCACATTCCGTCCCCACATTCCATCCCCAAATTCTTTCCCCACTCCCCTTCCCCACTCACCGTCCCCACTCACCATCCACACTCATTGTCGCCACACACCATCCCCACTCCCCGTCCCCACTCCCCGTCCCCACTCTCTGTCCCCACTCCCCATCCCCACTCACTGTCACCACATACCGACCCAACTCCCCGTCACCAGTCCCCGTCCGCACTCCCCGTCCCCACTCACCATCCCCACATTCCGTCCCCACATTCCATCCCCAAATTCTTTCCCCACTCCCCTTCCCAACTCACCGTCCCCACTCACCATCCACACTCATTGTCCCCACTCTCCGTCCCCACTCTCCGTCCCCACTCTCCGTCCCCACTCACCGTCCCCAGTCACAGTCCCCACTCCCCTTCCCCAATCCCCTTCCCCACTCCCATTCACCACTCACCGTCCCTACTCGACGTCCCCACTCAGTGTCCCCACTCTCCGTCTCCACTCTCCGTTCCTACTCTCCGTCCACACTCTGCGTCCCCACTTACCATCCCCACTCAGTGTCCCCACTCACCGTCCCCACTCACCGTCCTCAGTCACCATCCCCACTCACCGTCCCCACTCACCATCGCCACACACCATCCCCACTCCCCGTCCCCACTCCCCGTCCCAGACTCACTGTCACCACATACCGTCCCAACTCCCCATCACCAGTCCCCGTCCCGACTCCCTGTCCCCACTCCCCTTCCCCACTCACCGTCCCCACTCACCGTCCCCACTCACCGTCCCCACTCCCAGTCGCCACTCCCCGTCCCCACTGACCGTCCCCACTCACTGTCCCCACTCACCGTCCCCACTCACCGTCCCCAGTCACCGTCCCCACTCACCGTCCCCACTCACCGTCCCCACACACCATCGCCACTCCCCGTCCCCACTCCCCGTCCCCACTCTCTGTCCCCACTCCCCGTCCCCACTCACTGTCACCACATACCGTCCCAACTCCCCGTCACCAGTCCCCGTCCCCACTCCCCGTCCCCACTCACAATCCCCACATTCCGTCCCCACATTCCATCCCCAAATTCTTGCCCCTCTCCCCTTCCCCACTCACTGTCCCCACTCACCATCCCCACTCCCCGTCCCCACTACCCGTCCCCACTCTCAGTCCCCACTCCCCGTCCCCACTCACTGTCCCCACTCACCGTCCCCACTCACCGTCCCCAGTCACCGTCCCCACTCACCGTCCCCACTCACGGTCGCCACTCCCCGTCCCCACTCCCCGTCCCCACTCACTGTCACCACATACCTTCCCAACTCCCCGTCACCAATCCCCGTCCCCACTCCCTGTCCCCACTCACCAACCCCACACCCCATCCCCACTCCCCGTCCCCACTCCCCGTCCCCAGTCAACGTCCCCACTCACCGTCCCCACTCACCTTCCCCACTCCCCATCCCAACTCACCATCCCCAGTACCCGTCGCCACTCACCGTCCCCACTCCCCATCGCCACTCACCGTCCCCACTCACCGTCCCCACTCACCGTCCCCACTCATCGTCCCCACTCCCCGTCGCCACTCACCTTCCCCACTCACCATCCCCAATCCGCTTCCCCACTCCCCTTCCCCACTCCCCTTCACCACTAACCGTCCCTACTCGACGTCCCCACTCAGTGTCCCCACTCTCCATCCCCACTCTCCGTCCCCACTCTCCGTCCACACTCTGCATCCCCACTCAACATCCCCACTCAGTGCCCCCACTCACCGTCCCCACTCACTGGCCCAATCACCGTCGCCACACACCGTCCCCACTCCCCGTCACCACTCCCCGTCCCCACTCTCTGTCCCCACTCCCTGTCCCCACTCACAGTCCCCACATTCCATCCCCACATTCCGTCCCCATTCCCCTTCCACACTCACCGTCCCCACTCATCGTCCCCACTCACCGTCCCCACTCCCAGTCGCCACTCCCCGTCCCCACTGGCCGTCCCCACTCACTGTCCCCACTCACCGTCCCCAATCACCGTCCCCAGTCACAGTCCCCACTCACCGTCTCCACACAACATCCCCACTCCCCGTCCCCACTCCCCGTCCCCAGCCTCTGTCCCCACTCCCTGTCCCCACTCACTGTCACCACATACCGTCCCAACTCTCCGTCACCACTCCCCGTCCCCACTCCCCGTCCCCACTCACCGTCCCCACATTCAGTCCCCACATTCCTTCCCCAAATTCTGTCCCCACTCCCCTTCCCCACTCACCGTCCCCACTCATCGTCCCCACTCCCAGTCGCCACTCCCCTTCCCCACTGAGCGTCCCCACTCACTGTCCCCACTCACTGTCCCCACCCACCATCCCCACTCTCCGTCCTCACTCTCCGTCCCCACTCAGCATCCCCACTCCCCGTCCCCACTCCCCGTCCCCACTCATCGTCCCCACTCATCGTCATCACGCCCCGTCCCCACTCCCCGTCCCAACTCACCATCCCCACATTCCGTCCCCACATTCCGTCCCCAAATTCTGTCCCCACTCCCCTTCCCCTCTCACCGTCCCCACTCACCGTCCCCACTCACCGTCCCCACTCCCAGTCGCCACTCCCCGTCCCCACTGACCGTCCCCACTCACTGTCCCCACTCACCGTCCCCACTCACCGTCCCCAGTCACCGTCCCCACTCACCGTCCCCACTCACCGTCCCCACACACCATCGCCACTCCCCGTCCCCACTCCCCGTCCCCACTCTCTGTCCACACTCCCCGTCCCCACTCACTGTCACCACATACCGTCCAAACTCCCCGTCACCAGTCCCCGTCCCCACTCCCCGTCCCCACTCACTATCCCCACATTCCGTCCCCACATTCCATCCCCAAATTCTTTCCCCTCTCCCCTTCCCCACTCACCGTCCCCACTCACCATCCACACTCATTGT
This sequence comes from Heterodontus francisci, assembly GCF_036365525.1. NCBI lineage: Eukaryota > Metazoa > Chordata > Chondrichthyes > Heterodontiformes > Heterodontidae > Heterodontus > Heterodontus francisci. The sequence goes on along the minus strand of NW_027142086.1, from coordinate 421,149 downwards.
CGCCACACACCATCCCCACTCCCCGTCCCCACTCCCCGTCCCCACTCTCTGTCCCCACTCCCCGTCCCCACTCACTGTCACCACTCACCGTCCCCACTCACTGTCGCCACTCCAAGTCGCCACTTCCCTTCCACACTGACCGTCCCCACTCACTGTCCCCACACACCGTCCCCACTCACCATCCCCTCTCACTGTCCCCACTCAACATCCCCACTCAGTGTCCCCACTCACCGTCCCTACTCTCCGTTCCCCACTCACCGTCCCCAGTCACCGTCCCCACTCACCGTCCCCACTCACAGACCCAATCACCGTCGCCACACACCGTCCCCTCGCCCCGTACCCACTCCCCGTCCCCACTCTCTGTCCCCACTCCCCGTCCCCACTCACTGTCCCCACATTCCGTCCCAACTCCCCGTCCCCACTCCCCGTCCCCACTCCCCGTCCCCACTTACCGTCCCCACTCATAATCCTCACTCACCGTCCCCACTCCCAGTCGCCACTCCCCGTCCCCACTGACCGTCCCCACTCACTGTCCCCACTCACACTCCCCACTCACATTCCCCACTCACCATCCCCAATCCGCTTCCCCACTCCCCTTCCCCAATCCCCTTCCCCACTCCCATTCACCACTAACCGTCCCTACTCGACGTCCCCACTCAGTGTCCCCACTCTCCGTCCGCACTCTCCGTCCCTACTCTCCGTCCACACTCTGCGTCCCCACTCACCATCCCCACTCAGTGTCCCCACTCACCGTCCCCACTCACCGTCCCCAGTCACCGTCCCCACTCACCGTCCCCACTCACCATCGCCACACACCATCCCCACTCCCCGTCCCCACTCCCTGTCCACACTCGCTGTCCCCACTCCCCGTCCCCACTCACTGTCACCACATACCGTCCCCACTCACCGTCCACAGTCACAGTCCCCACTCACCGTCCCCACTCACCATCCCCACTCACCGTCTCCACACAACATCCCCACTCCCCGTCCCCACTACCCGTCCCCAGCCTCTGTCCCCACTCCCCGTCCCCACTCACTGTCACCACATACCGTCCCAACTCTCCGTCATAACTCCCCGTCCCCACTCCCCGTCCCCACTCACCGTCCCCACATTCAGTCCCCACATTCCGTCCCCAAATTCTGTCCCCACTCCCCTTCCCCACTCACCGTCCCCACTCACCGTCCCCACTCTCAGTCGCCACTCCCCTTCCCCACTGAGCGTCCCCATTCACTGTCCCCACTCACTGTCCCCACCCACCATCCCCACTCTCCGTCCTCACTCTCCGTCCCCACTCAGCATCCCCACTCCCCGTCCCCACTCCCCGTCCCCACTCATCGTCCCCACTTACAGTCAACACGCCCCGTCCCCACTCCCCGTCCCCACTCACCGTCCCCACATTCCGTCTCCACATTCCATCCCCAAATTCTGACCCCACTCCCCTTCCCCACTCACCGTCCCCACTCACCGTCCCCACTCACCGTCCCCACTCCCAGTCGCCACTCCCCGTCCCCACTCACCGTCCCCATTCACTGTCTCCACTCCCCGTCCCCACTCCCCGTCCCCACTCTCTGTCCCCACTCCCCGTCCCCACTCACTGTCACCACATACCGTCCCAACTCCCCGTCACCAGTCCCCGTCCCCACTCCCCGTCCCCACTCACCATCCCCACATTCCGTCCCCACATTCCATCCCCAAATTCTTTCCCCACTCCCCTTCCCCACTCACCGTCCCCACTCACCATCCACACTCATTGTCGCCACACACCATCCCCACTCCCCGTCCCCACTCCCCGTCCCCACTCTCTGTCCCCACTCCCCATCCCCACTCACTGTCACCACATACCGACCCAACTCCCCGTCACCAGTCCCCGTCCGCACTCCCCGTCCCCACTCACCATCCCCACATTCCGTCCCCACATTCCATCCCCAAATTCTTTCCCCACTCCCCTTCCCAACTCACCGTCCCCACTCACCATCCACACTCATTGTCCCCACTCTCCGTCCCCACTCTCCGTCCCCACTCTCCGTCCCCACTCACCGTCCCCAGTCACAGTCCCCACTCCCCTTCCCCAATCCCCTTCCCCACTCCCATTCACCACTCACCGTCCCTACTCGACGTCCCCACTCAGTGTCCCCACTCTCCGTCTCCACTCTCCGTCCCTACTCTCCGTCCACACTCTGCGTCCCCACTTACCATCCCCACTCAGTGTCCCCACTCACCGTCCCCACTCACCGTCCTCAGTCACCATCCCCACTCACCGTCCCCACTCACCATCGCCACACACCATCCCCACTCCCCGTCCCCACTCCCCGTCCCAGACTCACTGTCACCACATACCGTCCCAACTCCCCATCACCAGTCCCCGTCCCGACTCCCTGTCCCAACTCCCCTTCCCCACTCACCGTCCCCACTCACCGTCCCCACTCACAGTCCCCACTCCCAGTCGCCACTCCCCGTCCCCACTGACCGTCCCCACTCACTGTCCCCACTCACCGTCCCCACTCACCGTCCCCAGACACCGTCCCCACTCACCGTCCCCACTCACCGTCCCCACACACCATCGCCACTCCCCGTCCCCACTCCCCGTCCCCACTCTCTGTCCCCACTCCCCGTCCCCACTCACTGTCACCACATACCGTCCCAACTCCCCGTCACCAGTCCCCGTCCCCACTCCCCGTCCCCACTCACAATCCCCACATTCCGTCCCCACATTCCATCCCCAAATTCTTGCCCCTCTCCCCTTCCCCACTCACTGTCCCCACTCACCATCCCCACTCCCCGTCCCCACTACCCGTCCCCACTCTCAGTCCCCACTCCCCGTCCCCACTCACTGTCACCACTCACCGTCCCCACTCACTGTCGCCACTCCAAGTCGCCACTTCCCTTCCACACTGACCGTCCCCACTCACTGTCCCCACACACCGTCCCCACTCACCATTCCCTCTCACTGTCCCCACTCAACATCCCCACTCAGTGTCCCCACTCACCGTCCCTACTCTCCGTTCCCCACTCACCATCCCCAGTCACAGTCCCCACTCACCGTCCCCACTCACAGACCCAATCACCGTCGCCACACACCGTCCCCTCTCCCCGTCCCCACTCCCCGTCCCCACTCTCTGTCCCCACTCCCCGTCCCCACTCACTGTCCCCACATTCCGTCCCCAGCCTCTGTCCCCACTCCCCGTCCCCACTCCCCGTCCCCACTCACCATCCCCACATCCCGTCCCCACATTCCGTCCCCAAATTCTGTCCCCACTCCCCTTCCCCACTCACCGTCCCCACTCACAATCCTCACTCACCGTCCCCACTCCCAGTCGCCACTCCCCGTCCCCACTGACCGTCCCCACTCACTGTCCCCACTCACTCTCCCCACTTACATTCCCCACTCACCATCCCCAATCCGCTTCCCCACTCCCCTTCCCCACTCCCATTCACCACTAACCGTCCCTACTCGACGTCCCCACTCAGTGTTCCCACTCTCCGTCCCCACTCTCCGTCCCTTCTCTCCGTCCACACTCTGCGTCCCCACTCACCATCCCCACTCAGTGTCCCCACTCACCGTCCCCACTCACCGTCCCCAGTCACCGTCCCCACTCACCGTCCCCACTCACCATCGCCACACACCATCCCCACTCCCCGTCCCCACTCCCTGTCCCCACTCGCTGTCCCCACCCCCGTCCCCACTCACTGTCACCACATACCGTCCCCACTCACCGTCCCCAGTCACAGTCCCCACTCACCGTCCCCACTCACCATCCCCACTCACCGTCTCCACACAACATCCCCACTCCCCGTCCCCACTCCCCGTCCCCAGCCTCTGTCCCCACTCCCCGTCCCCACTCACTGTCACCACATACCGTCCCAACTCTCCGTCACCACTCCCCGTCCCCACTCCCCGTCCCCACTCACCGTCCCCACATTCAGTCCCCACATTCCGTCCCCAAATTCTGTCCCCACTCCCCTTCCCCACTCACCGTCCCCACTCACCGTCCCCACTCACCGTCCCCAGTCACCGTCCCCACTCACCGTCCCCACTCACCGTCCCCACACACAATCGCCACTCCCCGTCCCCACTCCCCGTCCCCACTCTCTGTCCCCACTCCCCGTCCCCACTCACTGTCACCACATACCGTCCCAACTCCCCGTCACCAGTCCCCATCCCCACGCCACGTCCCCACTCACATTCCCCACATTCCGTCCCCACATTCCATCCCCAAATTCTTTCCCCTCTCCCCTTCCCCACTCACAGTCCCCACTCACCATCCACACTCATTGTCGCCACACACCATCCCCACTCCCCGTCCCCACTCCCCGTCCCCACTCTCTGTCCCCACTCCCCGTCCCCACTCACTGTCACCACTCCCCGTCCCCACTCACTGTCGCCACTCCAAGTCGCCACTTCCCTTCCACACTGACCGTCCCCACTCACTGTCCCCACACACCGTCCCCACTCACCATCCCCTCTCACTGTCCCCACTCACAGACCCAATCGCCGTCGCCACACACCGTCCCCTCTCCCCGTCCCCACTCCCCGTCCCCACTCTCTGTCCCCACTCCCCGTCCCCACTCACGGTCCCCACATTCCGTCCCAACTCCCCGTCCCCACTCCCCGTCCCCACTCACCGTCCCCACTCACAATCCTCACTCACCGTCCCCACTCCCAGTCGCCACTCCCCGTCCCCACTGACCGTCCCCACTCACTGTCCCCACTCACACTCCCCACTCCCCTTCCCCAATCCCCTTCCCCACTCCCATTCACCACTAACCGTCCCCACTCAATGTCCCCACTCTCCGTCCCCACTCTCCGTCCCTACTCTCCGTCCACACTCTGCGTCCCCACTCACCATCCCCACTCAGTGTCCCCACTCACCGTCCCCACTCACCGTCCCCAGTCACCGTCCCCACTCACCGTCCCCACGCACCATCGCCACACACCATCCCCACTCCCCGTCCCCACTCCCTGTCCCCACTCGCTGTCCCCACTCCCCGTCCCCACTCACTGTCACCACATACCGTCCCCACTCACCGTCCCCAGTCACAGTCCCCACTCACCGTCCCCACTCACCATCCCCACTCACCGTCTCCACACAACATCCCCACTCCCCGTCCCCACTCCCAGTCCCCAGCCTCTGTCCCCACTCCCCGTCCCCACTCACTGTCACCACATACCGTCCCAACTCTCCGTCACCACTCCCCGTCCCCACTCCCCGTCCCCACTCACCGTCCCCACTTTCAGTCCCCACATTCCGTCCCCAAATTCTGTCCCCACTCCCCTTCCCCACTCACCGTCCCCACTCACCGTCCCCACTCCCAGTCGCCACTCCCCTTCCCCACTGAGCGTCCCCATTCACCGTCCCCACTCACTGTCCCCACCCACCATGCCCACTCTCCGTCCTCACTCTCCGTCCCCACTCAGCATCCCCAATCCCCGTCCCCACTCCCCGTCCCCACTCATAGTCCCCACTCACCGTCACCATGCCCCGTCCCCACTCCCCGTCCGCACTCACCGTCCCCACATTCCGTCCCCACATTCCATCCCCAAATTCTGTCCCCACTCCCCTTCTCCACTCACCGTCCCCACTCACCGTCCCCACTCACCGTCCCCACTCCCAGTCGCCACTCCCCGTCCCCACTCACCGTCCCCATTCACTGTCCCCACTCACCGTCCCCACTCACCGTCCCCAGTCACCGTCCCCACTCACCATCCCCACTCACCGTCTCCACTCCCCGTCCCTACTCCCCGTCCCCACTCTCTGTCCCCACTCCCAGTCCCCACTCACTGTCACCACATACCGTCCCAACTCCCCGTCACCAGTCCCCGTCCCCACTCCCCGTCCCCACTCAACATCCCCACATTCCGTCCCCACATTCCATCCCCAAATTCTTTCCCCACTCCCCTTCCCCACTCACCGTCCCCACTGACCATCCACACTCATTGTCGCCACACACCATCCCCACTCCCCGTCCCCACTCCCCGTCCCCACTCTCTGTCCCCACTCCCCATCCCCACTCACCGTCACCACATACCGACCCAACTCCCCGTCACCAGTCCCCGTCCCCACTCCCCGTCCCCACTCACCATCCCCACATTCCGTCCCCACATTCCATCCCCAAATTCTTTCCCCACTCCCCTTCCCAACTCACCGTCCCCACTCACCATCCACACTCATTGTCCCCACTCTCCGTCCCCACTCTCCGTCCCCACTCTCCGTCCCCACTCACCGTCCCCAGTCACAGTCCCCACTCACCGTCCCCAATCACCGTCCCCACACACTGTCGCCACTCCAAGTCGCCACTTCCCTTCCACACTGACCGTCCCCACTCACTGTCCCCACACACCGCCCCACTCACCATCCCCTCTCACTGTCCCCACTCAACATCCCCACTCAGTGTCCCCACTCTCCGTCCCTACTCTCCGTTCCCCACTCACCGTCCCCAGTCACCGTCCCAACTCACCGTCCCCACTCACAGACCCAATCACCGTCGCCACACACCGTCCCCTCTCCCCGTCCCCACTCCCCGTCCCCACTCTCTGTCCCCACTCCTCGTCCCCACTCACTGTCCCCACATTCCATCCCAACTCCCCGTCCCCACTCCCCGTCCCCACTCCCCGTCCCCACTCACCATCCCCACATTCCATCCCCACATTCCGTCCCCAAATTCTGTCCCCACTCCCCTTCCCCACTCACCGTCCCCACTCACAATCCTCACTCACCGTCCCCACTCCCAGTCGCCACTCCCCGTCCCCACTGACCGTCCCCACTCACCGTCCCCACTCACATTATCACTCACCATCCCCAATCCCCTTCCCCACTCCCATTCACCACTAACCGTCCCTTCTCGACGTCCCCACTCAGTGTCCCCACTCTCCGTCCCCACTCTCCGTCCCTACTCTCCGTCCACACTCTGCGTCCCCACTCACCATCCCCACTCAGTGTCCCCACTCACCGTCCCCACTCACCGTCCTCAGTCACCATCCCCACTCACCGTCCCCACTCATCATCGCCACACACCATCCCCACTCCCCATCCCCACTCCCCGTCCCCACTCACTGTCACCACATACCGTCCCAACTCCCCGTCACCAGTCCCCGTCCCGACTCCCTGTCCCCACTCCCCTTCCCCACTCACCGTCCGCACTCACCGTCCCCACAGACCGTCCCCACTCCCAGTCGCCACTCCCCGTCCCCACTCACCGTCCCCACTCACCGTCCCCAGTCACCGTCCCCACTCACCGTCCCCACTCACCATCCCCACACACCATCGCCACTCCCCGTCCCCACTCCCCGTTCCCACTCTCTGTCCCCACTCCCCGTCCCCACTCACTATCACCACATATCGTCCCAACTCCCCGTCACCAGTCCCCGTCCCCACTCCCCGTCCCCACTCACAATCCCCACATTCCGTCCCCACATTCCATCCCCAAATTCTTTCCCCTCTCCCCTTCCCCACTCACGGTCCCCACTCACCATCCACACTCATTGTCGCCACACACCATCCCCACTCCCCGTCCCCACTCCCCGTCCCCACTCTCAGTCCCCACTCCCTGTCCCCACTCTCTGTCACCACTCACCGTCCCCACTCACTGTCGCCACTCCAAGTCGCCACTTCCCTTCCACACTGACCGTCCCCACTCACTGCCCCCACACACCGTCCCCACTCACCATCCCCTCTCACTGTCCCCACTCAACATCCCCACTCAGTGTCCCCACTCTCCGTCCCTACTCTCCGTTCCCCAGTCACCGTCCCCAGTCACCGTCCCCACTCACCGTCCCCGCTCACAGACCCAATCACCGTCGCCACACACCGTCCCCTCTCCCCGTCCCCACTCCCCGTCCCCACTCTCTGTCCCCACTCCCCGTCCCCACTCACTGTCCCCACATTCCATCCCAACTCCCCGTCCCCACTCCCCGTCCCCACTCCCCGTCCCCACTCACCATCCCCACTTTCCATCCCCACATTCCGTCCCCAAATTCTGTCCCCACTCCCCTTCCCCACTCACCGTCCCCACTCACATTCCTCTCTCACCGTCCCCACTCCCAGTCGCCACTCCCCGTCCCCACTGACCGTCCCCACTCACTGTCCCCACGCACACTCCCCACTCACATTATCACTCACCATCCCCAATCCGCTTCCCCACTCCCCTTCCCCAATCCCCTTCCCCACTCCCATTCACCACTAACCGTCCCTACTCGACGTCCCCACTCAGTGTCCCCACTCACCGTCCCAACTCACCGTCCTCAGTCACCATCCCCACTCACCGTCCCCACTCACCATCGCCACACACCATCCCCACTCCCCGTCCCCACTCCCCGTCACCAGTCCCCGTCCTGACTCCCTGTCCCCACTACCCTTCCCCACTCACCGTCCCCACTCACCGTCCCCACACACCGTCCCCACTCCCAGTCGCCACTCCCCGTCCCCACTGACTGTCCCCACTCACTGTCCCCACTCACCGTCCCCACTCACCGTCCCCAGTCACCGTCCCCACTCACCGTCCCCACTCACCGTCCCCACACACCATCGCCACTCCCCGTCCCCACTCCCCGTCCCCACTCTCTGTCCCCACTCCCCGTCCCCACTCACTGTCACCACATACCGTCCCAACTCCCCATCACCAGTCCCCGTCCCCACTCCCCGTCCCCACTCACAATCCCCACATTCCGTCCCCACATTCCATCCCCAAATTCTTTCCCCTCTCCCCTTCCCCACTCACCGTCCCCACTCACCATCCACACTCATTGTCGCCACACACCATCCCCACTCCCCGCCCCCACTCCCCGCCCCCACTCCCCGTCCCCACTCTCAGTCCCCACTCCCTGTCCCCACTCACTGTCACCACTCACAGTCCCCACTCACTGTCGCCACTCCAAGTCGCCATTTCCCTTCCACACTGACCGTCCCCACTCACTGTCCCCACACACCGTCCCCACTCACCATCCCCTCTCACTGTCCCCACTCAACATCCCCACTCAGTGTCCCCACTCTCCGTCCCTACTCTCCGTTCCCCACTCACCGTCCCCAGTCACCGTCCCCACTCACCGTCCCCACTCACAGACCCAATCACCGTCGCCACACACCGTCCCCTCTCCCCGTCCCCACTCCCCGTCCCCACTCTCTGTCCCCACTCCCCGTCCCCACTCACTGTCCCCACATTCCATCCCAACTCCCCGTCCCCACTCCCCATCCCCACTCCCCGTCCCCACTCACCATCCCCACATTCCATCCCCACATTCCGTCCCCAAATTCTGTCCCCACTCCCCTTCCCCACTCACCGTCCCCACTCACAATCCTCACTCACCGTCCCCACTCCCAGTCGCCACTCCCCGTCCCCACTGACCGTCCCCACTCACTGTCCCCACTCACACTCCCCACTCACATTATCACTCACCATCCCCAATCCGCTTCCCCACTCCCCTTCCCCAATCCCCTTCCCCACTCCCATTCACCACTAACCGTCCCTACTCGACGTCCCCACTCAGTGTCCCCACTCTCCGTCCCTACTCTCCGTCCACACTCTGCGTCCCCACTCACCATCCCCACTCAGTGTCCCCACTCACCGTCCCCACTCACCGTCCTCAGTCACCATCCCCACTCACCGTCCCCACTCACAATCGCCACACACCATCCCCACTCCCCGTCCCCACTCCCCGTCCCCACTTACTGTCACCACATACCGTCCCAACTCCCCGTCACCAGTCCCCGTCCCGACTCCCTGTCCCCACTCCCCTTCCCCACTCACCGTCCCCACTCACCGTCCCCACACACCATCCCCACTCCCAGTCGCCACTCCCCGTCCCCACTGACCGTCCCCACGCACTGTCCCCACTCACCGTCCCCACTCACCGTCCCCAGTCACCGTCCCCACTCACCGTCCCCACACACCATCGCCACTCCCCGTCCCCTCTCCCCGTCCCCACTCTCTGTCCCCACTCCCCGTCCCCACTCACGGTCACCACATACCGTCCCAACTCCCCGTCACCAGTCCCCGTCCCCACTCCCCGTCCCCACTCACAATCCCCACATTCCGTCCCCACATTCCATCCCCAAATTCTTTCCCCTCTCCCCTTCCCCACTCACCGTCCCCACTCACCATCCACACTCATTGTCGCCACACACCATCCCCACTCCCCGTCCCCACTCCCCGTCCCCCCTCTCAGTCCCCACTCCCTGTCCCCACTCACTGTCACCACTCACCGTCCCCACTCACTGTCGCCACTCCAAGTCGCCACTTCCCTTCCACACTGACCGTCCCCACTCACTGTCCCCACTCAACATCCCCACTCAGTGTCCCCACTCACCATCACTACTCTCCGTTCCCCACTCACCGTCCCCAGTCACCGTCCCCAGTCACCGTCCCCACTCACAGACCCAATCACCGTCGCCACACACCGTCCCCTCTCCCCGTCCCCACTCCCCGTCCCCACTCTCTGTCCCCACTCCCCGTCCCCACTCACTGTCCCCACATTCTGTCCCAACTCCCCGTCCCCACTCCCCGTCCCCACTGACCATCCCCAGATTCCGTCCCCACATTCCGTCCCCAAATTCTGTCCCCACTCCCCTTCCCCACTCACTGTCCCCACTCACATTCCTCACTCACCGTCCCCACTCCCAGTCGCCACTCCCCGTCCCCACTGACCGTCCCCACTCACTGTCCTCACTCACTCTCCCCACTCACATTCCCCACTCACCATCCCCAATCCGCTTCCCCACTCCCCTTCCCCAATCCCCTTCCCCACTCCCATTCACCACTAACCGTCCCTACTCGACGTCCCCACTCAGTGTCCCCACTCTCCGTCCCCACTCTCCGTCCCTACTCTCCGTCCACACTCTGCGTCCCCAGTCACCGTCCCCACTCACCGTCCCCACTCACCATCGCCACACACCATCCCCACTCCCCGTCCCCACTCCCTGTCCCCACTCGCTGTCCCCACTCCCCGTCCCCACTCACTGTCACCACATACCGTCCCCACTCACCGTCCCCAGTCACAGTGCCCACTCACCGTCCCCACTCACCATCCCCACTCACCGTCTCCACACAACATCCCCACTCCGCGTCCCCACTCCCCGTCCCCAGCCTCTGTCCCCACTCCCCGTCCCCACTCACTGTCACCACATACCGTCCCAACTCTCCGTCACCACTCCCCGTCCCCACTCCCCGTCCCCACTCACCGTCCCCACATTCAGTCCCCACATTCCGTCCCCAAATTCTGTCCCCACTCCCCTTCCCCACTCACCGTCCCCACTCACCGTGCCCACTCCCAGTCGTCACACCCCTTCCCCACTGAGCGTCCCCATTCACTGTCCCCACTCACTGTCCCCACCCACCATCCCCACTCTCCGTCCTCACTCTCCGTCCCCACTCAGCATCCCGACTCCCCGTCCCCACTCCCCGTCCCAACTCACGTTCCCACTCACCGTCACCACGCCCCGTCCCCACTCCCCGTCCCCACTCACTGTCCCCACATTCCGTCCCCACATTCTGTCCCCAAATTCTGTCCCCACTCCCCTTCCCCACTGACCGCCCCCACTCACCGTCCCCACTCACCGTCCCCACTCCCAGTCGCCGCTCCCCGTCCCCACTGACCGTCACCATTCACTGTCCCCACTCACCGTCCCCACTCACTGTCCCCAGTCACCGTCCCCACTCACCATCCCCACTCACCGTCCCCACTCCCCGTCCCCACTCCCCGTCCCCACTCTCTGTCCCCACTCCCCGTCCCCACTCACTGTCACCACATACCGTCCCAACTCCCCGTCACCAGTCCCCGTCCCCACTCCCCGTCTCCACTCACCATCCCCACATTCCGTCCCCACATTCCATCCCCAAATGCTTTCCCCACTCGCCTTCCCCACTCACCGTCCCCACTCACCATCCACACTCATTGTCGCCACACACCATCCCCACTCCCCGTCCCCACTCTCCGTCCCCACTCACCGTCCCCAGTCACCGTCCCCACTCACCATCGCCACACACCATCCCCACTCCCCGTCCCCACTCCCTGTCCCCACTCGCAGTCCCCACTCCCCGTCCCCACTCACTGTCACCACATACCGTCCCCACTCACCGTCCCCAGTCACAGTGCCCACTCACCGTCCCCACTCACCATCCCCACTCACCGTCTCCACACAACATCCCCACTCCGCGTCCCCACTCCCCGTCCCCAGCCTCTGTCCCCACTCCCCGTCCCCACTCACTGTCACCACATACCATCCCAACTCTCCGTCACCACTCCCCGTCCCCACTCCCCGTCCCCACTCACCGTCCCCACATTCAGTCCCCACATTCCGTCCCCAAATTCTGTCCCCACTCCCCTTCCCCACTCACCGTCCCCACTCACCGTCCCCACTCCCAGTCGTCACACCCCTTCCCCACTGAGCGTCCCCATTCACTGTCCCCACTCACTGTCCCCACCCACCATCCCCACTCTCCGTCCTCACTCTCCGTCCCCACTCAGCATCCCGACTCCCCGTCCCCACTCCCCGTCCCAACTCACGTTCCCACTCACCGTCACCACGCCCCGTCCCCACTCCCCGTCCCCACTCACTGTCCCCACATTCCGTCCCCACATTCCGTCCCCAAATTCTGTCCCCACTCCCCTTCCCCACTGACCGCCCCCACTCACCGTCCCCACTCACCGTCCCCACTCCCAGTCGCCGCTCCCCGTCCCCACTGACCGTCCCCATTCACTGTCCCCACTCACCGTCCCCACTCACTGTCCCCAGTCACCGTCCCCACTCACCATCCCCACTGACCGTCCCCACTCCCCGTCCCCACTCCCCGTCCCCACTCTCTGTCCCCACTCCCCGTCCCCACTCACTGTCACCACATACCGTCCCAACTCCCCGTCACCAGTCCCCGTCCCCACTCCCCGTCCCCACTCACCATCCCCACATTCCGTCCCCACATTCCATCCCCAAATGCTTTCCCCACTCGCCTTCCCCACTCACCGTCCCCACTCACCATCCACACTCATTGTCGCCACACACCATCCCCACTCCCCGTCCCCACTCTCCGTCCCCACTCACCGTCCCCAGTCACAGTCCCCACTCACGGTCCCCACTCACCGTCCCCACTCACTGTCGCCACTCCAATTTCGCCACTTCCCTTCCACACTGACTGTCCCCACTCACAGTCCCCACACACCGTCCCGACTCACCATCCCCTCTCACTGTCCCCACTCAACATCCCCACTCAGTGTCCCCACTCTCCGTCCCTACTCTCCGTTCCCCACTCACCGTCCCCAGTCACCGTCCCCACTCACCGTCCCCACTCACAGACCCAATCACCGTCGCCACACACCGTCCCCTCTCCCCATCCCCACTCCCCGTCCCCACTCTCTGTCCCCACTCCCCGTCCCCACTCACTGTCCCCACATTCCGTCCCAACTCCCCGTCCCCACTGCCCGTCCCCACTCCCCGTCCTCACTCACCATCCCCACATTCCATCCCCACATTCCGTCCCCAAATTCTGTCCCCACTCCCCTTCCCCACTCACCGTCCCCACTCACATTCCTCACTCACCGTCCCCACTCCCAGTCGCTTTCCCCGTCCCCACTGACCGTCCCCACTCACTGTCCCCACTCACACTCCCCACTCACTTTATCACTCACCATCCGCAATCCGCTTCCCCACTCCCCTTCCCCAATCCCCTTCCCCACTCCCATTCACCACTAACCGTCCCTACTCGACGTCCCCACTCAGTGTCCCCACTCTCCGTCCCCACTCTCCGTCTCCACTCACCGTCCCCGCTCACCTTCCCCACTCACATTCCCCACTCACCGTCCCCACACACCGTCCCCACTCACAGTCCCCACTCCCCATCCCCACTCTCCGTACCCACTCAGCATCCCCACTCCCCGTCCCCACTCCCCATCCCCTCTCACCGTCCCCACTCACCGTCGCCACTCCACGTCCCCACGCCCCCTCCCCACTGACAGTCCCCACTCACGGGCCCCACTCACCGTCGCTACACACGGTCCCCACTCCCCGTCCCCACACCCGGTCCCCACTCCCCATCCCCAGTCACCATCCCCACACCCCATCCCCACTCCCCGTCCCCACTCCCCGTCCCCAGTCACGGTCCCCACTCACCGTCCCCACTCACCGTCCCCACTCCCCGTCCCAACTCACCATCCCCAGTACCCGTCACCACTCACTGTCCCCACTCCCCATCGCCACTCACCATCGCCACTCACCGTCCCCACTCACCGTCCCCACTCACCGTCCCCACTCCCCGTCCCCACTCACCGTCCCCACTCACCGTCCCCACTCCCCGTCGCCACTCACCGTCCCCACTCACACTCCCCACTCACATTCCCCACTCTCCATCCCCAAACCGCTTCCCCACTCCCCTTCCCCACTTCCCTTCCCCACTCCCATTCACCACTAACCGTCCCTACTCGACGTCCCCACTCAGTGTCCCCACTCTCCGTCCCCACTCTCCGTCCCTACTCTCCGTCCACACTCTGCGTCCCACTCACCATCCCCACTCAGTGTCCCCACTCACCGTCCCCACTCACCGTCCCCAGTCACCGTCCCCACTCACCGTCCCCACTCACCATCGCCACACACCATCCCCACTCCCCGTCCCCACTCCCTGTCCCCACTCACTGTCCCCACTCCCCGTCCCCACTCACAGACACCACATACCGTCCCAACTCCCCGTCACCAGTCCCCGTCCCGACTCCCTGTCCCCACTCACCGTCCCCACCTTCCGTCCCCACATTCCGTTCCCAAATTCTTTCCCCACTACCCTTCCCCACTCACCGTCCCCGCTCACCATCCCCACTCAGTGTCCCCACTCTCCGTCTCCACTCTCCGTCCCCACTCTCCGTCCCCACTCACCGTCCCCACTCAGTGTCCCCACTCTCCTTCTCCACTCTCCGTCCCCACTCTCCGTCTCCACTCACCGTCCCCGCTCACCTTCCCCACTCACATTCCCCACTCACCGTCCCCACACACCGTCCCCACTCACAGTCCCCACTCCCCATCCCCACTCTCCGTACCCACTCAGCATCCCCACTCCCCGTCCCCACTCCCCATCGCCTCTCACCGTCCCCACTCACCGACGCCACTCCACGTCCCCACTCCCCGTCCCCACTGACAGTCCCCACTCACGGGCCCCACTCACCGTCGCTACACACGGTCCCCACTCCCCGTCCCCACACCCGGTCCCCACTCCCCATCCCCAGTCACCATCCCCACACCCCATCCCCACTCCCCGTCCCCACCCCCCGTCCCCAGTCACGGTCCCCACTCACCGTCCCCACTCACCGTCCCCACTCCCCGTCCCAACTCACCATCCCCAGTACCCGTCACCACTCACTGTCCCCACTCCCCATCGCCACTCACCATCGCCACTCACCGTCCCCACTCATCGTCCCCACTCACCGTCCCCACTCCCCGTCGCACTCACCGTCCCCACTCACACTCCCCACTCACACTCCCCACTCTCCATCCCCAAACCGCTTCCCCACTCCCCTTCCCCACTCCCCTTCCCCACTCCCATTCACCACTAACCGTCCCTACTCGACGTCCCCACTCAGTGTCCCCACTCTCCGTCCCCACTCTCCGTCACTACTCTCCGTCCACACTCTGCGTCCCCACTCACCATCTCCACTCAGTTTCCCCACTCACCGTCCCCACTCACCGTCCCCAGTCACCGTCCCCACTCACCGTCCCCACTCACCATCGCCACACACCATCCCCACTCCCCGTCCCCACTCCCTGTCCCCACTCACTGTCCCCACTCCCCGTCCCCACTCACTGTCACCACATACCGTCCCAACTCCCCGTCACCAGTCCCCGTCCCGACTCCCTGTCCCCACTCACCGTCCCCACCTTCCGTCCCCACATTCCGTTCCCAAATTCTTTCCCCACTACCCTTCCCCACTCACCGTCCCCGCTCACCATCCCCACTCAGTGTCCCCACTCTCCGTCTCCACTCTCCGTCCCCACTCTCCGTCCCCACTCACCGTCCCCGCTCACCTTCCCCACTCACCTTCCCCACTCACCATCCCCACACACCGTCCACACTCACAGTCCCCACTCCCCATCCCCACTAACCGTCCCCAATCTCTGTCCCCACTCTCTGTCCCCACTCTGGCGTCCCCACTCTGGCGTCACCACTCTCGCGTCCCCACTCTCGCGTCCCCACTCTCTGTCCCCACTCCCCGTCCACACTCCCCGTCCCCACTCCCCGTCCCCACTCTCACGCCCCCACTCCCGCGTCCCCTCTCACCGTGCCCACTCTCCTTCCGCACTCCCCGTCCCAACTCCCCGTCCCCAAGCACCGTACCCACTCCCCATCCCCACTCTCGCGTCCCCACTCACCATCCCCACACCCCGTCCCCACTCCCCGTCCCCACTCACCATCCCCAGTCACTGTCACAACATACCGTCCCAACTCTCCGTCACCACTCCCCGTCCCCACTCCCCGTCCCCACTCACCATCCCCACATTCCGTCCCCAAACTCTGTCCCCACTCCCCTTCCCCACTCACCGTCCCCACTCACCGTCCCCACTCCCAGTCGCAACTCCCCGTCCCCACTGACCGTCCCCACTCACTGTCCCCACTCACCATCCCCACTCACCATCCCCACTCTCCGTCCTCACTCTCCGTCCCCACTCAGCATCCCCCCTCCCCGTCCCCACTCCCTGTCCCCACTCACCATCCCCACTCACAGTCGCCACTCCCCGTCCCCACTCCCCGTCCCCACTCACAGTCCCCACTCACTGTCCCCACTCACCGTCGCTACACACGGTCCCCACTCCCCGTCCCCACACCCGGTCCCCACTCCCCATCCCCAGTCACCATCCCCACACCCCATCCCCACTCCCCGTCCCCACTCCCCGTCCCCAGTCACGGTCCCCACTCACCGTCCCCACTCACCGTCCCCACTCCCCGTCCCAACTCACCATCCCCAGTACCCGTCACCACTCACTGTCCCCACTCCCCGTCGTCACTCACCATCGCCACTCACCGTCCCCACTCACCGTCCCCACTCACCGTCCCCACTCCCCGTCACCACTCACCGTCCCCACTCACACTCCCCACTCACATTCCCCACTCACCATCCCCAAACCGCTTCCCCACTCCCCTTCCCCACTCCCCTTCCCCACTCCCATTCACCAATAACCGTCCCTACTCGACGTTCCCACTCAGTGTCCCCACTCTCCGTCCCCACTCTCCGTCCCTACTCTCCGTCCACACTCTGCGTCCCCACTCACCATCCCCACTCAGTGTCCCCACTCACCGTCCCCACTCACCGTCCCCAGTCACCGTCCCCACTCACCGTCCCCACTCACCATCGCCACACACCATCCCCACTCCCCGTCCCCAATCCCTGTCCCCACTACAGTCCCCACTCCCCGTCCCCACTCACTGTCACCACATACCGTCCCAACTCCCCGTCACCAGTCCCCGTCCCGACTCCCTGTCCCCACTCACCATCCCCACATTCCGTCCCCACATTCCGTTCCCAAATTCTTTCCCCACTACCCTTCCCCACTCACCGTCCACGCTCACCATCCCCACTCAGTGTCCCCACTCTCCGTCTCCACTCTCCGTCCCCACTCTCTGTCCCCACTTACCGTCCCCGCTCACCTTCCCCACTCACCTTCCCCACGCACCGTCCCCACACACCATCCACACTAACAGTCCCCACTCCCCATCCCCACTAACCGTCCCCAATCTCTGTCCCCACTCTCTGTCCCCACTCTGGCGTCCCCACTCTGGCGTCACCACTCTCGCGTCCCCACTCTCGCGTCCCCACTCTCCGTCTACACTCCCCGTCCCCACTCCTGGTCCCCACTTTC
This sequence comes from Heterodontus francisci, assembly GCF_036365525.1. Lineage (NCBI taxonomy): Eukaryota > Metazoa > Chordata > Chondrichthyes > Heterodontiformes > Heterodontidae > Heterodontus > Heterodontus francisci. The sequence goes on along the minus strand of NW_027142086.1, from coordinate 403,329 downwards.
GCGCCCACACTCTCGCGTCCCCTCTCACCGTCCCCACTCTCCGTCCGCACTCCCCGTCCCCACTCCCCGTCCCCAAGCACCGTACTCACACCCCATCCCCACTCTCGCGTCCCCACTCACCATCCCCACACCCCGTCCCCACTCCCCGTCCCCACTGACCAAACCCACTCACCGTCCCCACTCCCAGTCGCCACTCCCCTTCCCCACTGAGCGTCCCCACTCACTGTCCCCACTCACCGTCCCCACTCAACATCCCCACTCTCCGTTCTCACTCTCCGTCCCAGTACAGCATCCCCACTCCCCGTCCCTACTCCCCGTCCCCACTGACCGTCCCCACTCACAGTCCCCACTCACCGTCGCCACACACGGTCCCCACACCCCATCCCCACTCCCCGTCCCCACTCCCCGTCCCCAGTCACCATCCCCACTCACCGTCCCAACTCACCGTCCCCACTCCCCGTCCCAACTCACCATCCCCAGTACCCGTCGCCACTCACCGTCCCCACTTCCCGTCGCCACTCACCGTCGCCACTCAGTGTCCCCACTCTCCGTCCCCACTCTCCGTCACTACTCTCCGTCCACACTCTGCGTCCCCACTCACCATCTCCACTCAGTTTCCCCACTCACCGTCCCCACTCACCGTCCCCAGTCACCGTCCCCACTCACCGTCCCCACTCACCATCGCCACACACCATCCCCACTCCCCGTCCCCACTCCCTGTCCCCACTCACTGTCCCCACTCCCCGTCCCCACTCACTGTCACCACATACCGTCCCAACTCCCCGTCACCAGTCCCCGTCCCGACTCCCTGTCCCCACTCACCGTCCCCACCTTCCGTCCCCACATTCCGTTCCCAAATTCTTTCCCCACTACCCTTCCCCACTCACCGTCCCCGCTCACCATCCCCACTCAGTGTCCCCACTCTCCGTCTCCACTCTCCGTCCCCACTCTCCGTCCCCACTCACCGTCCCCGCTCACCTTCCCCACTCACCTTCCCCACTCACCATCCCCACACACCGTCCACACTCACAGTCCCCACTCCCCATCCCCACTAACCGTCCCCAATCTCTGTCCCCACTCTCTGTCCCCACTCTGGCGTCCCCACTCTGGCGTCACCACTCTCGCGTCCCCACTCTCGCGTCCCCACTCTCTGTCCCCACTCCCCGTCCACACTCCCCGTCCCCACTCCCCGTCCCCACTCTCACGCCCCCACTCCCGCGTCCCCTCTCACCGTGCCCACTCTCCTTCCGCACTCCCCGTCCCAACTCCCCGTCCCCAAGCACCGTACCCACTCCCCATCCCCACTCTCGCGTCCCCACTCACCATCCCCACACCCCGTCCCCACTCCCCGTCCCCACTCACCATCCCCAGTCACTGTCACAACATACCGTCCCAACTCTCCGTCACCACTCCCCGTCCCCACTCCCCGTCCCCACTCACCATCCCCACATTCCGTCCCCAAACTCTGTCCCCACTCCCCTTCCCCACTCACCGTCCCCACTCACCGTCCCCACTCCCAGTCGCAACTCCCCGTCCCCACTGACCGTCCCCACTCACTGTCCCCACTCACCATCCCCACTCACCATCCCCACTCTCCGTCCTCACTCTCCGTCCCCACTCAGCATCCCCCCTCCCCGTCCCCACTCCCTGTCCCCACTCACCATCCCCACTCACAGTCGCCACTCCCCGTCCCCACTCCCCGTCCCCACTCACAGTCCCCACTCACTGTCCCCACTCACCGTCGCTACACACGGTCCCCACTCCCCGTCCCCACACCCGGTCCCCACTCCCCATCCCCAGTCACCATCCCCACACCCCATCCCCACTCCCCGTCCCCACTCCCCGTCCCCAGTCACGGTCCCCACTCACCGTCCCCACTCACCGTCCCCACTCCCCGTCCCAACTCACCATCCCCAGTACCCGTCACCACTCACTGTCCCCACTCCCCGTCGTCACTCACCATCGCCACTCACCGTCCCCACTCACCGTCCCCACTCACCGTCCCCACTCCCCGTCACCACTCACCGTCCCCACTCACACTCCCCACTCACATTCCCCACTCACAATCCCCAAACCGCTTCCCCACTCCCCTTCCCCACTCCCCTTCCCCACTCCCATTCACCAATAACCGTCCCTACTCGACGTTCCCACTCAGTGTCCCCACTCTCCGTCCCCACTCTCCGTCCCTACTCTCCGTCCACACTCTGCGTCCCCACTCACCATCCCCACTCAGTGTCCCCACTCACCGTCCCCACTCACCGTCCCCAGTCACTGTCCCCACTCACCGTCCCCACTCACCATCGCCACACACCATCCCCACTCCCCGTCCCCATTCCCTGTCCCCACTACAGTCCCCACTCCCCGTCCCCACTCACTGTCACCACATACCGTCCCAACTCCCCGTCACCAGTCCCCGTCCCGACTCCCTGTCCCCACTCACCATCCCCACATTCCGTCCCCACATTCCGTTCCCAAATTCTTTCCCCACTACCCTTCCCCACTCACCGTCCACGCTCACCATCCCCACTCAGTGTCCCCACTCTCCGTCTCCACTCTCCGTCCCCACTCTCTGTCCCCACTTACCGTCCCCGCTCACCTTCCCCACTCACCTTCCCCACGCACCGTTCTCACACACCATCCACACTAACAGTCCCCACTCCCCATCCCCACTAACCGTCCCCAATCTCTGTCCCCACTCTCTGTCCCCACTCTGGCGTCCCCACTCTGGCGTCACCACTCTCGCGTCCCCACTCTCGCGTCCCCACTCTCCGTCTACACTCCCCGTCCCCACTCCTGGTCCCCACTTTCGCGCCCACACTCTCGCGTCCCCTCTCACCGTCCCCACTCTCCGTCTGCACTCCCCGTCCCCACTCCCCGTCCCCAAGCACCGTACTCACACCCCATCCCCACTCTCGCGTCCCCACTCACCATCCCCACACCCCGTCCCCACTCCCCGTCCCCACTGACCAAACCCACTCACCGTCCCCACTCCCAGTCGCCACTCCCCTTCCCCACTGAGCGTCCCCACTCACTGTCCCCACTCACCGTCCCCACTCAACATCCCCACTCTCCGTTCTCACTCTCCATCCCAGTACAGCATCCCCACTCCCCGTCCCTACTCCCCGTCCCCACTGACCGTCCCCACTCACAGTCCCCACTCACCGTCGCCACACACGGTCCCCACACCCCATCCCCACTCCCCGTCCCCACTCCCCGTCCCCAGTCACCATCCCCACTCACCGTCCCAACTCACCGTCCCCACTCCCCGTCCCAACTCACCATCCCCAGTACCCGTCGCCACTCACCGTCCCCACTTCCCGTCGCCACTCACCGTCGCCACTCAGGGTCCCCACTCACCTTCCCCACTCACCGTCCCCACTCCCCGTCGCCACTCTCCGTCCCCACTCACACTCCCTACTCACATTCCCCACTCACCATCCCCACTCCCCTTCCCCACTCCCCTTCACCACTAACCGTCCCTACTCGGCATCCCCACTCAGTGTCCCCACTCTCCGTCCCCACTCTCCGTCCCCACTCTCCGTCCCCACTCACCATCCCCACTCACAATCCCCACTCACATTCCCCACTCACCATCCCCACACCCCTTCCCCACTCCCCTTCACCACTCAACGTCCCCACTCAGCGTCCCCACTCACCATCCCCACTCAGTGTCCCCACTCTCCGTCCCCTTTCTCCATCCCCACTCTCCGTCCCCACTCTCCGTCCCAACTCACCGTCCCCACTTACCTTCCCCACTCACCTTCCCCACTCACCGTCCCCACTCACCATCCCCACTCACAGTCTCCACACCCCGTCCCCACTCACTGTCCCCAATCTCTGTCCCCACTCTCTGTCCCCACTCCAGCATCCCCACTCTGGCGTCCCCACTCTCCGTCCCCACTCTCGTGTCCCCGCTCTCGCGTCCCCACTCTGCGTCCACACTCTCCATCCCCACTCCCCGTCCCCACTCTCGCGTCCCCACTCTCGCCTCCCCACTCTCGCGTCCCCACTCTCCGTCCCCACTCTCCGTCCGCACTGCCCGTCCCCACTCCCCGTCCCCACTCCCTGTCTTCACTCTCGCATCCCCACTCACAATCCCCACTCCCCGTCCCCACTCCCCGTCCCCACTCACTGTCCGCAGTCACCGTCCCTGCTCACTGTCCCCACTCACCGTCCCCACTCACCGTCCCCACTCACCGTCCCCACTCACCGTCGCCACATGCCATCCCCACTCCCCGTCCCCAATCTCGGTCCCCACTCCCTGTCCCCACTCACCATCCCCACTCCCCTTCCCCACTCCCCTTCACCACTCAATGTCTCCACTCAGTGTCCCCACTCTCCATCCCCAATCTCCGTCTCCACTCTCCGTCCCCACTCAGCGTCCCCACTCACCATCCCCACTCAGTGTCCCCACTCTCCGTCCCCTTTCTCCGTCCCCACTCTCCGTCCGCACTCTCCATCCCAACTCACCGTCCCCGCTCACTTTCCCCACTCACCTTCCCCACTCACCGTCCCCACTCACCATCCCCACTCACCGTCTCCACACCCCGTCCCCACTCACTGTCCCCAATCTCTGTCCCCACTCTCTGTCCCCACTCCGGCATCCCCACTCTGGCGTCCCCACTCTCCATCCCCACTCTCGTGTCCCCGCTCTCGCGTCCCCACTCTGCGTCCCCTCTCTCCATCCGCACTCCCCGTCCCCACTCCCCGTCCCCACTCCCCGTCCCCACTCTCGCGTCCCCACTCACCATCCCCACTCCCCGTCCCCAATCCCCGTCCCCACTCACCGTCCCCAGTCACCGTCCCCACTCACCGTCCCCACTCACCGTCCCCACTCACCGTCGCCACACACCATCCCCACTCACAGTCTCCACACCCCGTCCCCACTCACTGTCCCCAATCTCTGTCCCCACTCTCTGTCCCCACTCCGGCATCCCCACTCTGGCGTCCCCACTCTCCGTCCCCACTCTCGTGTCCCCGCTCTCGCGTCCCCACTCTGCGTCCCCACTCTCCATCCGCACTTCCCGTCCCCACTCCCCGTCCCCACTCCCCGTCCCCACTCTCGCGTCCCCACTCACCATCCCCACTCCCCGTCCCCACTCCCCGTCCCCACTCACCGTCCCCAGTCACCGTCCCCACTCACCGTCCCCACTCACCGTCGCCACACACCATCCCCACTCCCCGTCCCCAATCTCGGTCCCCACTCCCTGTCCCCACTCACCGTCCCCACATTCCGTCCCCATATTCTGTGCCCACTCCCCTTCCCCACTCACCGTCCCCACTCACCATCCCCACTCACAGTCCCCACTCCCAGTCGCCACTCCCCGTCCCCTCTGACCGTCCCCACTCACTGTCCCCACTCACCGTCCCCACTCACTGTCCCCAGTCACTTTCCCCACTCACCGGCCCCAGTCACCATCCCCACTCACAGTCGCCACACACCGTCCCCACTCCCTGTCGCCACTCTCGGTCCCCACGCCCCGTCCCCACTCACCATCCCCACATTCCATCCCCAAATTCTGTCCCCACTCCCCTTCCCCACTCTCCGTCCCCACTCACCATCCCCACTCACAGTCCACACTCCCAGTCGCCACTCCCCGTCCCCACTGACCGTCCCCACTCACTGTCCTCACTCACCGTCCCCACTCACCGTCCCCAGACACCTTCCCCACTCACGGTCCCCAGTCACCATCCCCACTCACAGTCGTCACACAGCGTCCCCACTCCCTGTCCCCACTCCCCGTCCCCACTCTCTGTCCCCACTCCCCGTCCCCACTCACTGTCCCCACACACCGTCCCAAATCCCCGTCCCCACTCCCCGTCCCCACTCCCCGTCCCCACTCCCCATCCTCACTCACCGTCCCCACATTCCATCCCCACATTCCGTCCCCAAATTCTGTCCCCACTCCCCTTCCCCACTTCCCTTCCCCACTCCCCTTCACCACTCACCGTCCCTACTCACAGTCCCCACTCACCGTCCCCACTCAACGTCCCCACTCAGTGTCCCCACTCTCCGTCCCCAATCTCCATCTCCACTCTCCGTCCCCACTCAGCGACCCCACTCACCATCCCCACTCAGTGTCCCCACTTTCCGTCCTCACTCTCCGTCCCCACTCTCCGTCCCCACTCATCATCCCCGTTCACCTTCCCCACTCACCTTCCCCACTCACCGTCTCCACTCACCGTCCCCACTCACCGTACCTATCTCTGTCCCCACTCTCTGTCCCCACTCTGGCGTCCCCACTCTGGCGTCCCCAATCTCGCGTCCTCACTCTCCGTCCGCACTCCCCGTCCCCACTCCCCGTCCCCACTTACCGTCCCCACTCCCCGTCCCCACTATCGCGTCCCCACTCACCATCCCCACTCCCCGTCCCCACTCCCCGTCCCCACTCACTGTCCCCAGTCACCGTCCCCACTCACCGTCCCCACTCAACGTCCCCAGTCACCGTCCCCACTCACCGACCCAATCACCGTCGCCACACACCGTCCCCACTCCCCGTCGCCACTGATTGTATGAGGTATCATCAGTAAGTTCGCAGATGACACGAAAATTAGTGGTGTCGTCAATAGTGAGGAGGAAAGCCTTAGATTAAAGGACTATGTAGATGGGCTGGTAAGATGGGCGGAGCAGTGGGAAATGTAATTTAATCTTGAGAAGTGTGAGTGATGCATTTTGGGAGGACTAACAAGGCAAGAGAATATACAATGGATGGTAGGACCCTAGGAAGTGCAGAAGGTCATAGGAGATTCACCAGGATTTTGCGTCGCTGGAACATTTCAGCGATGAAGAGAGACTAAAAAGGCTGGGATGTTTTCCGTGAAGCAGAAAACTCTGAGAGTGGACATGATTGAGGAAAACCAAATTAGGTTTTTGATAGGTTAGATAGGCAGAAACAATTTCCCTTCTCCGAGGGGTCAATAACCAGGGGGCATAGATTTAAGGTAAGGGTCCGGAGGTTTAAAGGGGGTTTGAGGAATATATTTTTCTCCCAGAGGGTGGTTGGAATCTGGTATACACTGCCTGAAGGGGTGGTAGAATCAGGAACCCTAACAACATTTAAATATTTAGATGAGCACTTGAAACGCCAGAGTATACAAGGCTACAGGTCATGTGCTGGAAAAAATGGGATGAGAATAGAAAGGTGCTGTTGGCCAGCACAGACATGATGGGCCGAAGGGCCTATTTCTGTGCTGCATAACTGTCACTCTATGACATTGAAGACACACTGACGTTGATACTTGAGAAGGATAAATCGAGTCTTCCTCCACACCACAGTGAGGTAAAATCACCCACCGTGAACAGAGGGTAGAGTAGGGAGAAACACAGCACAGGCTGGGGATGGAACTTGGGATCCTCCTGTGCTCGTTGGGTGGGGCTCAGTGCCAGACTGGTTGAGAACAGCTCACTCATCAGAGGCTGTGGATGGAGTCTGGGATCTCCCTGTCCTCTGTATTGGGCTCAGTACCATACCATGTGGTTAACCCTCATTGTGTGATTCTAATTGCTGCCACTTTCTCTCTTGCAGTGGGTCTGGGAGTTCTTGACTGATCACAATGTCCTGATCCTTTCCCCACATCAGACACACTCAAGTTGGATGAGCTGCTGGTGGTGATGCAGGAGATGGAGATCACCAGCCTTCCATCCACTCCACAGTGAGCGAAGATCACACACTGATAACAACAGTTACAACAAGGTGTTAGCTCAGCAGAGGCCAGGAAAGGGGCCTGGGATCTTCCTGTGCTCTAAGAATGGGGATCAGTACCACATTATGTGAGAGCAGCTCACTTAGGTCAGGCTGGGGATGGAGCCCGGGATCTTCCTGTGCTCTGTGTCTGGTATTCAGTGCCACACTTTCTCAGAATAGTTCACAGCACAGGCTGGAGATGGAGCCTGGGATCTTCCTGTGCTCACTCAGCACAGGCTGCGGATGGATGCTGGGATCTTCCTGCGCTCTGTATACATTTCCCGTGCATCTTGTGTCTTTGAACACATTTACATGAAGTGTGGTCAACTGGATAAGCTCGAGCTGTACGTTTCAGGAAGGGTTATTGAGGGGAATGTGTTTGATGTGGTGTATCTGGATTCCCAAAACGTGTTTGGTTCAGTGACATGTAATAGAATTACCAACAAAACTGCAGCCCATGGAATAAAAAGGAGGAAAACAGAAAGGATAGGAAGTGGGCTGAGTGAGAGGAAACAGAGTGTTGTGATGAACTGTTGTTATTTAGACTGGAGGAAGATATATAGTGCAGTTCCCCAGGTACTGATGTTAGGATGAGTTATTAATGATCCAGGCAGGACATATTGTTAATTTTCAGACATGACACAAAACTTGGAATTATTGTGAACTGTGAAGAGGATAGTGAGAGTCTTCAGGAGGATATAGACAGGCTGGTTGGAGGAACAGACACGTGACAGATGAAATTTCATACAGAGAAATGTGAGGTGGTACCTATGATGGAGAATTCTCTCGAGTTACTCTGAGGACAGTGTCTTATTTGTGGTGTTGTGATTTCCATTTCTGTGATTTGTGGAATCTCTTTGAGCCACAGGTACACAGATGAGAATCTATTTCTGTATCTATGTGTACCTGACACAGAGCTGACACTGTTCCAGTAGAAAGGGCTCTCCCTGCAGTCACTAACTCAGATATAAATTATTATCCACTATTCAGCTTAATAAAGAATGAGGTTGGATTAAGTTCTATTTTGTGAGACATTATCTTTAAAAAGCAAGTTTTTCTGAGAAGCAGGAACTTGTTTCCCACTGCAGGGAATTGAATTTTCATTATTGACCCTGACCCATGCAGTTAAACAGGTCAGTTTACCTGTCTCATTGTCACCAATGTCTCAGGGTTGTCCATTCAGACAGTTTAATGTTTGAAGTGACAGGGATTGCATTATTTGTTTGTTCTGTGTGTCCCTCCTTCATATTTCTATTTTAATATACCGTGTTCTATTGATACTGTTGTGTTTATCTGACTGTCAGTAATATGATGTTGTAAGGTGAGAGTCTCAGAGCAGGAATCCTTTGTTTGTAAATCAGGTGTCCAATGAACCGATCAGTGACTGCTCCACGACAACCTAAAATCATCATTTCTCACCGAAAATGTGGTCAGATTTTGTAGTTATATGGGTTGAAAATGAATTCTACCTTATTAATGTCGAGAGTGATAGAATTGTTCAGCTCAGAAGCAGCGCTTTCGGCCCATTGTGTCTGTGCCGGCCATCAAGCACCTATCTATTCTAATCCCATTTTCCAGCACTTGGCCTGGAGCCATGTATACTATGGCATTTCAAGTGCTCTTCTAAATACTTCTTAAATGTTGAGTGTTCTGGCCTCGACCACCTCTTCAGGCAGTGTGTTCCAGATTCCTACCACCATCTGGATGAAAACACTTTGCCTCAAATCTCCTCTGTATCTCCTGCCCCGAACCTTATATCGATGTCCGCTGGTTATTGACACCTCCGCTATGGGAAAATGTTTCTTCCTATCTATCCTATCAATGCCCCTCATATACCTCAATCATGTCCCCGCTCAGACGTCTCTGCTGGAAGGAAAACAACTCCAGCTTATCCCGTCTGTCCACATAGCTGAAATGCTCCAGGCCAGGCAACATCCCGGTGAATCTCATCTGCACCTTCTCTAATTCAGTCTATACTGTAGGATGGATGTTATTGCACTGGAGAGGGTGCAGAGGAGATTCACCAGGAGGTTGCCTGGGCTGGAGCATTTCAGCTATGAAGAGAGACTGAAAAGGCTTGCGTTGTTTACCTTAGTGTGCAGAAGACTGAGTGCGGAACATGATTGAGTATACAAAATTATGAGAGACACTGACAGGTTATACAGGAAGAAATCGTTTCCATTATCAGACGGGTCAATAACCAAGTGGCATAGATTGAAGGTAAGGGGCAGGAGGTTTAAAGGGGATTTGAGGAAAACATCTTTTCACCCAGAGGGTGGTTGGAATCTGCAACGAACTGCCAGAAGGTGGTACAGGAAGAAACACTCACATTTAAGTATTTAGATGACCACTTGAAACGCCATAGAATACAAGGCTACGACCAAATGCTGGAAACTGGGATGAGAATAGATAGGTGCCTAATGGCCGACATAGACACGATGGGCCGAAGGGCCTGTTTCTGTGCTGTATAACTCAGACTCTATAACATTGAAGACACACTGACAGTGATACAGGAGATGGATAAATCGAGTCTTCATATACACCACAGTGAGGTAAAATCACCCACCGTGAACAGAACGCAGAGTGGGAAGAAACACAGCACAAGCTGGGCATGGAGCCTGGGATCTTCCTGTGCTCTGTTTGGAGCTCAGTACCAGACTGGGTACATACCTTTAATTATATCGATCTAATTCCCACCTCTCTCTCTTGCAGTCAGTCTGTGTGTGTACCTGAGTGAGCAGATTGTTCTGCCCCATTCCCTTACCACCCACATTGAAGATGGCCGACACACTGACAGTGATACAGGAGATGGATAAATCGAGTATTTATACACACCACAGTGAGGTAAAATCACCCACAGTGAACAGAGCGTAGAGTCGGGGGAAATACAGCACAGACTAGGGATGGTTCCTTGGATCTTCCCGCTCTGTGTGTGACCCAGTATCACACTGGTTATGTACCTCTCATTGTGTGGGTCTAATTGCTGCCTCTCTGTCTTGCAGTTAGTTTGGGAATTCCTGACTGAGCAGAATGTCCTGTTCCCGTCCCCACATGAAGCATCAGCAAGTTGTATGAGCGGCTGCATTGATGCAGGAGATTGAGGAGTCCAGCCTTTGATACACTCTGCAGTGAGGTAAGATCACCCCCTGATAACATACAACAGAGCAGCGGGCCAACTCAGCATCGGTCAGGGGTGGGTCATGGAGCTTGTAAGCACATAAAGAATAGAGCTCAGTACTACACAACACAGGAGGGAGATGGAGCCTGGGATCTTCCTGATCACTATGTGGGGCTCAGTATCACAACAGATAAAAGCAGCTCACACAGCACAGGCTGGGAATTGAGCCTGGGATTTTTCTGATCACTATGTGGGGCTCAGTTCCATACCAGGTGAGAACCGCTCAGTCATCACAGGTGCAGAGACTGCTCCAATGTCGATTAATGATCATTCCCTTAATATATAACTCAAAACGGTTTCACAGGAGTTTTATGGACAGTTCCCTGTTCTTCAGATGGTGATTGTTCTGTGGGTGATTTGCAGTCAGTCCTTTAATAAATGAATAAAAATTGTTCTGTAGGTGATTTACGGTCAGTCCTTTGATAATTGGACAGTGATTGATCTGTCGGTGATTTACGGTCAGTCCTTTAATAATTGGACAGTGATTGTTCTGCAGGTGATTTACGGTCAGTCCTTTAATAATTGGACCGTGATTGTTCTGTAGGTGATTTACAGTCAGTCCTTTAATAAGTGGACAGTGATTGTTCTGTAGGTGATTTACGGACAGTCCTTTAATAATTGGACAGTGATTGTTCTGTAGGTGATTTACAGTCAGTCCTTTAATAAGTGGACAGTGATTGTTCTGAAGGTGATTTATGGTCAGTCCTTTAATTATTGGACAGTGATTGTTCTGTAGGTGATTTACGGTCAGTCCTTTAATAATTGGACAGTGATTGTTCTGTCGGTGATTTACGGTCAGTCCTTTAATAATTGGACAGTGATTGTTCTGCAGGTGATTTACGGTTCGTCCTTTAATAATTGGATAAAAATTGTTCTGTCGGTGATTTACGGTCAGTCCTTTAATAATTGGACAGTGATTGTTCTGTCGGTGATTTACGGTTCGTCCTTTAATAATTGGATAAAAATTGTTCTGTTAGGTGATTTACGGTCTGTCCTTTAATAATTGGATACAAATTGTTCTGTCAGTGATTTCCAGTCAGTCCTTTCTTAATTGAACAAGGAACAAAGAACAGAACAGCAAAGGAACAGGCCATTCAGCCCTCCATGCCTGCGCCGGTCTTGATGCCTGCCGAAACTAACACCTTCTGCACTTCCGGGGCCCATATCCCTCTATTCCCTTCTATTCATATATTTGTCAAGATGTCTCTTAAATGTCGCTATCTTATTTGCTTCCACCACCTTCCCTGGCAGCAAGTTCCAGGCACTCAGCACCCTCTGAGTAAAAAAACTTGCCTCGCACATCCCCTCTAAACTTTGCCCCTTGCACCTGAAACCTATGTCCCCGAGTAACTGATTCTTCCACTCTGGGAATACGCTTCTGACTATCCACACTGTGCATGCCGCTCATAACTTTGTGAACCTCTATGATGTCGCCACTCCACCTCCATTGTTCCAGTGAAAACAATCCGAGTTTTCCACCCTCTCCTCATAGCTAATGCCCTCCAGACCAGGCAGCATCCTGGTAAACCTCCTCTGTACCCTCTCCAAAGCTTCCACGTCCTTCTGGTAGTGTGGCGACCAGAATTGCACGCAATAAGGTTCTGTACAGCTGCAACATGACTTGCCAATTTTTATACTCTATGCCCCAATCGACGAAGGCATGCATGCCATATGTCGCTTTGACTACCTTGTCCACCTGCGTTGCCACTTTCAGTGACATGTGGACCTGTACGCCCAGATCTCTGTGCCTGTCAATACTCTGAAGGGTTCTGTCATTTACCGTATACCTCCCACCTGCATACGACCTTCCAAAATGTATTACCTCACATTTGTCCAGATTAAACTCCATCTGTCATTTCTCTGCCCAAGTCTCCAACCGATCTATATCCTGCTGTATCCTCTGAAAATCCTCATCATTATCCGCAACTCTGCCAACCTTTGTGTCGTCCGCAAACTTACTAATCAGACCAGCTAAATTTTCCTCCAAATTATTTATATATAACACAAAGAGCAAAGGTCCCAGTACTGATCAATGCGGTACACCACTAGTCACATTCCTCCATTCAGAAAAACACCCATCCACTGTTACCCTCTGTCTTCTGTGACCAAGCCAGTTCTGTATCCATCATGCCAACTCACCTGTGATCCCGTGTGACTTCACCTTTTGCACCAGTCTGCCATGCGGGACCTTGTCAAAGGCTTTACTAAGGTCCAGATAGACAACATCCACCACCCTTCCCTCATCAATCATCTTCGTCACTTCCTCAAAAAACTCAATCAGATTAGTAAGACAGGACCTCCCCCTCACAAAGCCCTCGCTAATAAGTTCATTTGTTTCCAAATGGGAGTAAATCCTGTCCCGAAGAATCCTCTCTAATAGTTTCCCTACCACTGACGTAAGGCTCACCGGCGTATTTTTTCCTGGATTATCCATGCCACCCTTCTTAAACAAAGGAACAACATTGGCTATTCTCCAGTCCTCTGGGACCTCACCTGCAGCCAATGAGGATGCAAAGATTTCTGCCAAAGCCCCAGCAATTTCTTCCCTTGCCTCCTTCAGTATTCTAGGGTAAATCCCATCAGGCCCTGGGGACTTATCTACCTTAATGCTTTGCAAGACACCCAACACCACCTCCTTTTTGATAATGAGATGACTGGCTATCTGCAATCCCTTCCCTCGGCTCATCATCCACCAAGTCATTCTCCTTGGTGAAAACTGACGCAAAGTACTCATTTAGCACCCACCAATGTCCTCTGGCTCCACGCATAGATTCCCATCTCTGTCCTTGTGTGGGCCAACCTTTTCCCTGGTTACCCTCTTGCTCTTTATATATGTATAAAAAGCCTTGGGATTTTCCTTAATCCTGTTTGCCAATGAGTTTTCATGTCCCCTTTTAGCCCTCCTAACTCCTTGCTTTAGTTAATTCCTACTGTCTTTATATTCCTCAAGTGCTTCATCTGTTCCTCGCCTTCCAGCCCTTACAAATGCTTCCTTTTTCTTTTTGACTAGGCTCGCAATATCCCCTGTCATTCAAGCTTCCCGAAACTTGCCAAACTTGTCTTTCTTGCTCACAGGAACATGCTGGTCCTGGATTCTAATAAACTGACGTTTGAAAGACTCCCACATGTCAGATGTTGATTTACCCTCAAACAGCCGCCCCAAATCTAAATTCTTCAGTTCCTGCCTAATATTGTTGTAATTAGCCTTCCCCCAATTTAGCACCTTCACCCGAGGACTACTCTTATCCTTATCCACAAGTATCTTAATATTTATGGAATTATGGTCACTACTCCTGGAATGCTCCCCCACTGAAACTTCGACCACCTGGCCGGACTCTCTCCGCAATACCAGGTCCAGAATGGCCCCATCCCTAGTTGGACAATTTACATCCTGTTTCAAGAAGCCCTCCTGGATGCTGCTCACAAATTCTGCCCCATCCAAGCCCGTGGCACTAAGTGAGTCCCAGTCAATATTGGGGAAGTTAAAATCACCCACCACTACAACCCTGTTATCTTTACATCTTTCCAAACTCTGTCTGCATATCTGCTCCTCTACCTCCCGCTGGCTGTTGGGAGGCCTGTTGTCAACCCCCAACATCGTGACTGCACCCTTCCTATTCCTGAGCTCCACCCATATTGCCTCGCTGCACGACCCCTCTGAGGTGTCCTCCTGCAGAACAGTTGTTATATTCTCCTTAACCATTCATGCAACTCCCCCACACCTTTTACATCTCCCTCTATCCCGCCTGAAGCTTCTAAAACTTGGAACATTTAACATTTGGATAGTTATTGTTCTGTAATTGATTTACGGTCAGTCCTCTAATAATTGGACAGTGATTGTTCTGTCGGTGATTTACGGTCAGTCCTTTAACAATTGGACAGTGATTGCTCTGTAGGTGATTTACGGTCAGTCCTTTAATAATTGGACAGTGATTGTTCAGCAGGTGATTTACGGTCACTCCTTTAATAATTGGACAGTGATTGTTCAGTAGGTGATTTATGGTCAGTCCTTTCATAACTGGTCAGTGATTGTTCTGTAGGTGATTTATGGTCAGTCCTTTAATAATTGGACAGTGATAGCTCTGCCGGTGATTTATGGTCAGTCCTTTAATAATAGGACAGTGATAGTTCTGTCGGTGATTTACGGTCAGTCCTTTAATAATTGGACAGTGATTGTTCTGTAGGTGATTTACAGTCAGTCATTTAATAATAGGACAGTGATTGTTCTGTACGTGATTTACGGTCAGTCCTTAACTAATTGGATAGTGATTGTTCTGCAGGTGATTTACGGTCAGTCCTTTACTAATTGGACAGTGATAGTTCTGTAGGTGATTAACTGGCAGTCGTTTACTAATTGGACAGTGATTATTCAGTAGGTGATTTACGGTTCGTCCTTTAATAATTGGACAGTGAGTGTTCTGTAGGTGATTTACGGTCATTCCTTTAATAATTGGACAGTGATTGTTCTGTCGGTGATTTGCGGTCAGTCATTTACTAATTGGACAGTGATTATTCAGTAGGTGATTTACGGTTCGTCCTTTAATAATTGGACAGTGAGTGTTCTGTAAGTGATTTACGGTCATTCCTTTACTAATTGGACAGTGATTATTCAGTAGGTATTTTACGGTTCGTCCTTTAATAAAAGGACAGTGATTGTTCTGTAGGTGATTTACGGTAAGTCCTTTACTAATTGGATAGTGATTGTTCTGCAGGTGATTAACTGGCAGTCGTTTAATAATAGGACAGTGATTGTTCTGTAGGTGATTTACGGTCAGTCCTTTACTAATTGGACAGTGATAGTTCTGTAGGTGATTAACTGGCAGTCGTTTAATAATAGGACAGTGATTGTTCGCTCGGTGATTTCTGGTCTGTCCTTTCATAATTGGACAGTGATTGTTCTGCAGGTGATTTACGGTCAGACCTTTAATAATTGGACAGTGATTGTTCTGTAGGTGATTTACGGTCATTCCTTTAATAATTGGACAGTGATTGTTCTGTCGGTGATTTACGGTCAGTCATTTACTAATTGGAAAGTGACTATCCAGTAGGTGACTTACGGTTCGTCCTTTAATAATTGGGCAGTGATTGTTCTGTCGGTGATTTATGTTCAGTCCTTTCATAATTGGACAGTGATTGTTCTGTAGGTAATTTACGGTCAGACCTTTAATAATGGAACAGTGATTGTTCTGTAGGTGATTTACTGTCAGTCCTTTACTAATTGGACAATGATTGTTCTGCAGGTGATTTACGGTCATTCCTTTCATAATTGGATAGTGTTTGTTCTAGAGGTGATTTACGATCAGTCCTTTAATAATTGGACAGTGATTGTTCTGTAGCTGATTTACGGTCAGTCCTTTAATAATTGGACAGTGATTGTTCTATAGGTGATTTACGGTCACTCGTTTACTAATTGGACAGTGATTATTCAGTAGGTGATTTACGGTCAGTCCTTTAATAATTGCACAGTGATTGTTCTGTAGGTGATTTACAGTAGGTCATTTAATAATAGGACAGTGATTGTTCTGCAGGTGATTTACGGTCAGTCCTTTACTAATAGGACAGTGATAGTTCTGTAGGTGATTTACGGTCAGTCCTTTAATAATTGGAGAGTGATTGTTCAGTCGGTGATTTACGGTCATTCTTATAATAATTGGATATTGATTGTTCTGTAGGTGATTTACGGTCAGTCCTTTAATAATTGGACAGTGATTGTTCTGTAGGTGATTTACGGTCAGTCCTTTAATAATTGGACAGTGATTGTTCTGTAGGTGATTTATGGTCTGTCCATTAATAATTGGACAGTGATTGTTCTGCAGGTGATTTACGTTCAGTCCTTTACTAATTGGACAGTGATTGTTCTGTCGGTGATTTACGGTCATTCCTTTCATAATTGTTTAGTGATTGTTCTGCAGGTGATTTACGGTCAGTCCTTTAATGATTCGACAATGATTGTTCTGTAGGTGATTTACGGTCAGTCCTTTAATAATTGGACAGTGATTGTTCTGTAGGTGATTTACTGTCAGCCCTTTAATAATAGGACAGTGATTGTTCTGTAGGTGATTTACGGTCAGTCCTTTAATAATTGGATAGTAATTTGTCTGTAGGTGATTTACGGTCAGTCCGATAATAATTGGACAGTGATTGTTCGGTAGGTGAATTCCGGTCATTCCTTTAATAATTGGGCAGTGTTTGTTCTGTAGGTGATTTACGGTCAGTCCTTTAATAATTGGATCGTAATTGTTCTGTAGGTGATTTACGGTCAGTCCTTTAATAATAGGACAGTGATTGTTCTGTAGGTGATTTACAGTCAGTCCTATAATAATTGGACATGATTGTTCTGTAGGTGAGTTACGGTCAGTCCTTCAATAATAGGACAGTGATTGTTCTGTAGGTGATTTACGGTCAGTCCTTTAATAATAGGACAGTGATTGTTCTGTCGGTGATTTGCGGTCTGTCCTTTAATAATTGGATAGTGATTGTTCTGTCGGTGATTTACGGTCAGTCCTTTAGTAATTGGATTGTGATTATTCAGTAGGTGATTTACGGTCAGTCCTTTAATAATTGGACAGTGATTGTTCTGTAGGTGATTTACGGTCAGTCCTTTAATAATTGGACAGTGATTGTTCTGTAGGTGATTTACGGTCAGTCCTTTAATAATTGGACAATGATTGTTCTGTAGGTGATTTACGGTCAGTCCTTTAATAATTGGACAGTGATTGTTCTGTAGGTGAGTTACGGTCAGTCCTTCAATAATAGGACAGTGATTGTTCTGTCGGTGATTTGCGGTCTGTCCTTTAATAATTGGATAGTGATTGTTCTGTCGGTGATTTACGGTCAGTCCTTTAGTAATTGGATTGTGATTATTCAGTAGGTGATTTACGGTCAGTCCTTTAATAATTGGACAGTGATTGTTCTGTAGGTGATTTACGGTCAGTCCTTTAATAATTGGACAGTGATTGTTCTGTAGGTGATTTACGGTCAGTCCTTTAATAATTGGACAATGATTGTTCTGTAGGTGATTTACGGTCAGTCCGATAATAATTGGACAGTGATTGTTCGGTAGGTGATTTCCGGTCATTCCTTTAATAATTGGGCAGTGATTGTTCTGTAGGTGATTTACGGTCAGTCCTTTAATAATTGGATAGTAATTGTTCTGTCGGTGATTTACGGTCAGTCCTTTAATAATTGGACAGTGATTGTTCTGTAGGTGAGTTACGGTCAGTCCTTTAATAATAGGACAGTGATTGTTCTGTAGGTGATTTACAGTCAGTCCCATAATAATTGGACATGATTGTTCTGTAGGTGAGTTACGGTCAGTCCTTTAATAATAGGACAGTGATTGTTCTGTAGGTGATTTACGGTCAGTTCTTTAATAATAGGACAGTGATTGTTCTGTTGGTGATTTGCGGTCTGTCCTTTAATAATTGGATAGTGATTGTTCTGTCCGTGATTTACGGTCATTCCTTTACTAATTGGACAGTGATTGTTCTGTAGATGATTTATGGTAAGTCCTTTAATAATTGGACAGTGATTGTTCTGCAGGTGATTTACGGTCATTCCTTTAATTATTGGACAGTGATAGTTCTGTAGGTGATTTACGGTCAGTCCTTTAATCATTGGACAGTGATTGTTCTGTCGGTGATTTATGGTCAGTCCTTTAATAATTGGACAGCGATTGTGCTGTAGGTCATTTACGGTCAGTCCTTTAATAATTGGACAGTGACTGTTCTGTAGGTGATTTACGGTCAGTCCTTTAATAATTGGACTGTGATTGTTCTGTTGGTGATTTATGGTCAGTCCTTGAATAATTGGATAGTGATTGTTCTGTAGGTGATTTACGGTCAGTCCTTTAAGAATTGGACAGTGATTGTTCTGTAGGTGACTTATGGTCATTCCTTTAATAATTGGATAGTAATTGTTCTGCAGGTGATTTACGGTCAGTCCTATAATAATTGGACAGAGATTGTTCTGGAGGTGATTTACGGTTAGTCCTTTAATAATTGGATAGTAACTGTTCTGTAGATGACTTAAGGTGAGTCCTTTTATAATTGGGCAGTGATTGTTCTGTCGGTGATTGACGGTCAGTCCTTTAATAATTGGACAGTGATTGTTCAGTCGGTGATTTATGGTCATTCCTTTACTAATTGGACATTGATTTTTCTGTCGGTGATTTCCGGTCATTCCTTTAATAATTGGGCAGTGATTGTTCTGTCGGTGATTTACGGTCAGTCCTTTAATAATTGGATAGCAATTGTTCTGTAGGTGATTTACGGTCAGTCCTATAATAATTGGACAGTGATTGTTCTGTAGGTGAGTTACGGTCAGTCCTTTAATAATAGGACAGTGATTGTTCTGTAGGTGGTTTACGGTCAGTCCTTTAATAATTAGACAGTGATTGTTCTGTAGGTGATTTACAGTCAGTCCGATAATAATTGGACATGATTGTTCTGTCGGTGAGTTACGGTCAGTCCTTTAATAATAGGACAGTGATTGTTCTGGAGGTGATTTACGCTCAGTCCTTTAATTTTTGGACAGTGATTGTTCTGTAGGTGATTTACGGTCAGTCCTCTAATAATTGGAGAGTGATTGTTCTGTAGGAGATTTACGGTCAGTCCTTCAATAATTGGACAGTGATTGTTCTGTATGTGATTTACGGTCAGTCCTTTAATAATTGGACAGTGATTGTTCTGCAGGTGATTTACGGTCAGTCCTTTAATAATAGGACAGTGACTGTTCTGTCGGTGATTTACCGTCAGTCCTTTAATAATTGGACAGTGATTGTTCTGTTGGTGATTTCCGGTCAGTCCTGTAATAATTGGAGAGTGTTTGTTCTCCAGGTGATTTACGGTCTGTCCTTTAATAATTGGACAGTGATTGTTCTGCAGGTGATTTACTGTCAGTCCTTTAATAATTGGTCAGCGATTGTTCTGCAGGTGATTTACTGTCAGTCCTTTACTAATTGGACAGTGATTATTCAGAAGGGGATATACGGTCAGTCCTTTAATAATTGGACAGTGACTGTGCTGTAGGTGATTTACGGTCATTCCTTTAATAATTGGACAGTGATTGTTATGTAGGTGATTTATGCTCAGTCCTTGAATAATTGGATAGTGATTGTTCTGTAGGTGAGTTACGGTCAGTCCTTTAAGAATTGGATAGTAATTGTTCTGTAGGTGATTTCCGGTCAGTCCTATAATAATTGGACAGTGATTGTTCTGTAGGTGAGTTACGGTCAGTCCTTTAATAATAGGACAGTGATTGTTCTGTAGGTGATTTACGGTCAGTCCTTTAATAATTGGACAGTGATTGTTCTGGAGGTGATTTATGCTCAGTCCTTGAATAATTGGATAGTGATTGTTCTGTCCGTGATTTACGGTCTGTCATTTAAGAATTGGATAGTAATTGTTCTGTAGGTGATTTCCGGTCAGTCCGATAATAATTGGACAGTGATTGTTCTGTCGGTGAGTTACGGTCAGTCCTTTAATAATAGGACAGTGATTGTTCTGTACGTGATTTACGGTCAGTCCTTTAATAATTGGACAGTGATTGTACTGTAGGTGATTTACGGTCAGTCCTTTAATAATTGGACAGTGATTGTTCTGCAGGGGATTTACGGTCAGTCCTTTAATAATAGGACAGTGACTGTTCTGTAGGTGACTTACGGTCAGCCCTTTAATAATTGGACAGTGATTGTACTGTAGGTGATTTACGGTCAGTCCTTTAATAATTGGACAGTGATTGTTCTGCAGGTGATTTACGGTCAGTCCTTTAATAATAGGACAGTGACTGTTCTGTAGGTGACTTACGGTCAGCCCTTTAATAATTGGACAGTGATTGTTCTGTGGGTGATTTACGGTCAGTCCTTTACTAATTGGAGAGTGTTTGTACTCCAGGTGATTTACGGTCAGTCCTTTAATAATTGTGCAGCGATTGTTCTGTAGGTGATTTACGGTCAGTCCTTTAATAATTGGACAGTGATTGTTCTGTAGGTGATTTGCCGTCAGTCCTTTACGAATTGCACAGTGATTATTCAGTCGGTGATTTACGGTCAGTCCTTTAATAATAGGGCAGTGATTGTTCTGTCGGTGATTTACGGTCAGTCATTTACTAATTGGACAGTGATTGTTCTGTAGATGATTTACTGTCAGTCCTTTAATAATTGGACAGTGATTGTTCTGTAGGTGATTTACGGTCAGTCCTTTAATAATTGGACAGTGATTGTTCTGTAGATGATTTACGGTCAGTCCTTTAATAATAGGACAGTGATTGTTCTGTCGGTGATTTACGGTCAGTCCTTTACTAATTGGACAGTAATTGTTCTGACGGTGATTTACGGTCAGTCCTTTAATAATTGGACAGTGATTGTTCTGTTGGTGATTTACGGTCAGTCCTTTCCTAATAGGACAGTGATTGTTCTGTAGGTGATTTACGGTCAGACCTTTAATAATTGGACAGTGATTGTTCTGTAGGTGATTTACGGTCAGTCCTTTAATAATTGGACAGTGATTGTTCTGTGGGTGATTTACGGTCAGTCCTTTAATAATTGGACAGTGATTGTTCTGTAGGTGATTTACGGTCAGTCCTTTAATAATTGGACAGTGATTGTTCTGTGGGTGATTTATGGTCAGTCCTTTAATAATTGGACAGTGATTGTTGTGTCGGTGATTTACAGTCAGTCCTATAATAATTGGATAGTGATTGTTCTGTCGGAGATTTATGGTCATACCTCTAATAATTGGAGAGTGATTGTTCTGTAGGTGATTTACGGTCAGTCCTTCAATAATTGGACAGTGATTGTTCTGTATGTGATTTACGGTCAGTCCTTTAATAATTGGACAGTGATTGTTCCTCAGGTGATTTACGGTCAGTCCTTTAATAATAGGACAGTGACTGTTCTGTAGGTGATTTACGGTCAGTCCTGTAATAATTGGAGAGTGATTGTTCTGTAGGTGATTTACGGTCAGTCCTGTAATAATTGGAGAGTGTTTGTTATCCAGGTGATTTACGGTCTGTCCTTTAATAATTGGACAGTGATTGTTCTGCAGGTGATTTACTGTCAGTCCTTTAATAATTGGTCAGCGATTGTTCTGCAGGTGATTTACTGTCAGTCCTTTACTAATTGGACAGTGATTATTCAGAAGGTGATATACGGTCAGTCCTTTAATAATTGGACAGTGACTGTGCTGTAGGTGATTTACGGTCAGTCCTTTAATAATTGGACAGTGATTGTTATGTAGGTGATTTATGCTCAGTCCTTGAATAATTGGATAGTGATTGTTCTGTCCGTGATTTACGGTCAGTCCTTTAAGAATTGGATAGTAATTGTTCTGTAGGTGATTTCCGGTCAGTCCTGTAATAATTGGACAGTGATTGTTCTGTAGGTGAGTTACGGTCAGTCCTTTAATAGTAGGACAGTGATTGTTCTGTAGGTGATTTACGGTCAGTCCTTTAATAATTGGACAGTGATTGTTCTGGAGGTGATTTATGCTCAGTCCTTGAATAATTGGATAGTGATTGTTCTGTCCGTGATTTACGGTCAGTCATTTAAGAATTGGATAGTAATTGTTCTGTAGGTGATTTCCGGTCAGTCCTGTAATAATTGGACAGTGATTGTTCTGTAGGTGAGTTACGGTCAGTCCTTTAATAATAGGACAGTGATTGTTCTGTACGTGATTTACGGTCAGTCCTTTAACAATTGGACAGTGATTGTACTGTAGGTGATTTATGGTCAGTCCTTTAATAATTGGACAGTGATTGTTCTGCAGGCGATTTACGGTCAGTCCTTTAATAATAGGACAGTGACTGTTCTGTAGGTGACTTACGGTCAGCCCTTTAATAATTGGACAGTGATTGTTCTGTGGGTGATTTACGGTCAGTCCTTTACTAATTGGAGAGTGTTTGTTCTCCAGGTGATTTACTGTCAGTCCTTTCATAATTGTGCAGCGATTGTTCTGTAGGTGATTTACGGTCAGTCCTTTAATAATTGGATAGTGATTGTTCTGTAAGTGATTTACGGTCCGTCCTTCAATAATTGGACAGTGATTGTTCTGTAGGTGATTTGCCGTCAGTCCTTTACGAATTGCACAGTGATTATTCAGTCGGTGATTTACGGTCAGTCCTTTAATAATAGGGCAGTGATTGTTCTGTCGGTGATTTACGGTCAGTCATTTACTAATTGGACAGTGATTGTTCTGTAGATGATTTACTGTCAGTCCTTTAATAATTGGACAGTGATTGTTCTGTCGGTGATTTACGGTCAGTCCTTTACTAATTGGACAGTAATTGTTCTGACGGTGATTTACGGTCAGTCCTTTAATAATTGGACAGTGATTGTTCTGTAGGTGATTTACGGTCAGTCCATTAATCTTTGGACGGTGATTGTTCTGTAGGTGATTTACGGTCAGTCCTTTAATAATTGGATAGTGATTGTTCTGTAGGTGATTTACGGTCAGTCCTTTAATAATTGGATAGTGATTGTTCTGTAGGTGATTTACGGTCAGTCCTTTAATAATTGGATAGTGATTGTTCTGTCGGTGATTTCCAGTGAGTCCTTTAATAATTGGACAGTGATTGTTCTGTCGGTGATTTACGGTCATTCCTTTCATAATTGGACAGTGATTGTTCTGTAGGTGATTTGCGGTCAGTCCTTTAATAATTGGACTTTAATTGTTCTGTAGGTGATTTACGGTCAGTCATTTCCTAATAGGACAGTGATTGTTCTGTAGGTGATTTACGGTCAGACCTTTAATAATTGGAGAGTGATTGTTCTGTAGGTGATTTACGGTCAGTCCTTTAATAATTGGACAGTGATTGTTCTGTCAGTGATTTACGGTCAGTCCTTTAATAATTGGACAGTGATTGTTCTGTAGGTGATTTACGGTCAGTCCTTTAATAATTGGACAGTGGTTGTTCTGTGGGTGATTTATGGTCAGTCCTTTTTATAATTGGACAGTGATTGTTCTGTAGGTGATTTACGGTCAGTCCTTTAATAATCGGACAGTGATTGTTCTGTAGGTGATTGATGGTCAGTCCTTTAATAATTGGATAGTGATTGTTCTGTAGGTGATTTACGGTCAGTCCTTTAATAATTGGACAGTGATTGTTCTGTAGGTGATTTACGGTCAGTCCTTTAATAATTGGACAGTGATTGTTCTGTAGGTGATTTCCGGTCAATTCTTTAATAATTGGATAGTGATTGTTCTGTCGGTGATTTCCAGTGAGTCCTTTAATAATTGGACAGTGATTGTTCTGTAGGTGATTGATGGTCAGTCCTTTCATAATTGGACAGTGATTGTTCTGTAGGTGATTTCCGGTCATTTCTTTAATAATTGGATAGTGATTGTTCTGTAGGTGATTTACGGTCAGTCCTTTAATAATTGGGCAGTGATTGTTCTGTGGGTGATTTACATTCAGTCCTTTTTATAATTGGACAGTGATTGTTCTGTAGGTGATTTACGGTCAGTCCTTTTATAATTGGAGAGTGATTGTTCTGCAGGTGATTTATGGTCAGTCATTTAATAATTGGACAGTGATTGTTCTGTAGGTGATTTACGGTCAGTCCTTTAATAATTGGACAGTGATTGTTCTGTAGGTGATTTACGGTCAGTCCTTTAATAATTGGACAGTGATTGTTCTGTAGGTGATTTCCGGTCATTTCTTTAATAATTGGATAGTGATTGTTCTGTAGGTGATTTACGGTCAGTCCTTTAATAATTGGGCAGTGATTGTTCTGTGGGTGATTTACGGTCAGGCCTTTAATAATTGGACAGTGATTGTTCTGTTGGTGATTTCCGGTCATTTCGTTAATAATTGGATAGTGATTGTTCTGTAGGTGATTTACGGTCAGTCCTTTAATAATTGTGCAGTGATTGTTCTGTGGGTGATTTACGGTCAGTCCTTTTTATAATTGGACAGTGATTGTTCTGTAGGTGATTTACGGTCAGTCCTTTTATAATTGGAGAGTGATTGTTCTGCAGGTGATTTACGGTCAGTCCTTTAATAATTGGACAGAGATTATTCTGTAGGTGATTTCCGGTCATACCTTTAATAATTGGATAGTGATTGTTCTGCAGGTGATTTATGGTCAGTCCTTTAATAATTGGATATTGATTGTTCTGCAGGTGATTTTTGGTCAGTCCTTTATTAATTGGACAGTGATTGTTCAGTACGTGATTTACGGTCAGTCCTTTAATAATTGTATAGTGATTGTTCTGTCGGTGATTTACGGTCAGTCCTTTAATAATTGGACAGTGATTGTTGTGTCGGTGATTTACAGTCAGTCCTATAATAATTGGATAGTGATTGTTCTGTCGGAGATTTATGGTCAGTCCTTTAATAATTGGACAGTGATTGTTGTGTCGGTGATTTACAGTCAGTCCTATAATAATTGGATAGTGATTGTTCTGTCGATGATTTATGGACAGTCCTTTAATAATAGGACAGTGATTGTTCTGTCGGTGATTTACAGTCAGTCCTTTAATAATTGGATAGTGATTGTTCTGTCGGAGATTTATGGTCAGTCCTTTAATAATTGGACAGTGATTGTTGTGTCGGTGATTTACAGTCAGTCCTATAATAATTGGATAGTGATTGTTCTGTCGATGATTTATGGACAGTCCTTTAATAATAGGACAGTGATTGTTCTGTCGGTGATTTACAGTCAGTCCTTTAATAATAGGACAGTGATTGTTCTGTCAGTGATTTACAGTCAGTCCTTTAATAATAGGACAGTGATTGTTCTGTCGGTGATTTACAGTCAGTCCTTTAATAATAGGACAGTGATTGTTCTGTCAGTGATTTACAGTCAGTCCTTTAATAATTGGACAGTGATTGTTCTGTCGGTGATTTACAGTCAGTCCTTTAATAATTGGATAGTGATTGTTCTGTCGATGATTTATGGTCAGTCCTTTACTGTTTGGGTTGACATTTCTCTGACGAAGAATTGTGACCAGCACTTATCATTTAAATTGCCGAATTGGATTTTTTTTTTGTTTAAATGATGATTTTCCTCATGGTGCTTTCTGGAAACTCCCTCATAACCTGTGATGGAGAATTCTCTCAAATTACTTTGTTGACAGTCCCTTATTTGTGGTGACCTGATTTCCATTTCTGTGATTTGTGGAATCTCTTTGAGCCACACGTACACAGATGAGAATCTATTTCTGTATCTGTGTGTACCTGACACTGAGCTGACACTGTTCCAGTAGAAAGTGCTCTCCCTGCAGTCACTCACTCAGATATAAATAATTATCCATTATTCAGCATAATAAAGAATGAGGTTGGAATAGGTTCTCATTTTGTGACACATTATCTTAAAAAAGCAGGTTTTTCTGAGAAGCAGGAACTTGTTTCCCTCTGCAGGGAATTGAATTTTCATTATTGACCCTGACCCATGCAGTTAAACAGCTCAATGTACCTGTCTCAGTGTCACCAATGTCTCAGGGTTGTCCAATCAGACAGTTTGATGTTTGAAGTGACAGGGATTGCATTATTTGTTTGTTCTGTCTGTCCCTCCTTCATATTTCTATTTTAATATACCGTGTTCTATTGATACTGTTGTGTTTATCTGACTGTCAGTAATATGATGTTGGAAGGTGAGAGTCTCAGAGCAGGAATCCTTTCTTTGTAAATCAGGTGTCCAATGAACCAATCACTGACTGCTCCATGACAACCTAAAATCGTAATTTCTCACGGAAAATGTGATCTGATTTTGTAGTGATATGGGTTGAAATTAACTTCTACCTTATTAATGTTATGGAGTGATAGTGATTCAGCTCAGCAACAGGCCTTTCGGCCCAACATGTCTGCCGGCCATCAAGCACCTATCTATTCTCATCTCATTTTCCAGCACTTGGCCTGTAGCCTTGTGTACTATCGTGTTTCAAGTGCTCATCTAAATACTACTGAAATGTTGAGTGTTCCTGCCTGTACCACCTCTTCAGACAGTGTGCTCCAGATTCCAACCACCCTCTGTGTGGAAAAAAAAAGTTTCCTCAAATCTCCTCTGTATCTCTTGCCCCTTACCTTAAATCTATGCTCCCTGGTTATTGACACCTCCGCTATTGGAAAATGTTTCTTCCTATCCAAGCTATCAATGCCCTTCATAATTTGGTATACCCCAATCAGATACCCCCTCAGACTTATCTGCTCTAAGGAAAATAACCCTAAACGTTTCAGTCTCTCTTCATCGCTGAAATGCTCCAGCCCAGGCAGCAGCCTGATGAATCTAACCTGCACCTTCTCCAGTGCAATCACATCCTTCCTATAGTGTGGTGACCAGAACCGTACACAGTCCTCCAGCTGTGGCCGAACTAGTGGTTTATACAGTTCCATCATTACGTCCGTGCTCTTATATTCTGTGCCTCAACTATTAAAAACAAGTATCTCATATGCCTTCCTAGCCACCTTATCTACCTGCACTGCTGCCTTCAATGATCTGTGGACAAGTACACCAAGGTGCCTCTGACCCTCTGTACTTCCGAGAGTCCTACCATCCATTGTATATTTGCTTGCCTTCTCAATCCTCCTAAAATGCATCACCTCACACTTCTCAGGAGTAAATTCCATTTGCCACTGCTCCACCCATCTTACCAGCCCATCTATATCGTCCTGTAATCTAAGCATTTCCTCCTCACTATTTACAGCACCACTACTTTTTGTCTCATCTGTGGACTTCCTGACCATACCTCCTATATTCACGTCTGAATCATTAATGTACTCTACAAACAGCAAGGGTCCCAGCATCTATCCCTGTGGTACACCACTGTTCACAGGCTTCCACTCGCAAAAACAACCCTCGACCATCACCCTCTGCCCCCTGCCACGAAGCCCATTTTGGATCCAATTTGAAATTCTAATGAACAAGTGGGTATTTCTCAACAGTCTACAAATGTGTAAATATTTATCGCATGTTATCACTGTTTCTCTTCAGCTGTCTGAGCATTCAGCTGCTTTGTTCTGAGTTCTTAACCTAAGTCAGTTTATACATGTTGTGTTAGGTGCTCATTAAACACAGGCCTAGAATGGAGCCTAAGATCTGTCTGTGCTCTGAGATCAGTTCCTCTGTGTGGTACTCTGTGAGATCAGTTCATGCCGCACATGCTGGGATCTTTCTGAGCATTGTGTGTGGAACTCAGTACCACACTGGGTGAGATCAGTTCAATCTGCAAAGGCCAGGAATGGAGCTTGGGATCTTCCTGTGCTCTGTGTGGAACTCCGTACCAGACTGGGTACATATCTTTAATTATATCCATCTAATTCTTGCCTCTCTCTCTTGCAGTCAGTTTGGGTGTACCTGAATGAGCAGATTGATCTTCCCCATTCTGATATCTCACACATTGAAGATAGCCGACACACTTATAGTGATACTGGAGATGGATAAATCGAGTCTTCATGAGGTAAAATCACCCACAGTGAACAGAGGGTCTGGTAGGGAGAAACACGGCACAGGCCAGTCTGTGTGTACCTGAGTGAGCAGACTAATCTGTCCCATTCCCATATCACAAACACTGGGGGAACAGACAGGCAGCAAATGAGACTCCAGGATTGTATGTTGCCTCCTTGGTGCTAGGGTCAAGGATGTCACAGAGTGCATTCTGATGGGAGAGGGTCAGTAGTCAGAGATCGTGGTACACATTAGTACCAATGACATCAGTAGAAAGAGGGATGAGGTCCTTCAACAAGAACTTAGGGAGCTAGGTAGCAGATTAAAAAGCAGGACCTCTAAGGTTGTAATCTCTGGATTACTCGTGGTGCCACATGCTTGTGAGTTTAGAAGTAGGAGGATAGAGCAGATGAATGTGTGGCTGAGGAGATGGTGCAGGAGGGAGTGCTTTAGTTTACTGAATCACTAGGTCTGTTTCTGGCAAAGATGGGTCCTGTAGAAGTTGGATTGTTGCACCTGAACCGGCACGGGACAAAGATACCTGTTGGGAGGTTTGCTAATGCTTTTTTGGGGGGTGGGTGTTGGGGGCGGGTTAACCTAATTTGGCAAGGGGGTGGGATACAGAGTGGAGGTACAGTAGAGGGTAATATGGAACAGAAAATGAGTCTCCCTGGAAGGCAGAGCAAATATAGACCTGGTAAGGCACATTGAAAAATGCAAGGTTGGATTGTATCTATTTCAATGACAGGAGTCTTACTAGTAAGGCAGATGAATTGAGGGTGTTGTTTAGCACATGGCATTATTATTTTATTACTATCACAGAGACATGGTTGAGGGAGGGGCAGGACTGGCAGCTCAATATTCCAAGGTATAAAATCTTCAGGCACGGCAGGGGAGGGGGTAAAAGAGGGGGTGGCATTGCAATGTTGATCAAGGAGTCAATTACTGCAGTAAGGAGGGATGATATTGTAGAAGGTTGTTCAAATGAGGCCATATGGGTGGAACCTAAAAACAGAAAGGGGGCGATCACTTGGCTGGGTGTGTCCTACAGGCCTCCAAACAGTCAGGGGGAGATAGAAGAGCAGATATATAGGCAAATCTCAGAGGTGTAAAAATAATAGGGCAGTATTCGTAGGGGATTTCAAATTCCCTGATATCAACTGGGATAGTCTTAGTGAAAAAGGCTTGAAGGGGGAGGAATTCTTAAAATGCATACAGGAGAGCTTTTTGAGCCAGTGCATCAGACGTCCCACAAGAGAAGAGGCAGTACTGGACCTAACACTAGGGTAGGAAACTGGACAAGTGGTAGAAGTGTCAGTGGGGGAACATTTCAGGGATAGTGACCATACCACTGTAAGATTTAAGGTAGTTATGGATAAGGACAAAGACGAGCCGAAAATTAAGGGACTGAATTGGGGGAAGGCCGATTTTAAGATGATAAAACAGGATCCAGCCAAAGTGGACTGGGAGCAGCTACTTGTAGGAAAGTTGACATCAGATCAGTGGGATTCATTCAAAGAGGAAATAGTGAGAGTTCAGAGTCAACATGTACCCGTTAAGATGAAGGGTAGGACTAACAGGCCCAGGGAACGCTGGATGTCAAGGGATATAAAGGATTAGATCAGGAATATAAAAAAGGAGGCTTATGACAGATTCAGAGTGCTGATAACAGCAGAGGCACCAGAGGAGTACAGAAAGTGTCAGGAAGTACTTAAAAAAAAGTAACTAGGAGAGCGATAATGGGACATGAAAAAACACTGGCAGGCCAGATAAAGGAAATTCCGAAGGCATTTTATCAGTATGTCAATTGCAAGAAGATAACCAGGGAAAGTGTCGGGCCCATAGAGAACCAAAGTGGCAACGTGTGTGTGGACATGGAGGACATAGGTGAGGTTTTAAATGATTGCTTTTCATCTGTATTCACAACGGAGAAGGACGATGTAGGTGTAGAGATTAGGGAGAGGGATTGTGACATACTTGAACATATTGACATTGAAAGGGAGTAAGTATTAGCTGTTTTAGCGGGTTTAAAAGTGGATAAGTCCCCAGACCCAAATGAAATGTATCCCAGGCTATTATGTGAGACAAGGGAGGAGATTGCAGGGCCTCTGACACAAATTTGCAAACCCTCTTTGGCTACAGGAGAGGTACCAGACGACTAGAGGGCAGCGAATGTGGTACCATTATTTAAGAAGGGTAGCAGGGATAAACTAGGTAAATGCAGGTTAGTGAGTCTAACATCAGTGGTTGGGAAACTCTTGGAAAAAAATCTGAGGGACAGGATTAATCTCCACGAGGAGAGGCAGGGATTAATCAGGGATAGTCACTATGGCTTTGTCAGGGGGAGATTGTGTCTAACTAACTTGGTTGAATTGTTTGAGGAGGTGACTAAATGTGTAGATGAGGGTAAAGCATTGATGTAGTCTACATGGACTTCAGTAAGGCTTTTGATAAGGTCCCACATGGGAGAGTGTATATCCAAGGATGTTATGGGAAGCAAGGGATGAAATTGCAGAGCCGCTGGCAATGATCTTTTCATCTTCTCTGTTGACGGGGGTGGTACCAGGTGATTGGAGGGTGGCAAATGTTGTGCCCCTGTTCAAGAAAGGGAATAGGAACAACCCTGGGAATTACAGGCCAGTTAGTCTTACTTCGGTGGTAGGCAAGTTGATGGAAAAGGTGCTGAGGGATAGGATTTCTGAGCATCTGGAAAGACACTGTTTGATTCGGGACAGTCAGCACGGTTTTGTGAGGGGTAGGTCTTGCCTCACAAGCCTGATTGAATTCTTTGAGCAGGTGACCAAGCAAGTGGATGAGGGTAAACCAGTGGATGTGGTGTACATGGATTTTAGTAAGGCATTTGATAAGGTCCCCCATGGTAGACTTATGGAGAAAGTCAGGAGGCATGGGATAGTGGGGAATGTGGCCAGTTGGATTAAGAATTGGCTAACTGATAGAAGGCAGAGAGTGGTCTTAGATGGTAAATACTCAGCCTGGAGCCCAGTTACCAGTGGCGTGCCACAGGGATCAGTTCTGGGTCCTCTCCTGTTTGTGATTTTTATTAACGACTTGGATGAGGAAGTCGAAGGGTGGGTCAGTAAATTTGCAGATGATACAAAGGTTGGTGGAGTTGTGGATACCGAGGAGGGCTATTGTCGTCTGCAAAGGGACTTGGATAGGTTGCAGTGCTGGGCTGAAAAGTGGCAGATGGAGTTTAACCCTGAAAAGTGTGAGGTCGTCCATTTTGGAAGGACAAACACGAATGCAAAATACTGGGTTAACGGTAGGGTTCTTGGGCATGTGGAGGAGCAGAGAGACCTTGGGGTCTATGTGCATAGATCGTTGAAAGTTGCAACTCAAGTGGATAGGGCTGTGAAGAAGGCATATGGGGTGTTAGCGTTCATTAGCAGAGGGATTGAATTTAAGAGCCGTGAGGTGATGATGCAGCTGTACAGGACCTTGGTAAGGCCTCATTTGGAGTACTGTGTGCAGTTCTGGTCGCCTCATTATAGGAAGGATGTGGAAGCCTTGGAGAGGGTGCAGAGGAGATTTACCAGGATGTTGCCTGGAATGGAGAATAAGTCTTACGAGGAAAGGCTGAACATTCTAGGCCTCTTCTCATTAGAACGGAGAAGGATGAGGGGTGACATGATAGAGGTTTATAAGATGATCAGGGGAATAGATAGGGTAGACAGTCAGAAACTTTTTCCCCGGGTGGAGCAAAGCGTTACAAGGGGTCATAAATTTAAGGTGAAGGGTGGGAGATATAAGGGGGATGTCAGGGGAAGGTTCTTTACCCAGAGAGTGGTCGGGGCATGGAATGCCTTGCCTGGGGAAGTTGTTGAGTCAGAAACTTTAGGGACTTTCAAACGGCTTTTAGATAGGTATATGGATAAAGGAGAATGATGGGGTATAGATTAAATTGTCCTTGACAGAGGACAAAGGATCGGCACAACATCGTGGGCCGAAGGGCCTGTTCTGTGCTGTATTTTCTATGTTCTATGTTCTATGTTCTAAGAACTGGGAGAGGCAATATAATATAAAGGATACAGTTGTAAAGGGTGTGCAGGAGCTGAGGGTGCACAGGGTATAGATACACAAATCATTGGAGGGCAGGTTGGGAAAGTCGTTATAACGGCAGATTGGATCCAGGGCTTTATCAGTGAGAGCATAGGGTACAGAACCCAGGATGTTATGGTGAACATATATAGAACATTGTTTCAGCATCAACTGGGAGTATTGTGTTCAGTTCTGGGCACCACACTTTCGGAAGAATGTGCAGGCTTTAGAGAGGGTGCAGAAAAGATTTACTAGAATGGTTCCAGGGATGAGAGATTTCAGTTATGTGGATAGGTTAGAGAAGCTGGGACCGATCTCCTTAGAGAAGAGAAGATTGAGAGGAGATTTGATAGAAGTGTTCAAAGTCATGAGGGGGTCTCGGCAGAGGAAATAGAGAGAACTGTTCCCATTGGTGGAGGAGCCGAGAACCAGAGGACATGGAGTTAAGGTGAATGACAAAAGAACAAGTGGTGACGAGGCAAAATCTATTTCTGCAGCGAGAGGTTAGAATGTGTAAGGAACTGCCTGAGAGTGCGGTGGAGGCAGATTCAATCGTGGCTTTCAATAGGCAATCAGAATATTATCTGAAGATTAAACAATGGTGCAGGACTATGGAGAAATACTGGATAGTGTGTCGAACTGTGTGGCTCTTATAGAGGTAGCATGGACAGGAGGAGCTGAATATCCTCCATCTGTACTTTCGCCATTCTCTAGCGCTCTGATTCCAGGTGAGGTTGGGACCTGGGATCTTCCTGCTCTGTCTATGGCCCAGTTCACACTGGCTATGTACCTCTCATTGCGTGGGTCTAATTACTGCATCTCTGTCTTGCAGTTAGTTTGGGAATTCATGACTGAGCAGAAAGTCCTGTTCCTGTCCCAACATGAAACACCAGCAAGTTGGATGAGCGGCCGTATTGATGCAGGAGATTGAGGAGTCCAGCCTTCGATACACTCTGCAGTGAGGTAAGATCACCCCCTGATAACATACAATAGAGCAGGGGGCCAACTCAGCATCGGTATGGGATGGGTCATGGAGCTGGTCTGCTCTTTGAGCATAGAGCTCAAAACGACACAACACAGGAGGGAGATGGAGCCTGGGATCTTCCTGTTCACTGTTTGGGACAAAGGAACACAAGAGGTAAAAGCAGCTCACTCAACCCTGGCTGGGAATGGAGCCTGGGATTTTCCTCTTCACTGTGTGGGGCTGAGGACCATACCAGGTGAGAACCGCTTAGTCATCACAGGTGCAGAGAGTGCTCCAATGAAGACTCATGATCATTCCCTCAATATATAACTCAAAATGATTTAACAGGAGATTTATGGACAGTTTCCTGTTGTTCAGATGGTGATTGTTCTGCAGGTGATTTACATTCAGTCCTTTAATAATTGGATAGTGATTGTTCTGTTGGTGATTTGCGGTCAGTCCTTTAATAATTGGACAGTGATTGTTCTGTAGGTGATTTACGGTCAGTCCTTTAATAATTGGATAGTGATTGTTCTGTAGTTGATTTACTGTCAGTCCTTTAATAATTGGACAGTGATTGTTCTGTAGGTGATTTACGGTCAGTCCTTTAATAATTGGACAGTGATTGTTCTGTAGGTGATTTACTGTCAGTCCTTTAATAATTGGATAGTGATTGTTCTGTAGGTGATTTACGGTCATTCCTTTAATAATTGGACAGTGATTGTTCTGTCGGTGATTTACTGTCAGTCCTTTAATAATTGGATAGTGATTGTTCTGTAGGTGATTTACGGTCAGTCCTTTAATAATTGGACAGTGATTCTTCTGTAGGTGATTTACGGTCAATCCTTTAATAATTGGACAGTGATTATTCTGGCATCAGACTCCGGAAACATTTGAGGAATGTATGATGGCATTAATAGAGCTTTTGGGCCAACCATCAAGAAGATCACGCCCCTCATATCTAAAGCAGCGGACACAATCACTGACCAACGCAAGCAAATGGACCGCTGGGTGGAACACTACCTGGAACTGTACTCCAGGGAGAATGTTGTCACTGAGACTGCCCTCAATGCAGCCCAGCCTCTACCAGTCATGGATGAGCTGGACATACAGCCAACAAAATCAGAACTCAGTGATGCCATTGATTCTCTAGCCAGCGGAAAAGCCCCTGAAAAGGATGGCATTACCCCTGAAATAATCAAGATTGCTAAGCCTGCTATACTTTCAGCACTCTGCAAACTGCTTTGCCTTTGCTGGGACGAGGGTGCAGTACCACAGGACATGCTCGATGCCAATATCATCACTCTCTATCAAAACAAAGGCTACCAAGGTGACTGCAACAACTACCGTGGAATCTCCCTGCTCAGCTTAGTGGGGAAAGTCTTTGCTCGAGTCACTTTAAACAGGCTCCAGAAGCTGGCTGAGCAGGACTACCCTGAGGTTCAGTGTGGCTTTCGAGCCGATAGATCCACCATTGACCTGATGTTCTCCCTTCGCCAGCTACAGGAAAATTGCTGAGATCAACAGAGGCCCCACTACGTTGCTTTCATTGATCTCACCAAAGCCTTTGACCTCGTCAGCAGACGTGGTCTCTTCAGACTATTAGAAAAGATTGGATGTCCACCAAAGCTACGACATATCATCACCTTATTCCATGACGATATGAAAGGTACAATTCAGCATAGCGGCACCTCATCAGAGCCCTTTCCTATCCTGAGTGGCGTGAAACAGGGCTGTGTTCTCGGACCTACACTGTTTGGGATTTTCTTCTCCCTGCTGCTCTCACATGCGTTCAAGTCTTCAGAAGAAGGAATTTTCCTCCACACAAGATCAGGGGCAGGTTGTTCAACCTTGCCCGTCTAAGTGTCAAGTCCAAAGTATGGAAAGTCCTCATCAGGGAACTCCTCTTTGCTGACGATGCTGCTTTAACATCTCGCACTGAAGAGTGTCTGGAGAGTGTCACTGACAGGATTGCGGCTGCCTGCAATGAATTTGGCCTAACCATCAGCCTCAAGAAAAAGAATATCAATGGACTGGACATCAGAAATGCTCCATCCATCAATATCGGCGACCACACTCTGGAAGTGGTTCAATAGTTCACTTACCTCGGCTCTAATATCACCAGTTACCTGTCTCTCGATGCATAAATCAACAAGTGCGTGGCAAAGGCTTCCACTGTTATGTCCAGACTGGCCAAGAGAGTGTGGGAAAATGATGCACTGACACGGAACACAAAAGTCCGAGTGTATCAAGCCTGTGTCCTCAGTACCTTGCTCCATGGCAGCGAGGCCTGGACAATGTATGTCAGCCAAGAGCGATGTCTCAATTCATTCCATCTTTGCTGCCTCCGGAGAATCCTTGGCATCAGGTGACAGGACCTTATCTCCAACGCAGAAGTCCTCGAGGCAGCCAACATCCTCAGCAAATACACCCTACTGAGCCAGCGGCGCTTCAGATGGCTTGGCCATGTGAGCCGCCTGGAAGATGGCAGGATCCTCAAGTACACATTGTACAGAGAGCTCGCCACTGGTATCAGACCCACCGGCCGTCCATGTCTCCGCTTTAAAGACGTCTGCAAACGTAATATGAAGTCCTGTGACATTGATCACAAGTTGTGGGAGTCAGTTGCCAGCGTTCGCCAGAGCTGGCGGGCAGCCATAAAGATGGGGCTAAAGTGTGGCGAGTCGAAGAGACTTAGCAGTTGGCAGGAAAAATGACAGAAGCGCAAGGAGAGAGCCAACTGTGCAACAGCCCCGGCTACCAATTTTATCTGCAGCACCTGTGGAAGAGTCTGTCACTCTGGAATTGGCCTTTATAGCTACTCCAGGCTCTGCTCCACAAACGACTGACCACCTCCAGGCGCTTACCCATTGTCTCCCGAGACAAGGAGGCCAAAGAAGAAGAAAAAGATTGTGTTGTAGGTGATTTATGGTCAGTCCTTTCTTGTTTGGATTTACATTTCTCTGAAGAAGAATTGTGACCAGCCCTTATAATTTACATTGTTAAATATTTGTCCATTGGAAGGTTTTTTAAATGATAATTTCCCGAATGGTGCTTTCTGGACACTCCTTCATAACCTGTGATGGAGAATTCTCTCGAGTTACTTTATTGACAGTCCCTTATTTGTGGTGATGTGATTTCCATTTCCGTGATTTGTGAAATCTCTTTGAGCCACAGGTACACAGATGAGAATCTATTTCTGTATCTGTGTGTACCTGACACTGAGCTGACACTGTTCCAGTAGAAAGGGCTCTCCCTGCAGTCCCTAACTCAGATATAAATTATTATCCACTATTCAGCTTAATAAAGAATGAAGTTGGAATAAATTCTCATTTTGTGAGACATTATCTATATAAAGCAGGTCTTTTTTGAGAAGCTGGAACTTGTCTCCCACTGCAGGGAATTGAATTTTCATTATTGACCATGACCCATGCAGTTATACAGGTCAGTTTACCTGTCTCAGTGCCACCTCTTGGGGTTGTCCAATCGGACAGATTGATGTTTGAAGTGGCAGGGATTGCATTATTTGTTTGTTCTGTCTGTCCCTCCTTCATATTTCTATTTTAACATACTGCGTTCTATTGATACTGTTGTGTTTAACTAACTGTCAGTAATATGATGTTGTAAGGTGAGAGTCTCAGAACAGGAATCCTTTGTTTGCTAATCAGCTGTCCAATGAACCGATCACTGACTGCTCCACGACAACCTAAAAACCTAAAAACATCATTTCTCACAGAAAATGTGGTCAGATATTGTCGTTATATGGATTGAAAATGAGTTCTATCTCATTAATGCCAGAGACTCATATTTATTCAGATCAGCAAAAGCCCTTTCTGCCCTTCATGTCTGTGCCGGCAATCAAGCACCTATCTATTCAAATCCCATTTTTCAGCACTTGGCCCGTACCCTTGTCTGCTATGGCGTTTCAAATGCTCATCTAAATACTACTTAAATGTTGTGAGTGTTCCTGCCACTACCACCCCTTCAGACAGTGTGTTCAAGATTCCAACGAGCCACTGAGTGAAAAAAACAGTTTCCTCAAATGTCCTCTGTATCTCTTGCGCCTTACCTTAAATCTATGCTCCCTGGTTATTGATCCCTCAGCTAAGGGGAAAAGTTTCTTCCTATCTATCCTATCAATGCCCCTCTTAATTTTGTATACCTCAATCAGGTCCCCCCTCAGCCTTCTCTGCTCTAAGGAAAATAACCCTAGCCTTTTCAGTCTCTCTTCATCGCTGAAATGTTCCAGTCCAGGCAACATCCTGGTGAATCTCCTCTGCACCTTCTCCAGTGCAATCACATCCTTCCGACAGTGTGGTGACCAGAACCGTACACAGTCCTCCAGCTGTGGCCCAACTAGTATTTTATACAGCTCCATCATAACATCCCTGCTCTTATATTCTGTGCCTCAGCTATTAAAAGCAAGTATCTCATATGCCTTCCTAGCCACCTTATCTACCTGCACTGCTGCCTTCAATGATCTGTGGCCAAGTACACAAAGGTCCCTCTGACCCTCTGTATTTCCAAGGGTCCTACCATCCATTGTATATTCGCTTGCCTTCTCAGTCCTCCCAAAATGCATCACCGTGCAATTCTCAGGATTAAATTCCGTTTGCCTCAGCTCCGACCATCTTACCAGCCCATCTATATCGTCCTGTAATCTAAAGATTTCCTCCTCACTACACCACTCAGTTTTCTCTCATCTGTGAACTTACTGATCATGCCTCCGATCCATGTGGTACATTATTGGTCACAGGCTTCCACTCTCAAAAACAACCCTCGACCATCACCCTCTGCCTCTTTCCACTAAGCCAATTTTGGATCCAATTTTAAATTCTAATAAACAAGTGAGTGACTAGTTCTGAACAGTCTGTAACTGTGTTAAGATTTTTTGCACGATATCACTGTTTCTCTCCGGCTGTCTGAGCATTCAGCTGCTTTGTTCTGAGTTCTTAATCTGAGTCAGTTTATACATATTGTGTTAGGTGCTCATGATGTACAGGCCAAGAATGGAGCCTTAGATCGTCCTGTGCTCTGTGCGGTACTCAGTACCATACTCTGTGAGATGAGTTCACTCTGCACATGCTGGGATCTTCCTGAGCACTGTGTATGGAACTCAGTATCACACTGGGTGAGATCAGTTCACTCTGCAAAGGCCAGGAATGGAGCCTGGGATCTTCCTGTGCTCTGTATGGCACTCGGTAACAGACTGGGTACATATCATTATTTATATCTATCTAATTCCCGCCGCTCTCTTCTGCAATCAGTCTGAGTGTACCTGAGTGAGCAGATTGATCTTCCCCATTCCGATATCTCACACATTGAAGATGGCCGACACACTAACACTGATACTGGAGATGGATAAATCAAGTCTTCATGAGGTAAAATCACCCACAGTGAACAGAAGGTAGAGTAGGGAGTAACACAGCACAGGCCAGCCTGGGAGTACCTGAGTGAGCAGATAGATCTGCCCCATTCCCATATCACACACACTGTGGGAATTGACAGGCATTTCTGTGGCAGCAAATGACACTCCAGGATTGTATGTTGCCTCCCTGGTGCTAGGGTCAAGGATGTCACGGAGGTCATTCTGAAGGAAGAGGGTCAATAGTCAGAGATCGTGGTACACATTGGTATCAATGACATGGGTAGAAAGAAGGGTGAGGTCCTGCAACAAGAACTTAGGGAGCGACGTAGCAGATTAAAAAGCAGGACCTCTAAGATTGTAATCTCTCGATTACTCCTGGTGCCACGTGCTAGTGAGTATAGGAATAGGAGGATAGAGCAGATGAAAGCGTGGCTGAGGAGCTGGTGCAGGAGCGAGGTCTTTAGCTTCCTGGATCACTCGGACTGGTTTGGCAAACGTCGGTCCGGTACAAGTTGGACGGGTTGCGTCCGAACCAGAACGGGACCAACTTCCCTGCTGGGAGGTTTGCTACGGCTTTTTTTTGATGCGGTGGTGGGTGGGAGGGGTTAACCGAATTTGGCAAGGGGGTGGGATACAGAGTGGAGGTACAGTCGAGGGTGATGTGGAACAGAACGTTAGTCTACCTGGAAGGCAGAGCAAATATAGACCTGGTAAGGCACATTGAAAAATGCGAGGTTGGATTGTATCTATTTCAATGACAGGAGTCTTACTAGTAAGGCAGATGAATTGAGGGCGTTGATTAGCACATGGCATTATGATATTATTACTATCACAGAGACATGGTTGAGGGAGGGGTAGGACTGGCAGCTCAATATTCCAAGGTATAGAATCTTCAGGCACGACAGGGGAGGGGGTAAAAGACGAGGTGGCATTGCCCTGTTGATCAAGGAGTCAATTACTGCAGTAAGGAGGGATGATATCTTAGAAGGTTCCTCAAATGAGGCCATATGGGTGGAACTTAAAAACAAAAAGGGGGCAATCACTTAGCTGGGAGTGTATTACAGGCTGCCAAACAGTCAGGGAGAGATAGAGGTGCAGATATGTAGGCAAATCTCAGAGATGTGTAAAAATAATAGGGTAATAGTCGTCGGGGATTTCAACTTCCCCAGTATCAACTGGGATAGTCTTAGTGCAAAAGGCTTAAAGGGGGAGGAATTCTTAAAATGCATACAGGAGAGCTTTTTGAGCCAGTGCATCAGACGTCCTGCAAGAGAAGGGGCAGTACTGGACCTAACACTGGGGAATGAAACTGGACAAGTGGTAAAAGTGTAAGTGGGGGAGCATTTCGGGGATTGTGACCATAACTCTAAGATTTAAGGTAGTTATGGATATGGACAAAGATAGACCAAAAATAAAGGGACTGGATTGAGGAAGGCCGATTTTAAAATGATTAAACAGGATGGGGACAAAATGGACTGGGAGCAGCTATTGTAGGAAACTTACCTTTTGTTTCAGCAGCTTTTTTTTTGAAGTAGCGATAGTGCGAGCGAGGTGGCAGCTGGGAAGGTGAGTTTCAGTTTAAATTATCTTACCTTTTGTTTCGGCAGCTTTTGTTTTGAAGCTGCAATTGTGCGAGCGAGGTGGCAGCTGGGAAGGTGAGTTTCAGTTTAAATTATCTTACCTTTTGTTTCGGCAGCTTTTGTTTTGAAGCAGCAATTGTGCGAGCGAGGTGGCAGCTGGGAAGGCGAGTTACAGTTTAAATTAACTTACCTTTCGTTTCGGCGTACACGGGGACTGCTGGGTAAGTAAACCTATATATTCGGGCAATGGTTTGGTAAGGTAAGGTTTTCCTTTTTTTAAAACATTCTCTGTTGTTAATTAAGTGTGGAGGGGATGGAAGCTAGGGCAGTTGCATGCCCCTCTTGCAGGATGAGGGAGGTAAGGATCACCACTTGTGTCCCTGCTGACTTCACCTGTGTGAAGTGCACCCAACTCGAGCTCCTCGCAGTCCGCGATAGGGAACCGGAGCTGGAGCTGGATGAAGTTCAGATCATTCAGGATGCTGAGAGGGTGATAGCGAGCAGTTAAAGGGAAGTAGTGACACATAAGTTACAGGTAAAAGGTAGCTGGGTGACCGGCAGGGAAAAGGAATAGGCGCACCGTGCAGGGATCCCCTGTGGCCTTGCCCCTCAATAATATGTATACCGTTTTGTATACGGGTGGGGGGGACGACCTACCAGAGGAAAACCACAGTGGCCAGGTCTCTGGCACTGAGCCTGGCTCAGTGGCTCAGAAGGGAAGGGGAGAATAGGAGAGCAATAGTGATAGGATATTCAATGGTTAGAGGAACAGACAGGAGATTCTGTGGTCGCGAACGAGACACCCGGATGGTATGTTGCCTCCCGGGTGCCAGGATCAGGGATGTCTCGGATCGAGTATACAGGATTCTTAAGGGAGGCTGAGCTACCAGAGGTCGTGGTACACATCGGTACCAATGACATAGCTAGGAAAAGGGACGGGGGCTGAAAAGCAAATATAGGGAGTTATGTTGTAAACTGAAAGGCAGGACGAGCAGAGTAGTAATCTCAGGATTGTTACCTGTGCCACTTGCTAGTGAGGCTAGAAACAGGGGGCGAGTGCAGCTGAATGCGTGGCTACCGAACTGGTGTAGGAGGGAGGGATTCAGATATGTGGATCATTGGGATACCTTCTGGGGAAGGTGGGACCTGTACGAGAAGGATGGGTTGCATCTGAACTGGAGGGGCACCAATATCCAGGGCGGGAGGTTTGCTAGAGCTCTTCGGGAGGGATTAAACTAATTTTGGCAGGGGGATGGGAACTGGAGCTACGGATCAGTGGATGGGGTAGCTGTTGAACAGGCAGATACCGAGTGCACAGAGTCTGTGAGGAAGGTTACACAATTCTCACGACAAAGTTGCAGCCAGTATGATGGGTTGAAGTGTGTCGATTTTAACGCAAGAAGTGTCAGGAATAAGGGTGATGAATTTAGAGCATGGATCAATACTTGAAGCTACGATGTTGTGGCCATTACGGAGACTTGGATATCACAGGGGCAGGAATGGATGTTGGGTGTTCCGGGGTTTAGATGTATCAAAATGAATAGGGAGGGAGGTGAAAGAGGTGGGGGAGTGGAATTGCTAATCAGTGATAGTATCACAGCTGCAGAAAGGGAGGTCGTCGAGGAGGGTTTGTCTACTGAGTCATTATGGGTGGAAGTCAGAATCAGGAAAGGAGCAGTCACTTTGTTGGGAGTTTTCTATAGACCCCCAAATAGCAACAGAGACACGGAGGAACAGATTGGGAGGCAGATTTTGGAAAGGTGCAGAAGTAACAGGGTTGTTGTCATAGGTGACTTCAACTTCCCTAATATTGATTGGAACCTCCTTAGTGCAAAATGTTTGGATGGAGCAGTTTTTGTCAGGTGTGTCCAGGAAGGTTTCCTGAATCAATATTTAGATAGGCCGACTAGAGCGGAGGCTATGTTGGACTTGGAGCATGGCAACGAGCCAGGCCAGGTGGCAGATCTCTCGGTGGAAGAGCATTTCGGTGATAGTGATCACAACTCCCTGACATTTGCTATAGTCATGGAGAGGGACAGGAGCAGACGGGATGGAAAAATATTTAATTGGGGGAGGGGGAATTACAATGCTATTAGGTAGGAACTGGGGAGCATAAACTGGGAACAGATGTTCTCAGGAAAATGCACGACAGAAATGTGGAGGTTGTTTAGGAAGCACTTGCTGCGACTTCTGGAAACGTTTGTCCCGATGTGGCAAGGAAGGGATGGTAGGTTGAAGGAACCTTGGATGACAACAGATGTGGAACAATTAGTCAAGAGGAAGAAGGAATCTTACTTAAGGTTGAGGAAGCAAGGATCAGACAGGGCTCTTGAGGGTTACAAGGTAGCCAGGAAAGAACTGAAGAATGGACTTGGGAGAGCGAGAAGGTGACATGAAAAAGTCTTGGCGGGTAGGATTGAGGAAAATCCCAAGGCGTTCTACACTTATGTACGGAGCAAGAGGATGGCCAGAGTGAGGGTAGGGCTGATCAGGGATAGTGGAGGGAACATGTGCCTGGAGTCGGAGGAGGTAGGGGAGGTCCTAAATGAATACTTGCTTCAGTATTCACTAGTGAGAGGGACCTGGTCGTTTGTGAGGACATCGTGGAACAGGCGGATATGCTCGAACAGGTTGAGGTTAAGAGGGAGGAGGTACTGGAAATTTTGAATGATATGAGGACAGATAAGTCCCCGGGGCCAGACGGGATATACCCAAGGATATTACGGGAAGCGAGGGAAGAGATTGCTGCACCTTTGGCGATGTTCTTTGCTTCTTCACTGTCCACTGGAGTAGTCCCGGATAATTGGAGGGTGGCAAATGTTGTTCCCTTGTTCAAGAAAGGGAATAGGGATAACCCTGGGAATTATAGACCAGTCAGTCTTACGCCGGTAGTGGGCACATTATTGGAGAGGATTCTGAGAGACAGGATTTATGATTATTTGGAAAAGCATGGTTTAATTAGAGACAGTCAGCATGGCTTTGTGAGGGGCAGGTCATGCCTCACAAGCCTTATTGAATTCTTTGAAGATGTGCCAAAACGCATTGATGAAGGAAGAGCAGTGGATGTGGTGAATATGGATTTTAGCAAGGCGTTTGATTAAGTTCCCCATGGTAGGCTCATTCAGAAAGTAAGGAGGCATGAGATACAGGGAAAGCTGGCTGTCTGGATACAAAATTGACTGGCCCATAGAAGTCAGAGGATGGTAGTAGAAGGAAAGTATTCCGCATGGAGCTCGGTGACCAGTGGTGTTCCACAAGGATCTGTTCTGGGACCTCTGCTCTTTGTGATTTTTATAAATGACTTGGATGAGGAAGTGGAAGGCTGGGTTAGCAAGTTTGCCGATGGCAGGATGATTGCTGGAGTTGTGGATAGTGTGGAAGGCTGTTGCAGGTTGCAACGGGACATTGACAGGATGCAGAGCTGGGCTGAGAAGTGGAAGATGGAGTTCAACCTGGAAAAGTTTGAAGTGATTCATTTTGGAAGGTCGAATTTCAATGCAGAATACAGGCTCAAAGACATGATTCTTGGTAGTGTGGAGGAACAGAGGGATCTTGGGGTCCATGTCCATAGAGCGCTCAAAGTTGCCACCCAAGTTCATTGGGTTGTTAAGAAGGCGTATGGTGTGTTGGTTTTCATTAACGGGGGATTGAGTGTAAGAGCCGCGAGGTTATGCTGCAGCTCTATAAGGCCCTGGTTCAACCACACTTAAAATATTGTGTTCAGATCTGGTCACCTCATTATAGGAATGATGTGGAAGCTTTAGAGAGGGTGCAGAGGAGATTTACCAGGATGCCGCCTGGACTGGAGGGTATGTCTGACGAAAAAAGGTTGAGTGAGCTCGGGTTTTTCTAATTGGAGTGAAGAAGGATGAGAGGTGACTTGATAGAGGGGTACAAGATGATGAGTGGCATAGATAGAGTGGATAGTCAAAGACTTTTTCCCAGGGCGGAAAGGGCTATCACAAGGGGGCATAATTTTATGGTGACTGGAGGACGGTTTCGGGGAGATGTCAGAGGTAGGTTCTTTACACAGAGAGTGGTGGGTGTGTGGAATGCGCTGCTAGCGGTGGTAGTAGAAGCAGATACATTAGGGACATTTAAGTGACTCTTGGATAGGTACATGGATGATAGTAGAATGAAGGGTAGGTAGGTAGTTTGATCTTAGAGTAGGTTAAAGGTTTGCCAAAACATCGTGGGCCGAAGGGCCTGTACTGTGCTGTACTCTTCTATGTTCTATGAAAGTCGACATCAGATCAGTGGGAGTCTTTCAAAGAGGAAATAGTGAGTGTTCAGAGTCAACATGTACCCGTAAAGGTGAAGGGTAGCACTAATAGGCCCCGGGAACCCTGAATTTTAAGGGATATAGAGGATTAGATCAGGAAAAAATAGGAGGCTGAAGGCAGATTCAGAGTGCTGATAACAGCAGAGGCACTGGAGGAGTATAGAAAGTGCTGGAGGGTACTTCAAAAAGTAATTCGGAGAGAAGGGAGGGGACATGAAAAAACACTGGCAGGCAAGATAAAGGAAAATCCAAAGATGTTTTATCAGTATGTCAAGGGCAAGAAGATAACCAGGGAAAGATTAGATCCCATGAGGGAACCAAAGTGGCAATCTGTTTGTGGAACTGGAGGACATAGCTGAGGTTTTACATTATTACTTTTCATCTGTGTTCACTATGGAGAAGGACTATGTCGGTGTAGAGATTGCGGAGTGGGATTGTGATATACTT
Organism: Heterodontus francisci; assembly: GCF_036365525.1. NCBI lineage: Eukaryota > Metazoa > Chordata > Chondrichthyes > Heterodontiformes > Heterodontidae > Heterodontus > Heterodontus francisci. Next base: position 358,383 of record NW_027142086.1, on the reverse strand, counting down.
GAACATATTAGCATTGAAAGGGATTAAGTATTCGCTGTTTTCGCGGGCTTAAAAGTGGATAAATCCCCAGGCTCAGATGAAATGTATCCCAGGCTATTATATGAGGCAAGGGAGGTGATAGCAGGGCTTCCGACACAAATTTGCAAACCCTCTTTGGCCACAGGAGAGGTACCAGTTGACTGGACGGCAGCGAATGTGGTACCATTATTTAAGAAGGGTAGCAGGGATAAACTAGGTAAATACAGGTTAGTGAGTCTAACATCAGTGGTTGAGGAACGATTGGAAAAGAAACTGAGGGACAGATGTTCTCCCCACGAGGAGAGGCAGGGATTAATCAGGGATAGTCACTATGGATTTGTCAGGGTGGAGATCGTGTCTGACTAACTTGATATGAATTTTTCGAGGAGGTGACCAGATGTGTAGATGAGGGCACAGCAGTTGATGTAGTCTACATGGACCTCAGTAAGGCTTTTGATAAGGTCCCACATGGGAGGTTGGTTAAGAAGGTAAGAGCCCATGGGATCCAGGGCAATTTGGCATATTAAATCCAAAAATGGCTTTGTGGCAGGAGGCAGAGGGTAATGGGCGAGGGTTGTTTGTGCGATTGGAGGCCTGTGACCGGTGGTGTTCCACAAGGATCGGTGCTGGGACCCTTGCTGCTTGTAGTGCACATTAATATTTTGGACGTGAATATATGAGGTATCATCAGTAAGTTCGCAGATGACACGAAAATGAGTGGTGTCAATAGTGAGGAGGAAAGCGTTAGATTAAAGTACAATGTAGATGGGCTGGTAAGATGGGCGGAGCAGTGGGAAATGTAATGTAATCTTGCGAAGTGTGAGGTGATGCATTTTGGGAGGACTAACAAGGCAAGGGAATATACAATGGATGGTAGGACCCTAGAAAGTGCTGACGGTCAGAGGAGATTCACCAGGATGTTGCATCGCTGAAACATTTCAGCGATGAAGGGAGACTGAAAAGGCTGGGATGTTTTCTGTGAAGCAGAAAACTCTGAGAGGGGACATGATTGAGGAAAACCAAATTATGAGGGGATTTGATAGGTTAGATGGGCAGAAACAGTTTCCCTTCTCCGAGGGTTCAATAACCAGGGGGCATAGATTTAAGGTAAGGGGCCGGAGGTTTAAAGGGGGTGAGGAATATATTTTTCTCCCAGAGGGTGGTTGGAATCTGGAATACACTGCCTGAAGGTGTGGTAGAATCAGGAACCCTAACAACATTTAAATATTTCGATGAGCACTTGAAACGCCATAGTATACAAGGCTACAGGCCATGTGCTGGAAAAATGGGATTAGAATGGAAAGGTGCTGTTAGCCAGCACAGACATGATGGGCCGAAAGGCCTGTTTCTGTGCTGTATAACTCTCACTCTATGACATTGAAGACACACTGACGTTGATACTTGAGAAGGATAAATCGAGTCTTCCTCCACACCACAGTGAGGTAAAATCACCCACTGTGAACAGAGGGTAGAGTAGGGAGAAACACAGCACAGGCTGGGGATGCAGCTTGGGATCTTCCTGTGCTCGTTGGGCGGGGCTCAGTGCCAGACTGGTTGAGAACAGCTCACTCATCAGAGGCTGTGGATGGAGTCTGGGATCTCCCTGTCCTCTGTATTGGGCTCAGTACCATACCATGTGGTTAACCCTCATTGAGTGGTTCTAATTACTGCCACTCTCTCTCTTGCAGTGGGTCTGGGAGGTCCTGACTGACCACAATGTCCTGATCCTTTCCCCACATCACACACACTCAAGTTGGATGAGCTGCTGGTGGTGATGCAGGAGATGGAGAACACAAGCCTTCCATCCACTCGACAGTGAGGTAAGATCATACACTGATAACGACTGGTACAACAGGGTGTTAGCTCAGCAGAGGCCAGGAATGGGGCCTGGGATCTTCCTGTGCTCTAAGAATGGGGATCAGTACCACATTATGTGAGAGCAGCTCACTTAGGTCAGGCCGGGGATGGAGCCCGGGATCTTCCTGTGCTCTGTGTCTGGTATTCAGTGCCACACTTTCTCAGAATAGTTCACAGCACAGGCTGGAGATGGAGCCTGGGATATTCCTGTCCTCACTCAGCACAGGCTGCGGATGGATGCTGGGATCTTCCTGCGCTCTGTATACATTTCCCGTACATCTTGTGTCTTTGAACACATTTACATGAAGTGTGGTCAGCTGGATAAGCTCGAGCTGTACGTTTCAGGAAGGGTTATTGAGGGCAATGTGTTTGATGTGGTGTATCTGGATTCCCAAAACGTGTTTGGTTCAGTGACATGTAATAGAGTTACCAGCAAAACTGCAGCCCATGGAATAAAAAGGAGAAAAACAGAAAGGATAGGAAATGGGCTGAGTGTGAGGAAACAGAGTGTTGTGATGAACTGTTATTATTTAGACTGGAGGAAGATATATAGTGCAGTTCCCCAGGTACTGATGTTAGGATGAGTTATTAATGATCCAGGCAGGACATATTGTTAATTTTCAGACATGACACAAAACTTGGAATTATTGTGAACTGTGAAGAGGATAGTGAGAGTCTTCAGGAGGATATAGACAGGCTGGTTGGAGGAACAGACACGTGACAGATGAAATTTCATACAGAGAAATGTGAGGTGATACCAATGATGGAGAATTCTCTCGAGTTACTCTGAGGACAGTGTCTTATTTGTGGTGTGATTTCCATTTCTGTGATTTGTGGAATCTCTTTGAGCCACAGGTACACAGATGAGAATCTATTTCTGTATCTGTGTGTACCTGACAGTGAGCTGACACTGTTACAGTAGAAAGGGCTCTCCCTGCAGTCACTAACTCAGATATAAATTATTATCCACTATTCAGCTTAATAAAGAATGAGGTTGGATTAAGTTCTATTTTGTGAGACATTATCTTTAAAAAGCAAGTTTTTCTGAGAAGCAGGAACTTGTTTCCCACTGCAGTGAATTGAATTTTCATTATTGACCCTGAGCAAAGCAGTTAAACAGGTCAGTTTACCTGTCTCAGTGTCACCAATGTCTCAGGGTTGTCCATTCAGACAGTTTGATGTTTGAAGTGACAGGAATTGCATTATTTGTTTGTTCTGTGTGTCCCTCCTTCATATTTCTATTTTAATATACCATGTTCTATTGATACTGTTGTGTTTATCTGACTGTCAGTAATATGATGTTGTAAGGTGAGAGTCTCAGAGCAGGAATCCTTGGTTTGTAAATCAGGTGTCCAATGAACCGATCAGTGACTGCTCCACGGCAAACTAAAATCATCCTTTCTCACGGAAAATGTGGTCAGATTTTGTAGTTATATGGGTTGAAAATGAATTCTACCTTATTAATGTCGAGAGTGATAGAGTTGTTCAGCTCAGAAGCAGCGCTTTCGGCCCATTGTGTCTGTGCCAGCCATCAAGCACCTATCTATTCTAATCCCATTTTCCAGCACTTGGCCTGTAGCCTTGTATACTATGACATTTCAGGTGCTCTTCTAAATACTTCTTAAATGTTGAGTATTCTGGCCTCGACCACCTCTTCAGGCAGTGTGTTCCAGATTGCAACCACCATCTGGGTGAAAACACTTTGTCTCAAATCTCCTCTGTATCTCCTGCCACGAACCTTAAATCGATGTCCGCTGGTTATTGACACCTCCACTATGGGAAAATGTTTCTTCCTATCCTTCCTATCAATGCCCCTCATATACCTCAATCATGTCCCCGCTCAGGCTTCTCTGCTGGAAGGAAAACAACCCTAGCTTATCCCGTCTGTCTACATAACAGAAATGCTCCAGGCCAGGCAACATCCTGGTGAATCTCATCTGCACCTTCTCTAATTCAGTCGATACTGTCGGATGGGTGTGATTGCACTGGAGAGGGTGCAGAGGAGATTCACCAGGAGGTTGCCTTAGCTGGAACATTTCAGCTATGAAGAGAGCCTGAAAAGGCTTGGGTTGTTTACCTTAGTGTGCAGAAGACTGAGTGGGAGCATGATTGGGGTATACAAAATTCTGAGAGTCACTGACAGGATAGACAGGAAGAAATATTTTCCCTTATCAGAGGGGTCAATAACCAGGTGGCATAGATTTAAGGTAAGGGGCAGGAGGTTTAAAGGGGATTTGAGGAAAACATGTTTTAACCCAGAGGGTGGTTGGAATCTGCAACGAACTGCCAGAAGGTGGTACAGGAAGAAACATTCACATTTAAGTATTTAGATGACCACTTGAAACGCCATAGCATACAAGGCTACGACCAAATGCTGGAAAATGGGATAAGAATAGATAGGTGCCTAATGGCCGACATAGACACGATGGGCCGAAGGGCCTGTTTCTGTGCTGTATAACTCAGACTCTATGACATTGAAGACACACCGACAGTGATCCAGGAGATGGATAAATCGAGTCTTCATAGACACCACAGTGAGGTAAAATCACCCACCGTGAACAGAGCGCAGAGTGGGGAGAAACACAGCACAGACTGGGCATGGAGCCTGGGATCTTCCTGTGCTCTGTTTGGAGCTCAGTACCAGACTGGGTACATACCTTTAATTATATCGATCTAATTCCCACCTCTCTCTCTTGCAGTCAGTCTGTGTGTGTACCTGAGTGAACAGATTGTTTTGCCCCATTCCATTATCGCCCACATTGAAGATGGCCAACACACTGACAGTGATACAGGAGATGGGTAAATTGAGTCTTCATACACACCACAGTGAGGTAAAAACACCCACAGTGAACAGAGGATCCAGTGGGGGGAAGTACAGCACAGGCTGGGGATGGATCCTGGCATCTTCCTGCTCTGTGTGTGACCCAGTATCACACTAGTCATGTACCTCTCATTGTGTGGGTCGAATTGCTGCCTCTCTGTCTTGCATTTAGTTTGGGAATTCCTGTCTGAGCAGAATGTCCTGTTCCTGTCCCCACATGAAGAAGCAGCAAGTTGGATGAGCGGCTGTATTGATGCAGAAGAATGAGGAGTCCAGCCTTTGATACACTCTGCAGTTAGGTAAGATCACCCCCTGATAACATACAATAGAGCAGGGGGCCAACTCAGAATCGGTATGGGATGGGTTATGGAGCTTGTAAGCACATAAAGAATAGAGCTCAGTATTACACAACACAGGAGGGAGAAGGAGCCTGGACCTTCCTGTTCACTATGTGGGGTACAGTACCATACCAGGTGAGAACCACTCAGTCATCACAGGTGCTGTGACTGCACCAATGAAGATTCATGATCATTCCCTTAATCTATAACTCAAAATTGTTTCACAGGAGATTTATGGACTGTTTCCGGTTCTTCAGATAGTGATTGTTCTGTAGGTGATTTACGGTCAGTCCTTTAATAATTGGACAGTGATTGTTCTGTAGGTGATTTACGGTCAGTCCTTTAATAACTGGACAGTGATTGTTCTGCAGGTGATTTACGGTCAGTCCTTTAATAATTGGACAGTGATTGTTCTGTAGGTGATTTACGGTCAGTCCTTTAATAATTGTATAGTGATTGTTCTGCAGGTGATATACGGTCAGTCCTTTAATAATTGTATAGTGATTGTTCTGTAGGTGATTTACGGTCAGACCTTTAATAATTTGACAGTGATTGTTCTGTAGGTGATTTACGGTCAGTCCTTTAATAATTGGATAGTGATTGTTCTGTGGGTGATTTACGGTCAGTCCTTTAATAATTGGATAGTGATTGTTCTGTGGGTGATTTACGGTCAGTCCTTTAATAATTTGACAGTGATTGTTCTGTAGTGATATACGGTCAGTTCTTTAATAATTGTATAATGATTGTTCTGTAGGTGATTTACGGTCAGTCCTTTAATAATTGGATAGTGATTGTTCTGTAGGTGATTTACGGTCAGTCCTTTAATAATTGGACAGTGATTGTTCTGTAGGTGATTTACGGTCAGTCCTTTAATAATTGGATAGTGATTGTTCTGTGGGTGATTTACGGTCAGTCCTTTAATAATTTGACAGTGATTGTTCTGTAGTGATATACGGTCAGTTCTTTAATAATTGTATAATGATTGTTCTGTAGGTGATTTACGGTCAGTCCTTTAATAATTGGATAGTGATTGTTCTGTAGGTGATTTACGGTCAGTCCTTTAATAATTGGACAGTGATTGTTCAGTAGGTGATTTACGGTCAGTCCTTTAATAATTGGACAGTGATTGTTCTGGAGGTGATTTACAGTCAGTCCTTTAATAATTGGACAGTGATTGTTCTGTAGGTGATTTACGGTCAGTCCTTTAATAATTGGACAGTGATTGTTCGGTGGGTGATTTAAGGTCATTCCTTTAATAATTGGACAGTGATTGTTCTGTAGGTGATTTACGGTCAGTCCTTTAGTAATTGGACAGTGATTGTTCTGTAGGTGATTTAAGGTCATTCCTTTAATAATTGGACAGTGATTGTTCTGTAGGTGATTTACGGTCAGTCCTTTAGTACTTGGACAGTGATTGTTCTGTAGGTGATTTACGGTCAGTCCTTTAATAATTGGATAGTGATTTTTCTGTCGGTGATTTATGGTCAGTCCTTTAATAATTGGATAGTAATTGTTCTCTCGGTGATTTACGGTCAGTCCTTTAATAATTGGACAGTGATTGTTCTGTAGGTGATTGACGGTCAGTCGTTTAATAATTGGACAGTGATTGTTCTGTAGGTGATTTACGGTCAGTCCTTTAATAATTTGACAGTGATTGTTCTGTCAGTGATTTACGGTCAGTCCTTTAATAATTGGACAGTGATTGTTCTGTAGGTGATTTAAGGTCATTCCTTTAATAATTGGACAGTGATTGTTCTGTAGGTGATTTACGGTCAGTCCTTTAATAATTGGATAGTGATTTTTCTGTCGGTGATTTATGGTCAGTCCTTTAATAATTGGATAGTAATTGTTCTCTCGGTGATTTACGGTCAGTCCTTTAATAATTGGACAGTGATTGTTCTGTAGGTGATTGACGGTCAGTCGTTTAATAATTGGACAGTGATTGTTCTGTAGGTGATTTACGGTCAGTCCTTTAATAATTTGACAGTGATTGTTCTGTCAGTGATTTACGGTCAGTCCTTTAATAATTGGACAGTGATTGTTCTGTAGGTGATTTACGGTCAGTCCTTTAATAATTGGATAGTGATTGTTCTGTGGGTGATTTACGGTCAGTCCTTTAATAATTGGACAGTGATTGTTCTGTGGGTGATTTACGGTCAGTCCTTTAATAATTGGATAGTGATTGTTCTGTAGGTGATTTACGGTCAGTTCTTTAATAATTTGACAGTGATTGTTCTGTAGGTGATTTACGGTCAGTCCTTTAATAATTGTATAATGATTGTTCTGTAGGTGATTTACGGTCACTCCTTTAATAATTGGATAGTGATTGTTCTGTCGGTGATTTACGGTCAGTCCTTTAATAATTGGATAGTGATTGTTCTGTAGGTGATTTACGGTCAGTCCTTTAATAATTGGACAGTGATTGTTCGGTAGGTGATTTACGGTCAGTCCTTTAATAATTGGATAGTGATTGTTCTGTAGGTGATTTACGGTCAGTCCTTTAATAATTTGACAGTGATTGTTCTGTAGTGATTTACGGTCAGTCCTTTTATAAGTGCATAATGATTGTTCTGTAGGTGATTTACGGTCAGTCCTTTAATAATTGGATAGTGATTGTTCTGTAGGTGATTTACGGTCAGTCCTTTAATAATTGGACAGTGATTGTTCAGTAGGTGATTTACGGTCAGTCCTTTAATAATTGGACAGTGATTGTTCTGGAGGTGATTTACAGTCAGTCCTTTAATAATTGGACAGTGATTGTTCTGTAGGTGATTTACGGTCAGTCCTTTAATAATTGGACAGTGATTGTTCGGTAGGTGATTTACGGTCAGTCATTTAATAATTGGACAGTGATTGTTCTGTCGGTGATTTATGGTCAGTACTTTAATAATTGGATAGTGATTGTTCTGTAGGTGATTTACGGTCAGTCCTTTAATAATTGGACAGTGATTGTTCGGTAGGTGATTTACGGTCAGTCCTTTAATAATTGGACAGTGATTGTTCGGTAGGTGATTTACGGCCAGTCATTTAATAATTGGTCAGTGATTGTTCTGTCGGTGATTTATGGTCAGTACTTTAATAATTGGACAGTGATTATTCGGTAGGTGATTTCCGGTCAGTCCTTTTGTAATTGGACAGTGATTGTTCTGCAGGTGAATTACGGTCAGTCCTTTAATAATTGGACAGTGATTGTTCTGTAGGTGATTTACGGTCAGTCCTTTAATAATTGGACAGTGATTGTTCTGTAGATGATTTACGGTCATTCCTTTAATAATTGGACAGTGATTGTTCTGTCTGTGATTTATGGTCAGTCCTTTAATAATTGGACAGTGATTGTTCTGTCGGTGATTTAAGGTCAGTCGTTTAATGATTGGACAGTGATTGTTCTGGAGGTGATTTACGGTCAGTCTTTAACTAATTTGACAGTGATTGTTCTGTCAATGATTTACGGTCAGTACTTTAATAATTGGACAGTGATTGTTCTGTAGGTGAATTACGGTCAGTCCTTTAATAATTGGATTGTTATTGTTCTGTAGGTGATTTAAGGTCATTCCTTTAATAATTGGACAGTGATTGTTCTGTAGGTGATTTACGGTCAGTCCTTTAGTAATTGGACAGTGATTGTTCTGTAGGTGATTTAAGGTCATTCCCTTAATAATTGGACAGTGATTGTTCTGTAGGTGATTTACGGTCAGTCCTTTAGTAATTGGACAGTGATTGTTCTGTAGGTGATTTACGGTCAGTCCTTTAATAATTGGATAGTGATTTTTCTGTCGGTGATTTACGGTCAGTCCTTTAATAATTGGATAGTAATTGTTCTCTCGGTGATTTACGGTCAGTCCTTTAATAATTGGACAGTGATTGTTCTGTCGGTGATTTACGGTCAGTCGTTTAATAATTGGACAGTGATTGTTCTGTAGGTGATTTACGGTCAGTCCTTTAATAATTGGACAGTGATTGTTCTGTCGGTGATTTACGGTCAGTCCTTTAATAATTGGACAGTGATTGTTCAGTAGGTGATTTACGGTCAGTCCTTTAATAATTGGATAGTGATTGTTCTGTGGGTGATTTACGGTCAGTCCTTTAATAATTGGACAGTGATTGTTCTGTGGGTGAATTACGGTCAGTCCTTTAATAATTGGATAGTGATTGTTCTGTAGGTGATTTACGGTCAGTCCTTTAATAATTTGACAGTGATTGTTCTGTAGGTGATTTACGGTCAGTCCTTTAATAATTGTATAATGATTGTTCTGTAGGTGATTTACGGTCAGTCCTTTAATAATTGGATAGTGATTGTTCTGTCGGTGATTTACGGTCAGTCCTTTAATAATTGGATAGTGATTGTTCTGTAGGTGATTTACGGTCAGTCCTTTAATAATTGGACAGTGATTGTTCGGTAGGTGATTTACGGTCAGACCTTTAATAATTGGATAGTGATTGTTCTGTAGGTGATTTACGGTCAGTCCTTTAATAATTTGACAGTGATTGTTCTGTAGTGATTTACGGTCAGTCCTTTTATAAGTGCATAATGATTGTTCTGTAGGTGATTTACGGTCAGTCCTTTAATAATTGGATAGTGATTGTTCTGTAGGTGATTTACGGTCAGTCCTTTAATAATTGGACAGTGATTGTTCAGTAGGTGATTTACGGTCAGTCCTTTAATAATTGGACAGTGATTGTTCTGGAGGTGATTTACAGTCAGTCCTTTAATAATTGGACAGTGATTGTTCTGTAGGTGATTTACGGTCAGTCCTTTAATAATTGGACAGTGATTGTTCGGTAGGTGATTTACGATCAGTCCTTTAATAATTGGACAGTGATTGTTCTGTCGGTGATTTATGGTCAGTACTTTAATAATTGGATAGTGATTGTTCTGTAGGTGATTTACGGTCAGTCCTTTAATAATTGGACAGTGATTGTTCGGTAGGTGATTTACGGTCAGTCCTTTAATAATTGGACAGTGATTGTTCGGTAGGTGATTTACGGCCAGTCATTTAATAATTGGTCAGTGATTGTTCTGTCGGTGATTTATGGTCAGTACTTTAATAATTGGACAGTGATTATTCGGTAGGTGATTTCCGGTCAGTCCTTTTGTAATTGGACAGTGATTGTTCTGCAGGTGAATTACGGTCAGTCCTTTAATAATTGGACAGTGATTGTTCTGTAGGTGATTTACGGTCAGAACTTTAATAATTGGACAGTGATTGTTCTGTAGATGATTTACGGTCAGTCCTTTAATAATTGGACAGTGATTGTTCTGTCGGTGATTTATGGTCAGTCCTTTAATAATTGGATAGTGATTGTTCTGTAGGTGATTTACGGTCAGTCGTTTAATGATTGGACAGTGATTGTTCTGGAGGTGATTTACGGTCAGTCTTTAACTAATTGGACAGTGATTGTTCTGTCAATGATTTACGGTCAGTACTTTAATAATTGGACAGTGATTGTTCTGTAGGTGAATTACGGTCAGTCCTTTAATAATTGGATAGTTATTGTTCTGTAGGTGATTTAAGGTCATTCCTTTAATAATTGGACAGTGATTGTTCTGTAGGTGATTTACGGTCAGTCCTTTAGTAATTGGACAGTGATTGTTCTGTAGGTGATTTAAGGTCATTCCCTTAATAATTGGACAGTGATTGTTCTGTAGGTGATTTACGGTCAGTCCTTTAGTAATTGGACAGTGATTGTTCTGTAGGTGATTTACGGTCAGTCCTTTAATAATTGGACAGTGATTGTTCTGTAGATGATTTACGGTCAGTCCTTTAATAATTGGACAGTGATTGTTCTGTCGGTGATTTATGGTCAGTCCTTTAATAATTGGATAGTGATTGTTCTGTAGGTGATTTACGGTCAGTCGTTTAATGATTGGACAGTGATTGTTCTGGAGGTGATTTACGGTCAGTCTTTAACTAATTGGACAGTGATTGTTCTGTCAATGATTTACGGTCAGTACTTTAATAATTGGACAGTGATTGTTCTGTAGGTGAATTACGGTCAGTCCTTTAATAATTGGATAGTTATTGTTCTGTAGGTGATTTAAGGTCATTCCTTTAATAATTGGACAGTGATTGTTCTGTAGGTGATTTACGGTCAGTCCTTTAGTAATTGGACAGTGATTGTTCTGTAGGTGATTTAAGGTCATTCCCTTAATAATTGGACAGTGATTGTTCTGTAGGTGATTTACGGTCAGTCCTTTAGTAATTGGACAGTGATTGTTCTGTAGGTGATTTACGGTCAGTCCTTTAATAATTGGATAGTGATTTTTCTGTCGGTGATTTACGGTCAGTCCTTTAATAATTGGATAGTAATTGTTCTCTCGGTGATTTACGGTCAGTCCTTTAATAATTGGACAGTGATTGTTCTGTCGGTGATTTACGGTCAGTCGTTTAATAATTGGACAGTGATTGTTCTGTAGGTGATTTACGGTCAGTCCTTTAATAATTGGACAGTGATTGTTCTGTCGGTGATTTACGGTCAGTCCTTTAATAATTGGACAGTGATTGTTCAGTAGGTGATTTACGGTCAGTCCTTTAATAATTGGATAGTGATTGTTCTGTGGGTGATTTACGGTCAGTCCTTTAATAATTGGACAGTGATTGTTCTGTGGGTGAATTACAGTCAGTCCTTTAATAATTGGAAGTGATTGTTCTGTAGGTGATTTACGGTCAGTCCTTTAATAATTTGACAGTGATTGTTCTGTAGGTGATTTACGGTCAGTCCTTTAATAATTGTATAATGATTGTTCTGTAGGTGATTTACGGTCAGTCCTTTAATAATTGGATAGTGATTGTTCTGTAGGTGATTTACGGTCAGTCCTTTAATAATTGGACAGTGATTGTTCAGTAGGTGATTTACGGTCAGTCCTTTAATAATTGGACAGTGATTGTTCTGGAGGTGATTTACAGTCAGTCCTTTAATAATTGGACAGTGATTGTTCTGTAGGTGATTTACGGTCAGTCCTTTAATAATTGGATAGTGATTGTTCTGTAAGTGATTTACGGTCAGTCCTTTAATAATTGGACAGTGATTGTTCGGTAGGTGATTTACGGTCAGTCCTTTAATAATTGGACTGTGATTGTTCTGTCGGTGATTTATGGTCAGTACTTTAATAATTGGACAGTGATTGTTCTGTAGGTGATTTACGGTCAGTCCTTTAATAATTGGACAGTGATTGTTCTGGAGGTGATTTCCGGTCAGTCCTTTAATAATTGGACAGTGATTGTTCGGTAGGTGATTTACGGTCAGTCCTTTAATAATTGGACAGTGATTGTTCGGTAGGTGATTTACGGTCAGTCCTTTAATAATTGGTCAGTGATTGTTCTGTCGGTGATTTATGGTCAGTACTTTAATAATTGGACAGTGATTATTCGGTAGGTGATTTCCGGTCAGTCCTTTTGTAATTGGACAGTGATTGTTCTGCAGGTGATTTACGGTCAGTCCTTTAGTAATTGGACAGTGATTGTTCTGCAGGTGAATTACGGTCAGTCCTTTAATAATTCGACAGTGATTGTTCTGTAGGTGATTTACGGTCAGTCCTTTAATAATTGGACAGTGATTGTTCTGTAGGTGATTTACGGTCAGTCCTTTAATAATTGGACAGTGATTGTTCTGTCGGTGATTTATGGTCAGTCCTTTAATAATTGGACAGTGATTGTTCTGTAGGTGATTTAAGGTCAGTCGTTTAATGATTGGACAGTGATTGTTCTGCAGGTGATTTACGGTCAGTCCTTTAATAATTGGACAGTGATTGTTCTGTAGGTGAATTACGGTCAGTCCTTTAATAATTGGACAGTGATTGTTCTGTCAGTGATTTACGGTCAGTCCTTTAATAATTGGACAGTGATTGTTCTGTAGGTGAATTACGGTCAGTCCTTTAATAATTGGATAGTTATTGTTCTGTAGGTGATTTAAGGTCATTTCTTTAATAATTGGACAGTGATTGTTCTGTAGGTGATTTACGGTCAGTCCTTTAGTAATTGGACAGTGATTGTTCTGTAGGTGATTTACGGTCAGTCCTTTAGTAATTGGACAGTGATTGTTCTGTAGGTGATTTAATGTCATTCCTTTAATAATTGGACAGTGATTGTTCTGTAGGTGATTTACGGTCAGTCCTTTAGTAATTGGACAGTGATTGTTCTGTAGGTGATTTACGGTCAGTCCTTTAATAATTGGATAGTGATTGTTCTGTAGGTGATTTACGGTCAGTCCTTTAATAATTGGGCAATGATTGTTCTGTCGGTGATTTACGGTCAGTCCTTTAATAATTGGACAGTGATTGTTCTGTAGGTGATTTACGGTCAGTCCTTTAATAATTGGACAGTGATTGTTCTGTAGGTGATCTACGGTCAGTCCTTTAATAATTGGACAGTGATTGTTCTGTCGGTGATTTACGGTCAGTCCTTTAATCATTGGACAGTAATTGTTCTGTCGGTGATTTATGGTCAGTCCATTAATAATTGGACCGTGATTGTACTGTAGGTGATTTACGGTCAGTCGTTTAATAATTGGACAGTGATTGTTCTGTAGGTGATTTACGGTCAGTCGTTTAATAATTGGACAGTGATTGTTCTGTGGGTGATTTACGGTCAGTCCTTAAATAATTAGTTAGTGATTGTTCTGTAGGTGATTTACGGTCAGTCCTTTAATAATTGGACAGTGATTGTTCGGTAGGTGATTTACGGTCAGTCCTTTAATAATTGGACAGTGATTGTTCGGTAGGTGATTTACGGCCAGTCATTTAATAATTGGTCAGTGATTGTTCTGTCGGTGATTTATGGTCAGTCCTTTAATAATTGGACAGTGATTGTTCTGTAGGTGATTTACGGTCAGTCCTTTAATAATTGGACAGTGATTGTTCAGTAGGTGATTTACGGTCAGTCCTTTAATAATTGGACAGTGATTGTTCTGGAGGTGATTTACAGTCAGTCCTTTAATAATTGGACAGTGATTGTTCTGTAGGTGATTTACGGTCAGTCCTTTAATAATTGGATAGTGATTGTTCTGTAAGTGATTTACGGTCAGTCCTTTAATAATTGGACAGTGATTGTTCGGTAGGTGATTTACGGTCAGTCCTTTAATAATTGGACTGTGATTGTTCTGTCGGTGATTTATGGTCAGTACTTTAATAATTGGACAGTGATTGTTCTGTAGGTGATTTACGGTCAGTCCTTTAATAATTGGACAGTGATTGTTCTGTAGGTGATTTCCGGTCAGTCCTTTAATAATTGGACAGTGATTGTTCGGTAGGTGATTTACGGTCAGTCCTTTAATAATTGGACAGTGATTGTTCGGTAGGTGATTTACGGTCAGTCCTTTAATAATTGGTCAGTGATTGTTCTGTCGGTGATTTATGGTCAGTACTTTAATAATTGGACAGTGATTATTCGGTAGGTGATTTCCGGTCAGTCCTTTTGTAATTGGACAGTGATTGTTCTGCAGGTGATTTACGGTCAGTCCTTTAGTAATTGGACAGTGATTGTTCTGCAGGTGAATTACGGTCAGTCCTTTAATAATTCGACAGTGATTGTTCTGTAGGTGATTTACGGTCAGTCCTTTAATAATTGGACAGTGATTGTTCTGTAGGTGATTTACGGTCAGTCCTTTAATAATTGGACAGTGATTGTTCTGTCGGTGATTTATGGTCAGTCCTTTAATAATTGGACAGTGATTGTTCTGTAGGTGATTTAAGGTCAGTCGTTTAATGATTGGACAGTGATTGTTCTGCAGGTGATTTACGGTCAGTCCTTTAATAATTGGACAGTGATTGTTCTGTAGGTGAATTACGGTCAGTCCTTTAATAATTGGACAGTGATTGTTCTGTCAGTGATTTACGGTCAGTCCTTTAATAATTGGACAGTGATTGTTCTGTAGGTGAATTACGGTCAGTCCTTTAATAATTGGATAGTTATTGTTCTGTAGGTGATTTAAGGTCATTTCTTTAATAATTGGACAGTGATTGTTCTGTAGGTGATTTACGGTCAGTCCTTTAGTAATTGGACAGTGATTGTTCTGTAGGTGATTTACGGTCAGTCCTTTAGTAATTGGACAGTGATTGTTCTGTAGGTGATTTAATGTCATTCCTTTAATAATTGGACAGTGATTGTTCTGTAGGTGATTTACGGTCAGTCCTTTAGTAATTGGACAGTGATTGTTCTGTAGGTGATTTACGGTCAGTCCTTTAATAATTGGATAGTGATTTTTCTGTCGGTGATTTACGTTCAGTCCTTTAATAATTGGGCAATGATTGTTCTGTCGGTGATTTACGGTCAGTCCTTTAATAATTGGACAGTGATTGTTCTGTAGGTGATTTACGGTCAGTCCTTTAATAATTGGACAGTGATTGCTCTGTAGGTGATCTACGGTCAGTCCTTTAATAATTGGACAGTGATTGTTCTGTCGGTGATTTACGGTCAGTCCTTTAATCATTGGACAGTAATTGTTCTGTCGGTGATTTATGGTCAGTCCATTAATAATTGGACCGTGATTGTACTGTAGGTGATTTACGGTCAGTCGTTTAATAATTGGACAGTGATTGTTCTGTAGGTGATTTACGGTCAGTCGTTTAATAATTGGACAGTGATTGTTCTGTGGGTGATTTACGGTCAGTCCTTAAATAATTAGTTAGTGATTGTTCTGTAGGTGATTTACGGTCAGTCCTTTAATAATTGGACAGTGATTGTTCTGTGGGTGATTCACGGACTGTCCTTTAATAATTGGACAGTGATTGTTCTGTCGGTGATTTACGGTCAGTCCTTTAGTAATTGGACAATGATTGTTCTGTCGGTGATTTACGTTCAGTCCTTTAATAATTGGATAGTGATTGTTCTGTAGGTGATTTACTGTCAGTCCTTAAATAATTGGATAGTGATTGTTCTGTCGGTGATTTACGGTCAGTCCTTTAATAATTGGATAGTGTTTGTTCTGTCGGTGATTTACGGTCAGTCCTTTAATAATTGGACAGTGATTGTTCTGTAGGTGATTTAAGGTCAGTCCTTTAATAATTGGATAGTTATTGTTCTGCAGGTGATTTCCGGTCATTCCTTTAATAATTGGACAGTGATTGTTCGGTAGGTGATTTATGGTCATTCCTTCAATAAGTGGACAGTGATTGTTCTGTCGGTGATTTATGGTCAGTCCTTTCATAATTGGACAGTGATTGTTCTGGAGGTGAATTACGGTCAGTCCTTTAGTAATTGGACAGTGATTGTTCTGTAGGTGATTTACGGTCAGTCCTTTAATAATTGGACAGTGATTGCTCTGTAGGTGATCTACGGTCAGTCCTTTAATAATTGGACAGTGATTGTTCTGTCGGTGATTTACGGTCAGTCCTTTAATCATTGGACAGTAATTGTTCTGTCGGTGATTTATGGTCAGTCCATTAATAATTGGACCGTGATTGTACTGTAGGTGATTTACGGTCAGTCGTTTAATAATTGGACAGTGATTGTTCTGTAGGTGATTTACGGTCAGTCGTTTAATAATTGGACAGTGATTGTTCTGTGGGTGATTTACGGTCAGTCCTTAAATAATTAGTTAGTGATTGTTCTGTAGGTGATTTACGGTCAGTCCTTTAATAATTGGACAGTGATTGTTCTGTGGGTGATTCACGGACTGTCCTTTAATAATTGGACAGTGATTGTTCTGTCGGTGATTTACGGTCAGTCCTTTAGTAATTGGACAATGATTGTTCTGTCGGTGATTTACGTTCAGTCCTTTAATAATTGGATAGTGATTGTTCTGTAGGTGAATTACGGTCAGTCCTTTAATAATTGGATAGTTATTGTTCTGTAGGTGATTTAAGGTCATTTCTTTAATAATTGGACAGTGATTGTTCTGTAGGTGATTTACGGTCAGTCCTTTAGTAATTGGACAGTGATTGTTCTGTAGGTGATTTACGGTCAGTCCTTTAGTAATTGGACAGTGATTGTTCTGTAGGTGATTTAATGTCATTCCTTTAATAATTGGACAGTGATTGTTCTGTAGGTGATTTACGGTCAGTCCTTTAGTAATTGGACAGTGATTGTTCTGTAGGTGATTTACGGTCAGTCCTTTAATAATTGGATAGTGATTTTTCTGTCGGTGATTTACGGTCAGTCCTTTAATAATTGGGCAATGATTGTTCTGTCGGTGATTTACGGTCAGTCCTTTAATAATTGGACAGTGATTGTTCTGTAGGTGATTTACGGTCAGTCCTTTAATAATTGGACAGTGATTGCTCTGTAGGTGATCTACGGTCAGTCCTTTAATAATTGGACAGTGATTGTTCTGTCGGTGATTTACGGTCAGTCCTTTAATCATTGGACAGTAATTGTTCTGTCGGTGATTTATGGTCAGTCCATTAATAATTGGACCGTGATTGTACTGTAGGTGATTTACGGTCAGTCGTTTAATAATTGGACAGTGATTGTTCTGTAGGTGATTTACGGTCAGTCGTTTAATAATTGGACAGTGATTGTTCTGTGGGTGATTTACGGTCAGTCCTTAAATAATTAGTTAGTGATTGTTCTGTAGGTGATTTACGGTCAGTCCTTTAATAATTGGACAGTGATTGTTCTGTGGGTGATTCACGGACTGTCCTTTAATAATTGGACAGTGATTGTTCTGTCGGTGATTTACGGTCAGTCCTTTAGTAATTGGACAATGATTGTTCTGTCGGTGATTTACGTTCAGTCCTTTAATAATTGGATAGTGATTGTTCTGTAGGTGATTTACTGTCAGTCCTTAAATAATTGGATAGTGATTGTTCTGTCGGTGATTTACGGTCAGTCCTTTAATAATTGGATAGTGTTTGTTCTGTCGGTGATTTACGGTCAGTCCTTTAATAATTGGACAGTGATTGTTCTGTAGGTGATTTAAGGTCAGTCCTTTAATAATTGGATAGTTATTGTTCTGCAGGTGATTTCCGGTCATTCCTTTAATAATTGGACAGTGATTGTTCGGTAGGTGATTTATGGTCATTCCTTGAATAAGTGGACAGTGATTGTTCTGTCGGTGATTTATGGTCAGTCCTTTCATAATTGGACAGTGATTGTTCTGGAGGTGAATTACGGTCAGTCCTTTAGTAATTGGACAGTGATTGTTCTGTAGGTGATTTACGGTCAGTCCTTTAATAATTGGACAGTGATTGCTCTGTAGGTGATCTACGGTCAGTCCTTTAATAATTGGACAGTGATTGTTCTGTCGGTGATTTACGGTCAGTCCTTTAATCATTGGACAGTAATTGTTCTGTCGGTGATTTATGGTCAGTCCATTAATAATTGGACCGTGATTGTACTGTAGGTGATTTACGGTCAGTCGTTTAATAATTGGACAGTGATTGTTCTGTAGGTGATTTACGGTCAGTCGTTTAATAATTGGACAGTGATTGTTCTGTGGGTGATTTACGGTCAGTCCTTAAATAATTAGTTAGTGATTGTTCTGTAGGTGATTTACGGTCAGTCCTTTAATAATTGGACAGTGATTGTTCTGTGGGTGATTCACGGACTGTCCTTTAATAATTGGACAGTGATTGTTCTGTCGGTGATTTACGGTCAGTCCTTTAGTAATTGGACAATGATTGTTCTGTCGGTGATTTACGTTCAGTCCTTTAATAATTGGATAGTGATTGTTCTGTAGGTGATTTACTGTCAGTCCTTAAATAATTGGATAGTGATTGTTCTGTCGGTGATTTACGGTCAGTCCTTTAATAATTGGATAGTGTTTGTTCTGTCGGTGATTTACGGTCAGTCCTTTAATAATTGGACAGTGATTGTTCTGTAGGTGATTTAAGGTCAGTCCTTTAATAATTGGATAGTTATTGTTCTGCAGGTGATTTCCGGTCATTCCTTTAATAATTGGACAGTGATTGTTCGGTAGGTGATTTATGGTCATTCCTTCAATAAGTGGACAGTGATTGTTCTGTCGGTGATTTATGGTCAGTCCTTTCATAATTGGACAGTGATTGTTCTGGAGGTGAATTACGGTCAGTCCTTTAGTAATTGGATAGTGATTGTTCTGTAGGTGATTTACGGTCAGTCCTTTCATAATTGGACAGTGATTGTCCTGTAGGTGATTTACGGTCAGTCCTTTAATAATTGGACATTGATTGTTCTGTAGGTGATTGACGGTCAGTCCTTTAATTTTTGGACAGTGATTGTTCTGTAGGTGATTTACGGTCAGTCCTTTGATAATTGGACATTGATAGTTCTGTCGGTGATTCACAGTCAGTCCTTTAATAATTGGATAGTGATTGTTCTGCAGGTGATTTACGGTCAGTCCTTTAATAATTGGACAGTGATTGTTCTGCCGGTGATTTACGGTCAGTCCTTTAATCATTGGACAGTAATTGTTCTGTCGGTGATTTATGGTCAGTCCTTTAATAATTGGACAGTGATTGTTCTGTAGGTCATTTACGGTCAGTCCTTTAATAATTGGACAGTGATTGTTCTGTAGGTGATTTACGGTCAGTCGTTTAATAATTGGACAGTGATTGTTCTGTCGGTGATTTACGGTCAGTCGATTAATAATTGGACAGTGATCGTTCTGTAGCTGATTTACAGTCAGTCCTTTAATAATTGGACAGTGATTGTTCTGTAGGTGATTTAAGGTCTGTCCTTTAATAATTGGACAGTGATTGTTCTGTTGGTGATTTACGGTCAGTCCTTTAATAATTGGACAGTGATTGTTCTGTTGGTGATTTACGTTCAGTCCTTAAATATTTGGATAGTGATTGTTCTGTAGGTGATTTACAGTCAGTTCTTTAATAATTGGACAGTGATTGTTCTGTAGGTGATTTAAGGTCAGTCCTTTAATAATTGGACAGTGATTGTTCTGTAGGTGATTTACGGTCAGTCCTTTAATAATTGGACAGTGATTGTTCTGTAGGTGATTTATGTTCAGTCCTTTAATAATTGGACAGTGATTGTTCTGTCGATGATTTACGGTCAGTCCTTTAATAATTGGACAGTGATTGTTCTGTAGGTGATTTACGGTCAGTCCTTTAATAATTGGATAGTGATTGTTCTGTAGGTGATTTAAGGTCAGTCCTTTAATAATTGGACAGTGATTGTTCTGCAGGTGATTTAAGGTCAGTCCTTTAATAATTGGACAGTGGTTGTTCTGTAGGTGATTTACGGTCAGTCCTTTAATAATTGGACAGTGATTGTTCTGTAGGTGATTTATGTTCAGTCGTTTAATAATTGGACAGTGATTGTTCTGTCGATGATTTACGGTCAGTCCTTTAATAAGTGGACAGTGATTGTTCTGTAGGTGATTTACGGTCTGTCCTTTAATAATTGGACAGTGATTGTTCTTTCAGTGATTTACGGTCAGTCCTTTAATAATTGGACAGTGATTGTTCTGTAGGTGATTTACGGTCAGTCCTTTAATAATTGGACAGTGATTGTTCTGCAGGTGATTTACGTTCAGTCCTTTAATAATTGGACAGTGACTGTTCTGTAGGTGATTTACGGTCAGACCTTTAATAATTGGACAGTGATTGTTCTGTCGGTGCTTTACGTTTAGTCCTTAAATAATTGGATAGTGATTGTTCTGTCGGTAATTTACGGTCAGTCCTTTAATAATTGGATAGTGATTGTTCTGTAGGTGATTTACGGTCAGTCCTTTAATAATTGAACTGTGATTGTTCTGTAGGTGATTTACGGTCAGTCCTTTAATAATTGGATAGTGATTGTTCTGTTGGTGATTTATGGTCAGTCCTTTAATAATTGGACAGTGATTGTTCTGTCGATGATTTACGGTCAGTCCTTTAATAATTGGACAGTGATTGTTCTGAAGGTGATTTACAGTCAGTCCTTTAATAATTGGACAGTGCTTGTTCTGTCGGTGATTTACGGTCAGTCCTTTAATAATTGGACAGTGATTGTTCTGTAGGTGATTTACGGTCAGTCCTTTAATAATTGGATAGTGATTGTTCTGTCGGTGATTTACGGTCAGTCCTTTAATAATTGGACATTGATTGTTCTGTAGGTGATTGACGGTCAGTCCTTTAATAATTGGACAGTGCTTGTTCTGTCGGTGATTTACAGTCTGTCCTTTAATAATTGGACAGTGCTTGTTCTGTCGGTGATTTACGGTCAGTCCTTTAATAATTGGACAGTGATTGTTCTGTAGGTGATTTACGGTCAATCCTTTAATAATTGGACAGTGATTGTTCTGTTGGTGATTTACGGTCAGTTCTTTAATAATTGGACAGTGATTGTTCTGTAGGTGATTTACGATCAGTCCTTTATTGTTTGGATTGACATTTCTCTGATGAAGAATTGTGAACAGTCCCTTATCATTTAAATGCACGAAGAATTCTCCCTTGGAAGTTTTTTGTTTAAGTGAGGATTTTCCTAATGTTGCTTTATAGACAATCCCTCATAACCTGTGATGGAAAATTCTCTTGAGTTTCGTTATGTACTGTCCCTTATTTGTGGTGACGTGATTTCAATTTCTGTGATTTGTTGGATATCTTTGAGCCACATATACACAGATGTAAATCTATTTCTGTATCTGTGTATCCATTATTCAGCTTAATAAAGAATGAGTTTGGAATAAGTTCTCATTTTGTGATACGTTATCTATATAAAGCAGGTGTTTTTTGAGAAGCAGGAACTTGTCTCCCACTGCAGTGAATTGAATTTTCATTATTGACCATGACCCATGCAGTTAAAGAGGTCAGTTCACCTGTGTCAGTGTCACCAATGTCTCAGGGTTGTCCAAACAGACAGTTTGATGTTTGAAATGACAGGGATTGCATTATTTGTTTGTTCTGTCTGTCCCTCCTTCATATTTCTATTGTAATATACCGTGTTCTATTGATACTGCTGTGTTTATCTGACTGTCAGTAATATGATGTTGTAAGGTGAAAGTCTCAGAGCAGGATTCCTTTGTTTGCAAATCAGGTGTCCAATGAACCGATCAGTGACTGCTCCACGACAACCTAAAATCATCATTTCTCATGGAAAATGTGGTCAGACTTTATAGTTATATGGATTGAAAATAAATTCTACCTTATTAATTTCATAGAGTGATGGAGTTATTCCGCTCAGAAACAGACCTTTCAGCCCATCGTGTCTGTGCCGACCATCAAGCACCTATATATTGTATTCCCATTTTCCAGCACTTGTCCTGCAGCCTTGTATACTATGGCATTTCAAGTGTTCATCTAAATACTTAAATGTTGTGAGTGTTGCTGCCTCTACCACCTCTTCAGGCAGTGTGTTCCAGATTCCAACCACCCGCAGGGTGAAAACATTTTGCCTCAAATCTCCTCTCGATCTCCTGCCCCTAACCTTAAATCGATATCCCCTGGTTGACACCTTATTGACACCTCCGCAATTGGAAAATGTTTCTTCCAATCTATCCTATCAAAGCCCCTCATAATTTTGTATACCTCAATCATGTCCCACCTCAGACTTCTCTGCTGGAAGGAAAACAACCCTCGCCTTTTCAGTCTCTCTTCATAGCTGAAATGCTCCAGCCAAGGCAACCTCCTGGTGAATCTCCTCTGCACCTTCTGTTGTGCAATCACATCCTTCCTATAGTGTGGTGACCAGATCCGTACACAGTACTCCAGCTGTGGCTTACCCAGAGTTTTATGCAGCTTCATTATAGCATCCCTGCTCCAATATTCTATGCCTCAGCTAATAACGGCAAGTATCCCAGAAGCCTTCCTAACCATCTTATCTACCTGTGCTGTTGCCTTCAGTAATCTATGGAAAAGTACACCCCACTCCCTCTGACCCTCTGTACTTTCTAGGGTCCTACCATCCATTGTATATTCCCTTGACTTATTAGTCCTCCCAAAATGCATCACCTCACAGTTCTCAGGATTAAATTCAATTTGCCACTGCTCTGCCCATTTTACCAGCCCATCTATATCGTCCTGTAATCTAAGGTTTTCCTCCTCACTATTTACAACACCATCATTCTTTGTGTCATCTGAGAACTTACTGATCATACCACCTATATTCAGGTCTAAATCATTAATGTACACTGCAAACAGCAAGGGTCCCAGCATCGATCCCTGTGGTACACCACTGGTCACAGACTTCCATTCGCAAAATCAACCCTCGACCATCACCCTCTGCCTCCTGCCACTAAGCCAATTTTGGATCCAATTTGAAATTCTAGTAAACAAGTGAGTGAATGTTTCTGAACAGTCTACAATTGTGTAAATTTTTATCGCATGTTATCACTGTTTCTCTCTGGCTGTCTGAGCATTCAGCTGCTTTGTTCTGAGATCTTAACCTCAGTCAGTTTGTCTGTGTTGGGTTAGGTGCTCGTTCAGCACCGGTCAGGAATGGAGCCTGAGATCTTCCTCTGTGCGGTACGCAGTACCATACTCTGTGAGATTCGTTGACTCTGCACAGACTGGGATCTTCCTGTGCTCTGTGTATGTATCTCAGCACCTGACTGGCTGAGATCAGTTCACTCTGCAAAGGCCAGGAATGGAGCCTGGGATCTTTCTGTGCTCTGTATGGAACTCAGTACCAGACTGGGTACATATCTTTAATTATATCTATCCAATTCCCGCCTCTCTCCCCTGCAGCCGGTCTGGGTGTACCTGAGTGAGCAGATTGATCTTCCCCATTCCGATATCTCACACACTGGGGGAACAGACAGGCGTTTCTGTGGCCGCAAATGAGACTCCAGGATTGTATGTTGCCTCCCTGATGCGAGGGTCAAGGATGTCTCAGAGCGGCTGCTGGACATTCTGAAGGGAAAGGGTGAATAGTCAGAGATCGTGGTACACATTGGTACCAACGACATAGGTAGAAATAGGGATGAGGTCCTGCAACAAGAATTTAGGGTGCGAGGAAGCAGATTAAAAAGGAAGACCACTAAGGTTGCAATCTCTGGATTCCTCCCGGTGCCACGTGCTAATGACTTTAGAAATAGGAGGATAGAGCAGATGAATGTGTGGCTGAGGAGATCGTGCAGGAGGGAGGGCTTCAGTTTCCTGGATCACTGGGTATATTTTTGGCAAAAGTGGGACTTGTCCAAGTTGGACAGGTTGCACCTGAACTGGAATGGGACAAGCATCCTTGTTTGGAGGTTTGTTCGTTCTTTAGTGGGGGGTTGGGGGTAGGGGGTTAAACTAATCGGCAGGGGGTTGGGATACAGAGCGGAGGTACAGTAGAGGGTAATGTGGAACAGAACGTGAGTCTGCTGGAAGGCAGAGCAAATATAGACCTGGTAAGGCAGAAGAGAAAAATGCAAGGTTGGATTGTAACTATTTCAAAGACAGGAGTCTCATTAGTAAGGTAGATGAATTGAGGTTGTTGATTAGCACATGGCATTATGATATTGCTATCACAGAGACATGGTTGTGGGCGGGGCAGGACTGGCAGCTCAATATTCCAGGGTATAGAATCTTCAAGTGTGACAGGGGAGGGGGTAAAAATGGAGGTGGCATTGCACTGTTGATCAAGGAGTCATTTACTGCAGTAAGAAGGGATGATATCTTAGAAGGTTCCTCAAATGAGGCCATACGGGTGGAACTTAAAAACATTAAGGGGGCAATCACCTGGCTGGGAGTGTACTACAGGCTGCCAAACAGTCAGGGAGAGATAGAGGAGCAGATATATAGGCAAATCTCAGGGGTGTAAAAATAATAGGGTAGTATTAGTAGGGGATTTCAACTTCCCTGATATCAACTGCGATAGTCTTAGTGCAAAAGGCTTAAAGGGGAATGAATTCTTAAAATGCATACATGAGAGCTTTTTGAGCCAGTACATCAGACGTCCTACAAGAGAAGAGGCAGTACTGGACCTAACACTAGGGAATGAAACTGGACAAGTGGTAGAAGTGTCAGTGAGGGAGCATTTCGGGGCTAGTGACCATAACGCTAAGATTTAAGGTAGTTATGGATCAGGACAAAGACAGACCGAAACTAAAGGGAGTGAATTGGGGGAAGGCCGATTTTAAGATGATAAAACAGGATGGGGCCAAAGTGGACTGTGAGCAGCTACTTGTAGGAAAGTCCATATCAGATCAATGGGCGTCATTCAAAGAGAAAATAGTGAGAGTTCAGAGCCAACATGCACCCGTTAAGGTGATGGGGAGGACTAACAGGTCCAGGGAACACTGGATGTCAAGAGATACAGAGGATTGGATCAGGAAAGAAAGGGAGATTATTGCAGATTCAGAGTGCTGACAAACAGCGGAGGCACTAGAGGAGTATAGAAAGAGTAGGGGGAACTTAAAAAAAGTAATTAGGAGAGCGAAGAGGGGACATGAAAAAATACTGGCAGGCAAGAGAAAGGAAATTCCTAAAGCAATTTGTCAGTATGTCAAGGGCAAGAAGATAACCAGGGAAAGATTAGGGACCATTAAGCACCAAAGTGGCAACCTGTGTGTGGAGCCGGAGGGCATAGGTGAGGTTTTAAATGATTACTTTTCATCTCTGTTCACTATGGAGAAGGATGATCCTGGTGTAGAGATCAGGGAGGGAGATTGTGATATACTTCAACATGTTAGCATTGAAAGGGAGGAAGTATTAGCAGTTTTAGTGGGCTTGAAAGCAGATAAATCCCCAGGCTCAGATGAAATGTATCGCTGGCTGTTATGTGAGGCAAGAGAGGCGATTGCAGGGGCTTTGTAACAAGTTTTCAAATCCTCTTTATCCAGAGGAAAGGTACCAGAGGACTGGAGGATAGTGAATGTGGTACCATTATTTAAGAAGGGTAGCAGGGATAAGCTGGGTATTTACAGGGCAGTGAGACTAACATCAGTGGTAGGGAAACTATTGGAAAAAGATGCGAGGGACAGGATTAATTTCCACTTGGAGAGGCAGGGATTAATCAGGGATAGTCAGCATGGCTTTTTCAGGGGGAGATCGTGTCTGACTAACTTGATTAAATTTTTCGAGGAGATGCCCAGATGTGTAGATGAAGGTAAAGCAGTCGATGTAGTCTACATGGACTTCAGTAAGGGTTTTGTTAAGGTCCCACATGGGAGATTGGTTGAGAAGGTAAGAGCCCATGGGATCCAGGGCAATATGGCACATTGGATCCAAAAGTGGCATGAGGCCGAGGGGAATAGGAGAGGGCTGTTTTTTGCGATTGGAAGCCTGTGACCAGTGGTGTACCACAGGGATCGGTGCTGTGACCCTTGCTGTTTGTAGTGTACATTAATGATTTAGATGTGAACAAAGGAGGTATGATCAGTAAGTTCAAAGATGACACAAAAATTACAGTGCGCAATATTATGGCTAATTGCTAAATTAGATGTCATCACTAACATAAAAAAATATAATTTGGTTAATTGTTAAATTAGATGTGATCAGTAACATAAAATAAAATAATCTGGTTAATAGTTGAATTAGATGTCATCCCAAATAAACAGGGGCTATTATTCCAGTTAATTGTTAAATTAGATGTCATCACTAATACACACGGGATAATATTCCAGTTAATTGTTAAATTAGATGTCATCACTAATACACACGGGATAATATTTAAGTTAATTGTTAAATTAGATGTCATCACTAATACACACGGGATAATATTTACGTTAATTGTTAAATTAGATGTCATCACTAATACACAGGGGATAATATTCCAGTTAATAGTTAAATTAGATGTCATCACTAATACACACGGGATAATATTCCAGTTAATTGTTAAATTAGATGTCATCACTAATACACACGGGATAATATTTAAGTTAATTGTTAAATTAGATGACATCACTAATACACAGCGGATAATATTCCAGTTAATTGTTAAATTAGATGTTATCACTAATACACAGGGGATAATATTCTGGTTAATTGTTAAGTTAGATGTCATCACTAACACACAGGATAATATTCTAGTTAATTGTTAAATTAGATGTCATCACTAATACACAGGGGATAATATTCCAGTTAATTGTTAAATTAGATGTCATCACTAATACACAGGTGATAATATTCCAGTTAATTGTTAAATTAGATGTCATCACTAATACACAGGGCAGAATATCCTGGTTAATTTTTAAATTAGATGTCATCACTAATACACAGCGGATAATATTCTGATTAATTGTTAAATTAGACGTCATCACTAATACACAGGGGAAAATATTCCAGTTAATTGTTAAATTAGATGTCATCACTAATACACAGCGGATAATATTCCAGTTAATTGTTAAATTAGATGTCATCACTAATACACGGGATAATATTCTAGTTATTTGTTAAATTAGATGTCATCACTAATACACAGGGGATAATATTCTGGTTAATTGCTAAATTAGATGTCATCACTAATCCACGGGATAATATTCTAGTTAATTGTTAAATTAGATGCCATCACTAATACACAGGGGATAATATTCCAGTTAATTGTTAAATTAGATGTCATCACTAATACTCAGGGGATAATCAGGTAAATAGTTAAATTAGATGTCATCATTAATACAAAGGGATAATATTCCAGTTAATTGTTAAATTAGATGTCATCACTAACACACAGGGGATAATATTCCAGTTAATTGTTAAATTAGATGTCATCACTAATACTCAGGGGATAATCATGTAAATAGTTAAATTAGATGTCATCGCCAATGCACAGTGGATAATATTCCAGTTAATTGTTAAATTAGATGTCATCACCATTACACAGGGGATAATATTCCAGTTAATTGTTAAATTAGATGTCATCACTAATACACACGGGATAATATTTAAGTTAATTGTTAAATTAGATGTCATCACTAATACACAGCGGATAGTATTCCAGTTAATTGTTAAATTAGATGTCATCACTAATACACAGGGGATAATATTCTGGTTAATTGTTAAGTTAGATGTCATCACTAATACACAGGATAATATTCTAGTTAATTGTTAAATTAGATGTCATCACTAATACACAGGGGATAATATTCCAGTTAATTGTTAAATTAGATGTCATCACTAATACACAGGGGATAACATTCCAGTTTATTGTTAAATTAGATGTCTTCGCTAATACACAGGGGATAATCAGGTAAATAGTTAAATTCGATGTCATCATTAATACAAAGGGATAATATTCCAGTTAATTGATAAATTGGATGTCATCACTAATACACAGGTGATAATATTGCAGTTAATGGTTAAATTTGATGCCATCACAAATACACAGGGGATAATATTCCAGTTAATAATTAAATTAGATGTCATCACTGATAAACAGGGGATAATATTCCAGTTAATTGTTAAATTAGATGTCATCACAAACACAAAGGGGATAATATTCCAGTTAATTGTTAAATTAGATGTCATCACGAATACACAGGTGATAATATTCCAGTTAATTGTTAAATTGGATGTCATCACTAATACACAGGGGATAATATTCCAGTTAATTGTTAAATTAGATGTCATCACTAATACACAGGGGATAATAATCTGGTTAATTGTTAAATTAGATGTCATCACTAATACACAGGTGATAATATTCCAGTTAATTGTTAAATTAGATGTCATTCACTAATACACAGGGGATAATAATCCTGTTAATTGTTAAATTGGATGTCATCACGAATACACAGTGGATAATATTCCGGTTAATTGTTAAATTGGATGTCATCACTAATACACAGGTGGTAATATTCCAGTTAATTGTTAAATTCGATGTCATCACTAATACACAGGGGATAATAATCCAGTTAATTGTTAAATTAGATGTCATCACGAATACACAGGTGATAATATTCCAGTTAATTGTTAAATTAGATGTCATCACTAATAAACAGGGGATAATATTCGGGTTAATTTTTAAGTTTGATGTCATCACGAATACACAGCTGATAATATTCCGCTTAATTGTTCAATTAGATGTCATCACTAATACACAGGGCATAATATTCCAGTTAATTGTTAAATTAGATGTCATCACTAATACACAGGTGATAATATTCCAGTTAATTGTTAAATTAGATATCATCACTAATACACAGGGGAGAATATTCTGGTTAATTGTTCAATTAGATGTCATCACTAATACACAGGGGATAATATTCCAGTTAATTGTTAAATTAGATGTCATCACTAATACACAGGTGATAATATTCCAGTTAATTGTTAAATTAGATGTCATCACTAATACACAGGTGATAATATTCTGATTAATTGTTAAATTAGATGTCATCACTAATACACACTGCATAATATCCTGGTTAATTTTTAAATTAGATGTCATCAATAATACACAGCGGAAAATATTCTGATTAATTGTTAAATTAGACGTCATCACTAATACACAGGGGAAAATATTCCAGTTAATTGTTAAATTAGATGTCATCACTAATACACAGCGGATAATATTCCAGTTAATTGTTAAATTAGATGTCATCACTAATACACGGGATAATATTCTAGTTATTTGTTAAATTAGATGTCATCACTAATACACAGGGGATAATATTCTGGTTAATTGCTAAATTAGATGTCATCACTAATCCACGGGATAATATTCTAGTTAATTGTTAAATTAGATGCCATCACTAATACACAGGGGATAATCAGGTAAATAGTTAAATTAGATGTCATCATTAATACAAAGGGATAATATTCCAGTTAATTGTTAAATTAGATGTCATCACTAACACACAGGGGATAATATTCCAGTTAATTGTTAAATTAGATGTCATCACTAATACTCAGGGGATAATATTCCAGTTAATTGTTAAATTAGATGTCATCACCATTACACAGGGGATAATATTCCAGTTAATTGTTAAATTAGATGTCATCACTAATACACACGGGATAATATTCCAGTTAATTGTTAAATTAGATGTCATCACTAATACACAGCGGATAGTATTCCAGTTAATTGTTAAATTAGATGTCATCACTAATACACAGGGGATAATATTCTGGTTAATTGTTAAGTTAGATGTCATCACTAATACACAGGATAATATTCTAGTTAATTGTTAAATTAGATGTCATCACTAATACACAGGGGATAATATTCCAGTTAATTGTTAAATTAGATGTCATCACTAATACACAGGGGATAACATTCCAGTTTATTGTTAAATTAGATGTCTTCGCTAATACACAGGGGATAATCAGGTAAATAGTTAAATTCGATGTCATCATTAATACAAAGGGATAATATTCCAGTTAATTGATAAATTGGATGTCATCACTAATACACAGGTGATAATATTGCAGTTAATGGTTAAATTTGATGCCATCACAAATACACAGGGGATAATATTCCAGTTAATAATTAAATTAGATGTCATCACTGATAAACAGGGGATAATATTCCAGTTAATTGTTAAATTAGATGTCATCACAAACACACAGGGGATAATAATCTGGTTAATTGTTAAATTAGATGTCATCACTAATACACAGGTGATAATATTCCAGTTAATTGTTAAATTGGATGTCATCACTAATACACAGGGGTTAATATTCCAGTTAATTGTTAAATTAGATGTCATCACTAATACACAGGGGATAATAATCTGGTTAATTGTTAAATTAGATGTCATCACTAATACACAGGTGATAATATTCCAGTTAATTGTTAAATTAGATGTCATCACGAATACAAAGTGGATAATATTCCGGTTAATTGTTAAATTGGATGTCATCACTAATACACAGGTGGTAATATTCCAGTTAATTGTTAAATTCGATGTCATCACTAATACACAGGGGAGAATAATCCAGTTAATTGTTAAATTAGATGTCATCACGAATACACAGGTGATAATATTCCAGTTAATTGTTAAATTAGATGTCATCACTAATAAACAGGGGATAATATTCTGGTTAATTGTTAAATTGGATGTCATCACGAATACACAGCGGATAATATTCCGGTTAATTGTTCAATTAGATGTCATCACTAATACACAGGGCATAATATTCCAGTTAATTGTTAAATTAGATGTCATCACTAATACACAGGTGATAATATTCCAGTTAATTGTTAAATTAGATATCATCACTAATACACAGGGGAGAATATTCTGGTTAATTGTTCAATTAGATGTCATCACTAATACACAGGGGATAATATTCCAGTTAATTGTTAAATTAGATGTCATCACTAATACACAGGGGATAATATTCCAGTTCATTGTTAAATTAGATATCATCACTAATACACAGGGGAGAATATTCTGGTTAATTGTTAAATTAGATATCATCACTAATACACAGGGGAGAATATTCTGGTTAATTGTTCAATTAGATGTCATCACTAATACACAGGGGAAAATATTCCGGTTAATTGTTAAATTAGATGTCATCACTAATACACAGGGGATAATATTCCAGTTAATTGTTAAATTAGATGTCATCACTAATACACAGGTGATAATATTCCAGTTGAATGTTAAATTAGATGTCATCACTAATACACAGGGGATAATAATCCAGTTAATTGTTAAATTAGATGTCATCACGAATACACAGGTGATAATATTCCAGTTAATTGTTAAATTAGATGTCATCACTAATACACAGGTGGTAATATTCCAGTTAATTGTTAAATTCGATGTCATCACTAATACACAGGGGATAATAATCCAGTTAATTGTTAAATTAGATATCATCACTAATACACAGGTGATAATATTCCAGTTAATTGTTAAATTAGATGTCATCACTAATAAACAGGGGATAATATTCGGGTTAATTTTTAAATTTGATGTCATCACGAATACACAGCGGATAATATTCCAGTTAATTGTTCAATTAGATGTCATCACTAATACACAGGGCATAATATTCCAGTTAATTGTTAAATTAGATGTCATCACTAATACACAGGTGATAATATTCCAGTTAATTGTTAAATTAGATGTCATCACGAATAAACAGGGGATAATATTCGGGTTAATTTTTAAATTTGATGTCATCACGAATACACAGCGGATAATATTCCGGTTAATTGTTCAATTAGATGTCATCACTAATACACAGGTGATAATATTCCAGTTAATTGTTAAATTAGATGTCATCACTAATACACAGGTGATAATCTTCCAGTTAATTGTTAAATTAGATATCATCACTAATACACAGGTGGTAATATTCCAGTTAATTGTTAAATTCGATGTCATCACTAATACACAGGGGATAATAATCCAGTTAATTGTTAAATTAGATGTCATCACTAATACACAGGGAATAGTATTCCAGTAAATTGTTAAATTAGATATCATCACTAATACACAGGGGATAATATTCCAGTAAATTGATCAATAAGATGTCGTCACTAATACACAGGGATAATATTCCAGTAAATTGTTCAATTCGATGTCATCACTAATACACAGGTGATAATATTCCAGTTAATTGTTAAATTAGATATCATCACTAATACACAGGGGATAATATTCCAGTTAATTGTTAAATTAGATATCATCACTAATACACAGGGGATAATGTTCCAGTTAATTCTTAAATTGCATGTCATTTCTAAGACGCAGTGTAACATATTTCGGTTAATTGTCACATTAGATGTCATCACTAATACACAGGGGATAATATTCCTGTTAATTGTTAAATTCGATGTCATCAATAATACACAGGGGATAATATTCCGCATAATTGTTAAATTCGATGTCAGCACTAATACACAGGGAATAATATTCCGCATAATTGTTAAATTAGATTTCATCACTAATACACAGGGAATAATATTCCGGTTAATTGTTACATTAGATGTCATCACTGGTACGCAGAGGAATATATTCAAGTTAATTGTTAAAGTAGATGTCATCACTAATGCACAGGGGATAATATTCCAGTTAAATGTTAAATTAGATGTCATCACTAATACACAGGGGATAATATTCCAGTTAATTGTTAATTAGATGTCATCACTAATACACAGGGGATAATATTCCAGTAAATTGTTCAATAAGATGTCGTCACTAATACACAGGGAATAATATTCTGGTTAATTCTTCAATTAGATGTCATCACTAATGCACAGGGGATAATATTCCAGTTAATTGTTAATTAGATGTCATCACGAATACACAGGGAATAATATTCTGGTTAATTCTTCAATTAGATGTCATCACTAATGCACAGGGGATAATATTCCAGTAAATTGTTCAATTAGATGTCATCACTAATACACAGGGGATAATATTCCAGTTAACTGTTAAATTAGATGTCATCACGAATACACAGTGTATAATATTCCAGTTAATTGTTAAATTAGATGTCATCACTAATACACAGAGGATAATATTCCAGTTAATTGTTAAATTAGATGTCATCACTAATACACAGCGGATAATATTCCAGTTAATTGTTAAATTAGATGTCATCACTAATACACAGAGGATAATATTCCAGTTAATTGTTAAATTAGATGTCATCACTAATACACAGAGGATAATATTCCAGTTAATTGTTCAATTAGATGTCATCACTAATACACAGCGGATAATATTCCAGTTAATTGTTAAATTAGATGTCATCACTAATACACAGAGGATAATATTCTGGTTAATTCTTCAATTAGATGTCATCACTAATGCACAGGGGATAATATTCCAGTTAATTGTTAATTAGATGTCATCACGAATACACAGGGAATAATATTCTGGTTAATTGTTAAATTAGATGTCATCACTAATACACAGAGGATAATATTCCAGTTAATTGTTAATTAGATGTCATCACTAATACACAGGGGATAATATTCCAGTTAATTGTTCAATAAGATGTCGTCACTAATACACAGGGAATAATATTCTGGTTAATTCTTCAATTAGATGTCATCACTAATGCACAGGGGATAATCCAGTTAATTGTTAATTAGATGTCATCACGAATACACAGGGAATAATATTCTGGTTAATTCTTCAATTAGATGTCATCACTAATGCACAGGGGATAATATTCCAGTAAATTGTTCAATTAGATGTCATCACTAATACACAGGGGATAATATTCCAGTTAACTGTTAAATTAGATGTCATCACGAATACACAGTGTATAATATTCCAGTTAATTATTAAATTAGATGTCATCACTAATACACAGAGGATAATATTCCAGTTAATTGTTAAATTAGATGTCATCACTAATACACAGCGGATAATATTCCAGTTAATTGTTAAATTAGATGTCATCACTAATACACAGCGGATAATATTCCAGTTAATTGTTAAATTAGATGTCATCACTAATACACAGCGGATAATATTCCAGTTAATTGTTAAATTAGATGTCATCACTAATACACAGAGGATAATATTCCAGTTAATTGTTCAATTAGATGTCATCACTAATACACAGCGGATAATATTCCAGTTAATTGTTAAATTAGATGTCATCACTAATACACAGAGGATAATATTCCAGTTAATTGTTAAATTAGATGCCAACACTAATACACAGCGGATAATATTCCAGTTAATTGTTAAATTAGATGTCATCACTAATACACAGCGGATAATATTCCAGTTAATTGTTAAATTAGATGTCATCACTAATACACAGCGGATAATATTCCAGTTAATTGTTAAATTAGATATCATCACTAATACACGGGATAATATTCCAGTTAATTGTTCAATTAGATGTCATCACTAATACACGGGATAATCCAGTAAATTGTTCAACAAGATGTCATCACGAATACACAGCGGATAATATTCCAGTTAATTGTTAAATTAGATGTCATCACTAATACACAGCGGATAATATTCCAGTTAATTGTTAAATTAGATGTCATCACTAATACACAGGGGATAATATTCCGGTTAATTGTTCAATTAGATGTCATCAATAATACACGGGATAATATTCCAGTTAATTGTTAAATTAGATGTCATCACTAATACACAGGAGATAATTTTCCAGCAAATTGTTTAATTAGATGTCATCAATAATACTCAGGGAATAATATTCTGGTTAATTGTTCAATTAGATGTCATCAATAATACACGGGATAATATTCCAGTTAATTGTTAAATTAGATGTC
Organism: Heterodontus francisci; assembly: GCF_036365525.1. NCBI lineage: Eukaryota > Metazoa > Chordata > Chondrichthyes > Heterodontiformes > Heterodontidae > Heterodontus > Heterodontus francisci. The sequence goes on along the minus strand of NW_027142086.1, from coordinate 323,413 downwards.
ATCACTAATACACAGGAGATAATATTCCAGTTAATTGTTAAATTAGATGTCATCACTAATACACAGGTGATAATATTCCAGTTAATTGTTAAATTAGATGTCATCACTAATACACAGGGGATAATATTCCAGCAAATTGTTCAATTAGTTGTCATCAATAATACACAGGGATAATATTCCAGTTAATTGTAAAATTAGATGTCATCACTAATACACAGGGGATAATATTCCACATAATTGTTAAATTCGATGTCATCACTAATACACAGGGGATAATATTCCGCATAATTGTTAAATTCGATGTCATCACTAATACACAGGGGATAATTTTCCAGTTAATTGTTAAATTAGATGTCATCACTAATACACAGGGGATAATATTCTAGTTTATTGTTAAATTAGATGTCATCACTAATACGCAGCGGATTATATTTCAGTTAATTGTTAAATTAGATGTCATCACTAATACACTGGGGATAATATTCCAGTTAATTGTTAAATTAGCCGTCATCACTAATACATGGGATAATATTCTGGTTAATTGTTAAATTACATGTCATCACTAATACACAGGGGTTAAAATTCTGCTTCTTTGTTAAATTAGATGTCATCACTAATACAGGTGATAATATTCATGTTAATTGTTAAATTAGATATCATCACTAATACACAGGACATAATATTCTGTTTAATTGTTAAATTAGATGTCATCACTAACAAACAGCGCATAATATTCCAGTTAATTGTTAAATTAGATGTCATCACTTATACACTGGGGATGTTATTCCAGTCAAATGTTAAATTATATATCATCACTAATACACAGGGTACAGTATTCTGGCTAATTGTTATATTTGATGACATCACTAATACACTGGGGATAGTATACTGGTTCATTGTTAAATTAAATGTCATCACTAATACACAGGGGATAATATTCTGGTTAATTGTTAAATTAGCTGCCATCATGAATACACAGGAAAGAGTATTCAACTTCAATGTTAAATTAGATATCATCACTGAGACACAGGGAATAATATTGACTGGAAATACTATAGTTCGAGTATTTTAGATGGGTCAGTTTTTGTCCAGTGAGTGCAGGAGGGTTTTCTGACACAGTATGTAGACAGGCCGACAAGGGGCGATGCCACATTGGATTTGGTCCTGGGTAATGAACCCGGCCAGGTGTTAGATTTATAGGTAGGTGAGCACTTTGCTGATAGTGATCACAATTCGGTTAGGTTTACCTCAGCGGTGGGCAGGGACAGGCATATACAGCAGGGCAAGAATTATAGCTGAGGGAAAGGAAATTATGATGCGATTGGGCAAGATTTAGGATGCGCAGGATGGGTAGGAAACTGCAGGGGATGGGCACAATCGAAATGTGGAGCTTATTTAAGGAGCAGCTACTGCGCGTCCTTGATAAGTATGTACCTGTCAGGCAGGGAGGAAGTTGTCGTGCGTGGGAGCCGTGGTTTACTAAAGAAGTTGAAGCGCTTGTCAAGAGGAAGAAGAAGGCTTTTGTTAGGATGAGACGTGAAGGCTCAGTTAGGGCGCTTGAGAGTTCCAAGCTCGCCTGGAAGGATCTAAAGGGAGAGCGAAGAGGAGCAAGGAGAGTACATGAGAAGTCATTAGCGGATAGGATCAGGGAAAACCCTAAGGCTTTCTGTAGGTATATCAGGAATAAAAGAATGACAAGAGTTAGATTAAGGCCAATCAAGGATAGTAGTGGGAAGTTGTGTGCGGAATCAGAGGAGTTAGGGGAAGTGTTAAATGAATATTCTGCGTCAGTATTTACAGTAGAGAAAGAAAATGTTGTCGAGGAGAATACTGAGATTCAGGCTACTAGGCTAGATGGGATTGAGGTTCACAAGGAGGAGGTGTTAGCAATTTTGGAAAGTGTGAAAATAGATAAGTCCTCTGGGCCATTTGGGATTTAACCGAGGATTCTCTGGAAAGCTAGGGAGGAGGTTGCAGAGCCTTTGTCCTTGATCTTTATGTCGTCATTGTCGACAGGAATAGTGCCAGAAGACTGGAGGATAGCAAATGTTGTCCCCTTGTTCAAGAAGGGGAGTAGAGACAGCCCTGGTAATTATAGACCTGTGAGCCTTACTTTGGTTGTGGGTAAAATGTTGGAAAAGGTTATGAGAGACAGGTTTTATAATCATCTTGAAAAGAATAAGTTCATTAGCGATAGTCAGCACGGTTTTGTGAAGTGTAGGTCGTGCCTCACAAACCTTATTGAGTTTTTCGAGAAGGTGACCAAACTGGTGGATGAGGGTAAAGCAGTGGATGTGGTGTATATGGATTTCAGCAAGGCGTTTGATAAGGTTCCCCACGGTAGGCTATTGCAGAAAATACGGAAGTATGGGGTTGAAGGTGATTTTAGAGCTTTCGATCAGAAATTGGCTAGCTGAAAGAAGACAGAGGGTGGTGGTTGATGGCAAATGTTCATCCTGGAGTTTCGTTGCTAGTGGTGTACTGCAAGGAT